>NW_015544213.1:798929-843206 GCF_001515605.1 Sinocyclocheilus anshuiensis | reverse complement strand
GTAGCCTTCCTGAGCAAGAGACCCCTTTCAAAAAAATGTACAAATTCTTTCAAACACATTAAAAATGACCCTTTTTTTTTACCATAGTAAGTTTACTTTTTTCAATACAAACATCAAGTTTAACATTAAACATGAACTATATTTAAATTATAGTTTAGGTTAGTGGCATTGCTACTTTTATTTATTTACCAACTCAGACAATCATACTCTAGGAACCACTCTGTAAAGACCAAACTGTTGATAAAAGTTGTAATGTGCTTCAACAAGAAATGAAGTGTTAATTGACTGGAAGCATTTAAACAAAGAAAAGTGTGTCTTCTCCTGCAGTTGAATGTTTTCTCTTGAAAAGCTTGGTAGCGTTTCACAAAGATACATATTGTGTCTTCAAAGTATTAGCACCTTTCACTTTGTTCACACTTTATTGTTACACTATTTTTATCTCAACTTGCACACAACACACCTATACAAACCAAAGGGGAATATAATCTTGTATAGCTGCAAAATAAACAGGCTTATCAGCTTTTAAAGAAAGGAAAACACACTTTCTCTGTCATTTGTTGTTTACATCAGAAGTTGTGTACGCCCAATTAAATTCTTATGTCTCAAATTCATCTGTCACTTGGTAAAAGTTAGACAAATTAGACCCTTTTATGATGGGGTGAGAGGAAGAGCAGGACAAGGAACCATTATTCTCCAAACCCATTTTTCTCCAAGGTTGTTGAGATTTATCCTTGGGTCACTGCTCAAGTAGCACAGTTATATGCATATCAACATTCACAAGCTAGTTCTATAATTTTCTCTACTTTTAAAGAAGTAGTTCATTCAAAAATGAAAATTTGTTATCAAAGATGTTGATGAATTTGTTTCTTGATCAGAACAGATTTTGCTCACCAATGGATCCTCTGCAGTGAATGGGTGCCGTCAGAATTAGAGTCCAAACAGCTGATAAAAAAACTTTGCAATAATCCACAAGTAATCCACTCCAGTCCAGTCCATTAAAGACATTAATTGATGGACTGTAGTTGTGTGGATTATTGTGATGTTTTTATCAGGTGTTTGGACTCTCATTCTGACGGCACCCATTCACTGCAGAGGATCCATTGGTGAGCATGTGATGTAATGCTAAATTTCTCCAAATCTGATGAAGAAACAAATTCATCTACATCTTAGATGGCCTCAGGGTGAGTAAATGATTCAGTAAAGTTTAATTTTGGGGTGAACTCTTCCTTTAATGTGCCCATCTGTCAGGGTCAAGGTCACACAGTACATACTTACAGTACAGTTTCTCTGTGAATCTGTGTGATATGAGACTGACTCCTGGATTTCCGTTGACAGGGAACTTCTTCTCACGCTGGCCCTTGGCCAGGTCTTATCACTGCTCATCTGTGGGATTGGCCTGACCAGCAAATACCTGGCGGATGATTACCACGCCAACACCCCCGTGTTTCAGAGCTTTCTCAACTACATCCTGCTGTTCCTGGTCTACACCACCACACTCGCAGTCAGGCAAGGTAAGGGTGGCTCCTTGAGGTTTCTGTGCAGTTTAATAAAAACACTGTCAAATGGAAACATACCGTGAGGTTATCTGTAAGACAACGTGATGATAAGACCATATGAACATACATTTTTTTATGAGAGACTGTCAGAAAAAGGTTATTCGAAGTTTTTTCATTATATTTCTCTTTTCTGTCTCGAGTGTGACCTCTTCTGGGACTCTGGCAGAAACTTTCAAAACTACTAGACTGTTTCTATTCAGAAATATGTCAGTCAGGCTGTGTAGATGGCTGTTTTTAAAAAGGGAAAAAGGAGACCTGCCTTTGATGCTTATATTTTTTATTTAAGTTATAGTTTTATATTACTGTATTGTTAAATTACAGACAAATTCTCTTATTCTCTTATATTTTAGTTAATATAAATATAAATGCATCACATTTGACTTTTGTCACATTTTTTTCTCTTTAGTTAATGTTAATGTTTAGTTAATGTGTAATAGAATGTCCACTTGTTTAGTTTAGTATATATTATAAATATTAATAAGTAGTTTCGCTTTCACAACGAAACACACAGCGTCACACACGGCGGGCTTAAGTGAGCGGCAGCCTAGAGTAAGCTGAGGCCGGTTTGAGTGAGCGGCGGTGGGCGGGCGGGCTTGAGAACGGCACAGCCGGCGGATTCGACGAAGGAGGCTTGCGGCAACCACATGTGACGACCCCGGGCTGGACTCCGTTTCGTCCACGGTGAAAGCCGATCCGGCGATCCACAGCGCGAAGTTGATGTATTTCCTCAGCGACCAGCATGGATCAGCTCCAGGCATGACGAAGCAGATATCGTCCTCTTTTGGAAGACCAAACAAAGTAGTTTCGCTTTCACAACGAAACACAGCGCCTTCACGACATGGCGGCGGCGGCGGCAACAACAATACTACAGCGAGAATAAAAGTTACGCCTTCTTTCTTTGCGTGAACATTTGGGCAGCATTATGCAAATCTTCCCACATAGTGAGGTAGACATGTGGGGGCGTGTTAGAACGAGCCGTTTTAGGTAGGCATGGCTGACTCTTAACTTTTATAAAGAATATCTCTTTGGATTTGAGACTTTAGTCTTTGCAACTTTACAGATCTTCTTTATGCACCAAGAGCTTGTAACACTCCAAAGCGAAAGGAAAAATTGAAATCGCATAATATGACCCCTTTATATCATTCATTTGAAAAATGTCAAATTTGCATTGACTGAACTAAGTAAATGTGGACAAATACTCTGTCCTTTATTTTATAGTTCTAAATGAAACATAGGAGTGCATAATAAGCCCTTTCTTAATGTTGAAGTAATAAATAAGTTTCATATTTCTAAGCATTTTCACTTCATGTCTAGATGGCAAGTCAGGTTACAGGTGTTGTGCTCAGGTTTTAGTTCCTAATTGATTTCATGTTGAGCTTCGTGTCCAAGCAGAAAGCTTTGACACAATGTTTTCTGGCACACTTTCAGCAGGCTAAGAATAGAAATGAAAAAGAATCGTGTTCTGAGCTGAGAAATATGCCAACTCACAGTCTATTTATAACGGATCACGTGATTCCCTGACTAACACTCTCTTTTTATACAGAAATCAGGTTGTTCTAATAAGCGCCTTTAAGGTCATTAATGGATTAGTCATTTTTTGAAGGCTAAATGACTTTGGATGAAAATCTTTGCTGCGCTGCAATCGCCATGAGCTTTCATACTTTTATACTATAAATATTACACAGAGTACATTATTCAGATTGGTACTAAACTCTACATTTGTCATTTGAAATAGAATATTTCCATGAAAATGCAAGATTTTATGTCTATTTGATTGGTAAGTAATCATGTCATAGGTTCAGTCAGATGGACATGTCTAGCTGATCACTTATCACTTTTTCACTTAGAACATTTGTGCAGTTTTGGAGACTAGTTTTGAACTAGTTTAGTTTTGGAGACTAACTTGTATATAAATGATAAACTGTGTATGTGCATATATATATATATATGTGTATATACTGTATGTATGAGCTGTGTAAATTATGTGTAAATATTATATATATATATATATATATATATATATATATAATATTTGTGTAAAAAATATAAATTATAACATAATTATTTATATATTAAATATTTAAATTAAAACAAATGTGTGTGTCTGTGTGTATCTGTGTGTATGAATTATGTACATTATATAGGTATAAATAGTACAGTAATATATACATATTATTATATATATTCATGTTTATCAATATATTTAAAATATTATATACAATATATTTTTAATATCGGTGCAAATACACATTGATTTACATAGACATATGCATATATATCACCTATTTTTAAATAATAGGTGAAGATATTTTGCATATGATTATCTGAATAGTAAAAGTTTGAAAACTTTTTTTCGTAGCTCTTTTTCCACCCATAATGCATCATTTTAATTGACAAGTCTTGCTGAACCGTATTTTGAAGCATGCAAACACTGCACGCAAAGGCTGCATACAAACTCGTTATTTCAAGCACGTCGCTCTGAGCGAGCCGTCAGCGGCCCCCTGCCAAATTGGCGCAGTCTCTTTGTTCTACTCCAGTGACCAAGGAGTTGTGTCTGCAGCCTCGGTAAACACAGGCGCACGCTACAGAAAGTGGGCAGGGACTGTGTGTTTTTAGGATAACGAGAGGGCAACAAGAGCAGCTGCCTGTCAGCCGGTCCGTGTCCACGAGCTCCAGCCAAACAATGATGCTCATCTTCTACAGTCCGACAATGTAGAGGCTGTCATCTTACAATAGCTTTGGTAAAGTGAAACGTGCTTTTCTCATTTCCTTCCCTTCCGGTCGTCTCTTCTCACCTCTTCTGTGTAGCTTGTAGCTGTTATGACCCTTGTGCTCCGTTCAAATTGGATTTAAACCACGGAGCTGCAGAACTGGAGATGGACTATGGAGGGAAATCAGTCTTTCTCTCTCTCTTTCTAGTCAAAACTGCATCACTTTTTACCGGTGGAGACATAATGTGTTTTCCTGTACTAATGCGGCCAGGCAGTTATTAATTACTTGGGGCTAATGCTGATGGCTGACAGAAACGTTTCGAGCGACAGCATTTTGCTCTGCCCTGTGATATTAAGCCTGATTCATATTATGGCAATTCCAGAACACTGCGCTCTGCTGATAAGAGGCAATTTTAAATACACCTTGTCTAACTTTTAATCAATTGAGAAAGCTTTCATTTGCTTAAGCCAGCCAAACCTCTGAGGCAGTGTTAGTTTAGCATTACTGAGATATTTTTGTAAGGAATTTTTATATTTTCTGTTTTAATTTTAATTTTAGTTAAGGTTTTACTAATTTTGTTGCGAGTTTTTGTTATTTCCATTAGCTTTGTCTATATGTCTATACAGTTTTTGTTAATTTTTATTAAATTTTTTAGTTGTAGTTATTAGTTAATTTAGTTATTATTATTATTGTTATTATTATTAGTTAATTTAGTTATTATTAATATATCAAGGTGAACTAAATAAAAATGATCAATTTAGCCTTAGCCTATATCTGAAAATTAAAAAATTAATTATTTTATTTTGAATTTCACTTAATTTATTTCAAGTATTATTATTTTTTTAAATATGCCAAATTAAATAAAATAAAAATGATGAATGTTGCCTTGGCAACTAGCTGAATTTTTTTTTCAGTTAATTTATTTCAAGGATTAGATATTTTAATATGTCAAGTTAAACAAAATGTATATATATATATATGTATATGTGTTATTTTTAAATATTTAATTTCAGTTAATTTATTTAAAGTATTAGTTATTTTAATAGGTCAAGTTAAACTAAATAAAAATAATAAATGTTCCCTTGCCAACTAGCTGAACTAAAATACATGTATTTTTTTTATATTTTGTTATTTCAGTTAATTTATTTCAAGTTATGAAGTGTTTTTAGTTAACTATAACCTTTGATGAACATTTGAACATATCATTTTTTGATCCCAGTGCGTATGTCTTTTCTATTTTAAAAGAATAGTGTTTTCTGATGCATCTGTTTGTTTCAGATGTAGATTTCTGAGATGTTCAGACACTGATTTCATTGTGTAAATGGCCTTTTCTGTACTGTATCAAGTAAGCTGCATTAGTATCAGGTTCGCTGATATTGAAAGATAAAAATGAAAGAATAGCCTCCCAAAGCATGGGAGAAACATTAGTGTATGAGAATAACTTGTCTACCCGGTGTGAGGACGCAAACGGAGTCAGAATAGCTGTTGTTCCAGCAGGACTGTGTCTGCCCAGCATATGGCTCTCTCTCCTATTGTTTCAGGAATAGAAAACAAATGCAATTGCATGCCAGAATTCTTCTTACCAATCTGTCAGTGCTGCACCATGGCTGCCAAGTGGACGCTGGCAACGGAAAACGAGTGCATGGCAATAACGGTTATAATCACAAAAAGAAGATGCTGAAAACAGTTGCTGTGAGGGAAGTGGTAGGAAAATAGAGGAAATCATGTGTGAAAACTGCACTCGTTTTTTTTTTTTGCCTCAAAGTTTAGTGCTGTCCTAAATGCCGCCTTCAAACTATTTTGGTAAAAAATGTTGTATTGACGTTTATTTATATACATCATCTGTACAAATTTACATTTTTAAATTAAACAAATGAATTTATACTTTCTGATATTTAAGCAGCTATATCCACAACATACAGTAAATATAACAATTCAGATTGAACAGACAGTCATATTGTACATGTTAGTCAGAATGCATAACTTTTGTTGTCAGTTTTCCATTGTCTGCACAGAAAATGATTTGCAGTCTCTAAAACGGGAAGATATTTATATATATATTCAGTGTCTGTACAAATTTAAATTGTTATATTGTGTGTATATATATAGTGTATAAACAAACAAACAAATATTTTCTTAATTATTTACAGTACATTTATTTATTTTATTTATTTGATTAATCAGTTATATCTACAACATAAATGTTTTACATTATTTACATACAAGTTTCTGTTTCTGTTTAAATGAATAAATGTTTATACATTTGATTAAAATATTTGGTTTGACATGTTAATAAAATTTATTTCAAGTGTTAGTTATTTTAATATGTCAAGTTAAACTAAAAAAAAAAAGTTAAATGTTGCCTTGGCGACTAGCTGCAATAAAATTTGTTTATTTTATTTCAGTTCATTTACTTCAAGTATAGTTATTTTAATATTAAACTAAATATTTTTTTATATTCTTTATTTTATTCAGTTAATTTATTTAAAGTATTAGTTATCTTAAGACTAAATAAAATTATAAATGTTGCCTTAGAACTGAAATAAAATAAATGTATTAATTGTATTTAATTAACTAACTTTGAAATGGACCAGCGCTATAATATTTTGATCCCAGTGGGTATGTCTGTTTTGTTTGTTAGTTAAATCAATTGATTATGTTTAAATGAATAAATATTTATACATTTGGTAAAAATATTGTCTCTAATAGTTTGGCATGTTTCTATAATTATTTACAGATTATCATCAACTAAAATGTCATTTCTTGCAACTAAAATTAAATGCCAACTTGCTGAAATAAAATAAGCTTATTTTTTACATTTTATTTTATTTCAAGTAACGCAAATGTATTTTTAATGGTTAATGGTAAGTTTTAGTTAACTATACTCTTTTGTATTTTAAAAGAATAATGTTTTTCTGATGCATTTATTTGTTTCAAGAGCAGTTTTTGTATGTTTTATTTTGTTTGTTAAATTGGTTATGTTTACATGAATAAATATTTATAAATTTATTTAAAGTATTGTCTCTTACAGTTTGATATGTCTATCATTTTTACAGATTATCATCAACTAAAATATAATTTTCAGCAACTAAAATGAAATGCATGGCATTTCATTAAAAGTAATATAGTCTAAAATGACTGAATATGACATGAAGAAATATTAACTAAATTGTCTGTACTTCATGGGTATTTGTAAGCCAAGACAGCTAGACTGTAGGACAGGTTCTGCTGCAGGTGTAGAATTCCGTTTACTCTGTGCCTATTGGCCTTGAGTTTTGGGGGCGTGGTGGTAAAGAGCCCCGCCTCCTCGTATTCATCACTGCCATCTGACATTAGAGGCTTGTACAACTTTTTGTACAACAAGCAATTGTTACACTCCCCTACAGAGCTGCATTCAGTAAGCTAATGAATCATTTTGATGTGATACCCCTGATATTGATTTTACGCCGCTGTGATTTGTTTTTACGCTATCATCTACACATGTCTAGAGAGTTGGCATCAGGAACCTTTTGAATCACTGATATTAGGGCACAATCATATTTGAGATGTTTTGGAGCTTGATTTCCTGGTGGATTGCAACTGCAAAATCAGTCAGTTTTATCTTTTCACAGCTTGTCTCATCCATTTGATTTGAAAAATAACTTGGGACATTGGGAACATTCTGAATAATAAATATATTTCCCCACTACCCTGCCGAGGTCCAGAGCTTGTCTTCACACTAACTATTTTTCGCTTACTGATCATATTTCATACCTGTTGATTTTTTTTTTTTTTTTGAATTTGACTGATAAACACCCTTATAAAATCATATTTCATTCCTGTTGATTTTTTTTTTTTTTTTGCGAATTACCATTTTGTATAACCACAATTTTACTACAAATACTATGGTTAAACTGTAGTTAGTGTAGCAAAACCCAGGTTAATTTGTGGTTACTATGGTTTAAAGGGATAGTTCACCCAAAAATGAAAGTTCCAAAATCCAAGCTTTATAATGGCAGTGAATGGGTTATTTTTCAATAGTCCAAAAGAAGTCCAATATAGCGCATCCATCCATCATAAAAAGTGTCCCACATGGCTCCGGGGGCAGCCCTAATCTCTAGCTTCCGCTAACTGCCATACACGACACTTTATGTTAAACATTTAATAAATTTTAAACCAAGCGTGTTGACAGTGTGACTACTTTGAATATTCATATTTTGGCATTGCATACAGTGAAATGATAGTGAATGAAAAATGACACAGAATAGTGACTAACATATTTAATACAGATACATTAAGGTTCATTCTGATCTTATTCGTCAGATCTCACACACACTGCAGCTCCACGATTAGTTTAGACACCCTGTGGTGAAACAATCATGTTTACCAGCCACTGCTTTCTCAGATCAGTTTATGTTGGATTAAAACTTCCGTAGAGTTTGGAAAATTCTGTACACAGTAATCATCAGAATATCACGTCTCTGAAAATGTCCTGATTTTGAAATCATCCCACGGACTCTCATTTTAATTTAATGTTTTTAATTTAATGTTTTTTCATTTAAATGTTTTTGGGATTATGCTTTAATGATTAAATAAAATTTGAGCAATAAAAAAACAAACAAACATGTCTAATTAATTGAAATCATGAAACTAATACAATTTTACAAGAATTTATTAAAAGTTTAACAAAAATAAAATTATGGCCTTATGAAATCCATTTTAATTTTATTTTTCCTGAATTCCGTTTTATTTTTTCCTCAATTCCATTTTTGTTAAAAAAAAATTCTGGATTACGTTTTAATGGTTAAATTAAATTGTAGTAATCACAAATCATGTCTAATTCATTAAAATCGTGAAACTTTTATTAAAATTTGAACAAAAATGTCATTATTAGGACCTGCTTTGTGTTTGCAGTCAGTTTGCAGCATATCCATCACACCGTCTTCATTATCTCCTGCAAAATCGAGTGCTAGGATTGCTGGGTAATGTGTGAGGTCAGTGCTTTGTCCTCTGCGTTGATGATTACCCCTGAAAGCGTCTTTATTGTCTTTTTAGAGGCCAGCTGTATCCACTCCTTCTTACTGACACAGATTAGAAGTGTTGAGCTGACAGGAGTGTGGGAAGAGATTTATTGTTTGCATTGCTACAGCACCTCGACTCTATCCAGTTCCCCCAATGGACAGATAATCAATAAACTGTGTCCACACGATGATGGGGCGTGCATGTATCCTCCTCGGCCGGTGTTGAGTGTAAATAAGCCATTCACGGCCACACACACGTATATTCAAAGCAGCTTTTTGGAGGTTTTGTTGGAGTGAGTCTGCACTGGCACAGACACTGGTTTTGTACAATCATATTTCTGTAGCTAAACTCACTAAGGTCTTGTTAATGCCAAGGTCATGGGCTTGATTCCTAGCGAACAACACGCTTACAGATAAAATATACCTTGAATGCACTCTAAAACATGAAGAATTCAGAGTACAATAACACTGGTTTTCAGAAGGACAGTTAAAAAATGTTAACAAATCATTTGAAAATGAATGAACATTTATGCATTTACTTGTATTTTGTGTGTGTGTGTGTGTGTTTGACACGTTTCCATACTTTTTGCTTTAGGTGAAAATGTCTAGATGTAGATGAAGCACAGTATGACTGTATGCACGGATGACCTGCTTACTACATTTGCCAAAATGTGCAGTATATAATAAGCATGCACATACTGTATCCCATGATACATTTTGAGCATCCATTTACAATGTGATGAATAAATGGTGGCAATATCAACTTGGATTTTTCACAGAATTGGATTAGACCTGTAAAGCTTGAAATAATAGTCAAAAAAGTTTTTTTTTTTTTTTTTTTAAAGAAACTGTTTAACGAGCCTTAGACAAAATCTAAAGTGAAAAAAGACAGTTTGCATATACGAGTATCATATTTGATACATCAGGCTTTTGAGGCTCATATACAGTACATTATATAAGAGAATATGTAGCTCATATCAGTTTTATTCATATTCCCAAACCAAGCAGTTGCTGATATTTATATGGCCATGTTAATATTTCCTATTTTTAAGCTTCACTTTTTGACTATTCTTGTGTAAGACTAAAATAAAATGAAATTTTGATAGCTTGTAATGTATTTTATACTCACATTTTAACAAGATTTTCCAAAAAATGATGTATGGATAATCAAATACACCTAAGTTGCTTCAGTCCATTAAGTTTTCATCTTGAAATATTACCAACAATGTAAAAGTTATTCTTGGGTTTACATGATAAAAATCAGTAAGGATTTCACAGCAATATGATATACAGCCTAAATGGGGAATAAAATGCTTTTTACTTGCTAAAAAACTATGAACTATCAATCAGACTACATAAGGCATTTAGTAGATTGTGTATCAAACATGATACAGTAAGCTTTAAATGGTTAAAATGCAAACTAATCACATTTATTTCTCAGATGAAAACCAAACATCACTTGCTGAATTAAGTATACAATGTAATGAAGTTGTTTGACAACAGTGTAGCACACTGAATAATGCTTTACATACTATTTTTATTTGTTGGCAGTGCATTTACTATGCAGTATGTTAGCTCTTTAAGGAGGATCTTAAAGGAACAGATCACTGAAAAATGAAAATTGTCATCATTTACTCACTCTCATGTCATTCCAATCCTGTACGATTTACTTTCTTGTACATAGCACAAAAGGGGAATTATTGAACAATATAATATTGTATATGCATAATGTGCATAATGTTCATAATTTCATCTGTCCTTTGAAATCAGTCTACAGTCTCTGATGTACACCTGCAAATAGGTCATTTGATCCAAGTATTTGTCTTTATTCTTTAATGGGAGAACAGATTAATGAGTCTCTGGAAGGGTCCTTTAGTCTCAGGAGTGATCATGTTAGTTCTGTAAGGCTTTTAGTAAATGTAGATGTGCTGCACAGAGGATTTCTGCATTATTTATTGATTTAACGGCTGCTTTTATCATAAGTGCCTTATGTTCTCCTGAGTATAGCTGTTTTGTTTTGACTAATGCATTGCATATCGATGCCTTTACCTCAGGGCTACAGGCTTTTCTTTGGGGTTTATTCTACATCATAGCATCACCACAGATTTCCACTTCTAGTTTGTTTGAAAGCTACTACTAACTAGCAACAGGCGGTAAACCTTTATTTCATTAAAGGGATAGTTCACCCAAAAAATTAAAATTATGTCATCATTTACTGACCTTCAATTTGTTCATTGAGTTTCATGAGTTCATGATATCATGATATAAGAATGTTGGTAACTAAATAATTGCTGGTAGCCACTGACTTATAGTATTTTTTTCCATATTATGGAAGTCAGTGGCTACTGGCTACCAGCAACTGTTTGGTTCGGGGGGGGGAAACATTCATCAAAATATATTTTTTCTGTGTTCAACAGAAGAAAGAAACTCATACCGGATTGGGACAACTTGAGGGTGAATAAATTATGACATTTTTTGGTGAACTATCCCTTTAAGAGACGTTTGTGTGCATTTTTTACTGAACATGACAACAGTTTTTCATCAAATGATGGAGAAGAGACAATTTTTAAAATTATGTATATGTGTGTATGTAAGTTAGAATAAAAGTTTAGTGTATTATATATAAATACAGACAAACACACAATACACACACATTTATAAATTTCAATATACACAACTGTTGAAAAGTTTGGGGTTGGTAAGATTTTTTAAATGTTTTTGAAAGACGTATTTTATGCTCAGCAAGGCTGCATTTATTTGATCAAAAATATAGTAAAAACAGTAATATTAAGAACTGTAATTAAAAGAACTGTATTCTATTATAATATATTTTTAAATGTAATTTATTCCTGTGATGCAAAGCTGAATTTTCAGCATCATTATTCCAGTCTTCAGTGTCACATGATCCTTCAGAAATCATTCTAATATGCTGATTTGCTGCTCAAGAAACATTTCTTATTCTTGTCAACATTGAAAACAGTTATGCTGCTTAATATTTTTGTGGAAACCATGATACTTTTTTCAAGATTCTTTGATGAATAGAAAGTTCAAAAGAACAGCACTTATAAAAAATATTTTTTTTTGGTAACATTAAAAATGACTTGACACTTTTGATCCACTTATTGCATCCTAGCATTTTTACTTTATAAAGTAAATTGTGTTTATAATACAAAGTATTATAATGTTTTCTGAAAATTTGAGAACAACCAGCAGCCAGTCTCCTTCGCAACTGCCAGTGTGAGGAAGAGTCATCTGTTGAGAGATCCATCTTTAGAAACTCTGGTAACACAGTGGGATTTGTCAGTACTCTCCGGGAATGGGATTATATGGTCTCTCAGAATGACCTGTCTTTAAGAGTAATTTTCTCTTCCTTGTTCGACCAGCACACTCTCCACAGTCAGTCCCTTTAACAAGCACTATGATGACATCTCTGTCACAGCTGCTGACTGTGGTCATCGTGTTAAAATCCATATAATGGCACACACCATTAACATTCTCACGGATGGGAGGTGGCAATAGGTAACATGATTCAAAAGCAAAATGATATGCCTCATGGAGAACGGTTCAGTGTCATATATCCTTATAAAGCTGAGAGGGAGAGTGCAAGTACTCAAAAAAGAAAATTCTGTCATCATTTAATCACCCACATGTCATTCCAAATCTTTTTTTCCTGTACCTGTATGATTTTTTTTGACTCTATGTCTAAAAGGGTTGTCCCTATGCTCTTAATGAGTAATGGGTGTTTTGGCCATAACGTGCAATAAACCAATCAGAGTCTCATCTCCCGTTCCCTTTAAGAGCCAGTTGCGCTCATGCCATGGCGGATTTGCCATTTGCATGGCGGAATTTGCAAGCGCAAAGACAGAACGTGTCTCCAGAGATGAAACAGAGCTGCTCGTGCGCGAGCAAATAGGTAGCCTAATTCTGATACATGCAATGCAAGCCATTGTTAATCCATTATGACATGTAGGCATTTTTATATTTATGTAGCCTACACAATAATAATCTTTTACATTGCAATCCTTTAATTTTTAATATTTGGCATGTTTGTGCGCTGCTGCGCGTCTCTGTGTGTAATAAGCAGAGTGTACGCGTGGTGTGCACTCGCCTATAGGCGCATATTACTAACGCGCCCTGTAAATAAATAACCTAAATAACCTTAGACCAGGTTTTAGTTGGTCAATGCCGCAATCTTTTTCAGTTGCCTCAAAATAGCAACATGCCAACAAAGTGCCTGAACACACCTCGTTTTTAGACCAGCACGGCCAAGGGTGAACAGATGGCCAGAGCTTGTAACACTCCAAAGAGAAAGGAAAAATTTAAATCGCATCATATGACCCCTTTAAACAATGTGGCGCAGGACGTGAAAATGACAACTGCGTCAGGCTGAAACTAGCAAAAAACACTTACGTCGCGCTTGGTGCCGCATTGCGCCGGGTGTATGATAGGGCCCCTAATTTGTTGCTTATTGATAGTTAGTAAGGTAGTTGTTAAGTTTAGGTGTGGGGTAGGATTAAGAGATCTAAAATATGGTCATGCAGAATAAAACATTAATTAGTGCTTTATAAGTACTGATTAACAGCCAATATACTAGCATGCTAATATGCAACTAGTTAATAGTGAGAATTGGTCCCTAAACTAAAGTGTTACCAAATATTTTATAATAATGACATTATATCGGTCACAACCTGTGCACATATCTACTCTCTCTTCTGAGAGATTTTAGATCTGCTGCTTCGATCATAAGATGATTTAAATGACTTTTCTCCTGACTGTCAAATCTGACCCCACTGAGAAGCATCCGCAAATGTTATTAGGTCTCCGGTTACTGTAATCTATATTAAAATGTTTGACTGGGGAGACATGCTTTCTCTTTACATGTTTGCGAAAGGATTTGACATCTGCTGGATTTGATTGTCATTAGATCTGCCCTTGCATGTAACATCTCATTTCATCTTTTCTTATGAGAATCTCATGTAATTTTTCATTCATTTTATTCTTTGAAACCCTTTAACAGTCACACTTAAAAGCTTAATTACTGTTGTTAATTCCGTTAATGAGGTTTTATACAGGTTTTAGAAACCGAATAGGAAAGAATGAATAAGCCAATAATGAAACATACAGTAAAATTAACATACAGCACAAAGCAATGCATTATAGTGCATTCATTGTCATCTAATAGATTGAAATTTTTTTTATACAGAATTATTTTATTTTTTACATTTTATTTATTGATTTATTTTCGCTTCGCACCCAGTATCAAATCAGAAATATTTCAGGTTACTTTGCATGTACAGCTTGTTTGAGATCTACTGACTTTGATTATTAATAATATTCAAGTAAACTGTTGTTCTGCCTGTATTTGATTCTAGAAGTAATTAATGGCTATTTTGATGTTACATTTTTGGATTATGACTTTGTACAATCCATTCTTCCCTTTAATTGCAAAATAATTTCTTGTACCAGTGTCTGTCTCACAATCTCAATAAAAATGAATTAAATCGTTCACTTCTTAACATACAGTACAGTACCTTTATTTTTTACAATCACAGCATACAGATGAAAGCTAACACTTGACATATGCTTTGCTTTATATTCTTGCTGCTCTACCAGCGGCTCATTCAGAAATCTTTCTTTTTTTGGTCTGCAGATGTTCTCTTGACTTTACCAGTTGTCCTGAACGTTCATTTCCTAATTAAAGTTAAGACTGTGGAAGCTGCAAGAACAAAGCATTTGTTTTGTGTTTGATTAGATTAGAGCAATTATCTTTATTTTCTGATTCTTGGTCTGCTGCTTAGAGGAGCCAGTGCTTTTTGCAAGCATAACACCCTGAGAGTTTGACATGTTGAAAAGGCCTAATGAATCAATTAACGTATAAGGGCTTACAAAAAAATCCAATCCATTGTCCATTAAAAGTTTCTGGAATATGTCAAGAATGCGTTTGTTCACTGCAGAGAGATTGTGTTCAATTAGAAAATCAAAACAAGTGAGAAGGACAGTTGTAAAGTGTCATCATGGCTATATCTGCAAGAGAAAGTTGGTGATCAGGTTTCCACTTTCCTTAATTTGAAATAATATGCATAATGGGGAAACTGAATGTCTGCAAAGACTTTTGTTCTTAAGTTCAATTCGTCTTGCTTTTTTTTTTACTTGCAGTGCTTCTGCTGTTATGATCCTATAGAAAAATCCTATTTATTTCAAGAGATTGCTGCAGTATTTTAATAAAACCTCTCTGTGCAGAAAGAAAACTGGCTGTTGTTTTTATTTCTTCACTGTAGGATCGGTAGACGAGTCTGTAGACCTGTTTTTGGTTAATCTGTAGTTTCTTGGAAACTTACAAACCAGCTTTTACAAAATATGGATTGTGGAAAGTGTTTTAAGTTGTACTCCGACATCAGAAGTCTCTTATGCTCTCCAAGGCTGCAATTATTTGATTAAAAATACAGTAAAAATTCTAATATTGTGAAAATGTTTTACAATTTAAAATAACCATTTTCTATTTTCAAATATTTTAAATGCTAGTTTATTCCTGGGATGCAAAGCTGAATTTTCAGCATCATTACTCCAGTCTTCAGTGTCACGTGATCCTTCGGAAATCATTCTAATATGCTGATATGCTGCCTGTGAAACATATCTTATTGTTGAAAACAGTTGTGCTGCTTAATATTTTTGTGCAAAGTATGATACATTTGTTTCAGGATTCTTTAATGAATAGGTTCAAAAGAGTATTATGTCATTTAAAAATATTTGAATGTTCTAAAGCTCTTTAATGTCACTTTTGATTAATTGAATGTATCCTTGCTGAATAACAGAATTTCTTCCCAAAAACGGTAGTGTATATACAAATGATTTATTTATTTTGGAATAATTTTTGATTTATTACTGTATATGGTACCATCTGAGGTCAAGGATTTAAATGACCAGCAAAAGAAGGTTGATCCAGGATTATGTTCTGCTCATTTAAACTGCATTACACAACTTGGATGATTTTAATAGCTGGCTTCAACCTGCTTGACTTCAAAGCACTTCAAAGCACTTCAACCGATTAATCGTTTTCCCAACCAGTTTGTACATATAAGTTTGTATTGATCGTGTAAAATGGATTATACCACAGGAGACTGTCTTAATAAGTGAATTCACTGTGTACCTTCATGTTTTCCCACAGGAGAAGAGAATCTGCTGGCCATACTGAAAAGAAGATGGTGGAAGTACATGATTCTGGGATTGATTGATATAGAGGCCAATTACCTGGTCATCAAAGCCTACCAGTACACCACACTGACCAGCGTTCAGGTATATTACTATGTTTACGAGTCTGTGTTTGTGCCTTGTGAAGGAAAGAAAAGACAGATTATGAAACAGCCAGTGTTCTAAGAAGCAAAAACGCAGAGGCTTTTATTAGGTCTGTCCGACTGGCAGTTAAATCTTGCCTGTTTGCATCACATTGCGCTTGTCATTTAATCTTCATTACAGCGCTGTTAGTGCTGAAAGAGCCTTATTCACGTCACTGCTAATGGTGTTTGATTAGTGGCCAGAGGAGGTCTCAATGATTACTAGAGATTCCAGCAGAGAAAAGGATCGATTTTTTTTTTCTCTTCTCACTCTTCTATTGCCATCACCGATGGTCATTACGAGCGCCCTTGTTTATGCAAAGATTGTCATCAACTATTTGTTAGCGAAAGTGCTGGCATCCAGTCATATATTAGCCTAGCCTACCCTACCATTAGACCTTAAAAGGGACATTCAGACAGGCTTTTATCAGATCTGCAGGCGTAACTGAGAGAATCAGCTCTGATCAATAAGGATTTTATAATGTGCACAAAAGAGTAAACATCTTAAAACAAGACTGTGTGGTGTTGTTATTGATTGTTTTGGTGATAAAATCCCATAGCATTATGCCAGGTGAATACAGATGCTTCCCCAAAAAACACTCAAACAAACACCACAAAGGCATCATGCCCGCTCAGAGTTTTGTAGGTATTGATTGCAACTTGTAAAAAAGTACAACCCCCTATTTGCAGTATCTTTGATCATTAATTTTTGTGATGATTGCTTGTAAAAAGAAGTTTGACTTAAAGGGATAGTTCATCCAAAAATGAAAATTCTGTCATTAATTACTCACCCTCATGTCGTTCCAAATCCATAAGACCTTCGTTCATCTTCGGAACAAAATGTAAGATATTTTTGATGAAATCCGAGAGCTTTCTGACCCTCCGACAGCAAGGTAACTACCACGTTCAAGGCTCAGAAAGGTACCATGAACATCGACAAAATGGTCCATGTGACATCAGTGGTTCAACCGTAATTTTATGAAGCTATAATAATACTTTTTGTGCACAAAAAAACAAAAATAACAATTTTATTCAACAATTCTTCTCCCCCGAGTTACCATCTTCCGCCATTATCAAGAGTAACACAACGCATGTGCGTGCTTTCTCTGCTCGTAAACAAGGCGCAGCACAAAAAAAAATCATTCTTTTTTATTTTTTTTGGCGCACCAAAAGTATTCTCGTAGCTTTGTAAAATTACAGTTGAACCACTGATGTTACATGGACCATTTTAACAATGATCTTAATACGTTTCTGTGCCTTGACTGTGGTAGTAACCTTGCTTTCTATGGAGGGTCAGAGAGCTCTCGGATTTCATCAAAAAATATCTTAATTTGTGTTCCAAAGATGAGCGAAGATCTTACAGGGATGGAACGACATGAGGGTGAGTAATTATTGACAGAATTTTCATTTTTGGGTGAACTATCCCTTTAAATGCTGTCAGAAATCACCCATTTACATGGCTAAATTTGGTCAGTCCAATTGAATTGAGCCTTCCACAGATCATTTGCTTTAAATTTGAAATGTTATTATCATCTGTGTCACTCTATTAAATCAAACATTTGACATTTCTGCAAAATGATATTATATTGCTTCTTTCATGTTTCACAACACTTGTGAAATGTCCAGTGAGTGGCACTAAAAGTGCATTCAGTTTTATTTATATGGCAATGTTTTATTATGCTGGTTGTTGTACATATCACAGCATTTTGGAAATGAGTTGGAAAGGAGCGCCGTGTGCAGATGAGCAATAGATAAGTGAGGAACTCTGGCAAAACATTTAGATTTAGATTTAGACTCCAGCATTGATACTCATTATAACACACTCGAATGAACTGAAACCTCCTGCTTGAAAATGTTTCTGTGTTAGATGCATTTATTAATTGAACAGACTCTTTTATCCAAAGCGATTTACCAGTGAGGAACTCTACAGCATTAGTTATTCATCACAAGGAGACAGGTAACATTAAGTGCTCAAAGTTGGCCAGAAAAGAAGAAGCTGTTTTTGAGATAACATTACAAAAAATTACCACAGTAGTCATAGTTTCCTCCAAAATGCCATAGGGATTTGATTAAATATATTTATTTTATTCAACAGTTGCCGCTTATAAAAAAACCCCCAAAACAAACAAACAAAAAACCCAATAAAGACACGGTATGTGCTTGCTATTTCAAAAGTGTTACTATTTCAGTCATGTTGGCCTTCTGAGAAGTTATTATGATATGGTTTTATAAATCAAGTGTTAAAGAAGATAATATGGAGCAAGTTATATTAACAGTTACGTTGTCTGTTTTTGCTCCGTCAACGGCAGTGTTGTTTCATTGTTGTTTCGTTACTGAATGATTCTGTGTTTGAATGAATGATTCACTTTCAGTTCCTTTGTGAATCAGCGTTCAATTTGATGAACAATTCAGTGATTCACTCATTAGGTCACCCCGATCCATCAATCTACTGTACATTATCAAAAAAGAGAAATAATTGTTTAAATAATCATTAAATATGATTCGAAATGTTTCTTACAGTACTTAGATCCCACATAAATGAATCATAAAGTACAGTATTAACATAACTGTAGTTATTATGGTTTTGTAGTTATTATACAAATTTTCAGTATGTAAGAGTAATAGGATATCAGTAAATTGTAGACTAAAAGTATGTTAAATTACAGTAGGAATCAAATGAAGTCACAAACAGAAACATGGTAAAAAAAAAACCCTGATAAACAAGCCAGAGGCTTTAACAGAACTAGTGTATTTTCAGCTCTAAATGAGCAGGAAACATTCTCATGTTTCTAGTCTAACATGATAGCTTGTTTGCTGAGGTTAGTCGGGTTGCTGCTCATCCCACACTGGAGCGCATGTTTTGCTCTTCACTGTGGAAGAGATGCTTCCTACCTCCCAAACCTTTGCGTGCTGTTTCCCCTGTGGTTCACAACAAGTGTATTTTAAAATTGTTTTATATAGACAGTAATGCGGTTACACAATGGCTCATCAATATTAATAGGCAGTCATGCCAAACCATGCGATGGAGCCGCTCCTTAAAACATTTGCCCATTAAAGGTAGATGATTACTTGTTATAGATGGTCATGGTGTTGGCTGAGGTCCAGAATGCAAATGTCTTGACTAATTCTGCTTATATATTCTCCTTTTTCTCTCCTTTTATCTTTTTTCGTTTTATCAGCTGAGACAATTTATAGTTTTTTATCAGTTTTAACAAATGTCTCTGATTTTGGTGAATAAATGGAGGCGCAGTATAAATTTTATGACCTCGTTATATCTCTTGTGGGTCCTTCAGTCATTGAGGCCTTATGAAAAATGTATTTACTCTAAACTTTTCAATACTTCACTAGAGGAATATGAACAGGTTAGAGCTGAAAATTGGACTCTGAAAATGGGATCAGTTAACTCAAATAAGTCCAGTGAGCACTGCAACATCACAGCAGAGAGCTATTTAAATGAGCTCAGAGATTCCACACTTCCGTCCAAGGAGGTCTGTATAATCTAGTGAAGGTTATCAACCAGCACTGAAAAATAATAATACATTTAATAAAGGGTTCCGTTTAAATTCTTGAGTTGAATTGAATTTCCGTATTTCGTATGAAGTATTCCGTATGATGATCCATCCATCCATCGTTCTGTCGTTCTATCTATCTATCAGTCAACTATCGATCGATCATCTATCCATCCATCCATCCATTGTTCTGTCGTTCTATCTATCTATCAGTCAACTATTTATCTATCCATCCATCCATCCATTGTTTTGTTGTTCTATCTATCAGTCAACTATCCATCCATCCATCCATCCATCCATCCATTGTTCTGTCGTTCTATATATCTATCAGTCAACTATTTATCTATCCATCCATCCATCCATCCATTGTTCTGTTGTTCTATCTATCAGTCAACTATCCATCCATCCATCCATCCATCCATCCATCCATTCATCGTTCTGTCGTTCTATCTATCTATCAGTCAACTATCGATCGATTATCTATCTGTCTGTCTGTCTGTCTGTCTATCACTTATCTATCCATCCATCCTTCCATCCATCCATCATTCTGTCGTTCTATCTATCAGTCAACTATCGATCGACTATCTATCTATCTATCTATCTATCTATCGTTCTGTCGTTTTATCTATCAGTCAACTATCGATCAATCGATCATCTATCTATCTATCTATCGTTCTATCGTTCTGTCGTTCTATCTATCAATCAACTATCGTACTGTTTATCTGTCGTCCTATCTTCTATAATTGAGTTTGAATTTAAAAATGCTTTTTGTGAGTTATTTTGTATGAATATGGGATATGTCAAAACATGTTTTGGATTTTTATTGAATACAGTATTTCAATGTATTCCACAGCTGCTGGACTGCTTCGTGATCCCTGTGGTGTTGCTGCTGTCGTGGTTCTTCCTGTTAGTCAGGTATAAAGTGCTGCACTTTGTGGGTGTGGGCGTGTGTCTCCTGGGCATGGGCTGCATGGTGGGCGCCGACGTCCTGGTGGGCCGACAGCAAGGCCTCGGTAAGTCCTCGTCCCTTCACAATGCTACGGTACACCCTGAATATTAACCCACACAATAACCCTCTCTCGTTTCCCCTGGGTGGTGTTTTGTTTCACATGCAGCCACAGTCCAGATGTTACATCAGTGTAAAGCACTGCCCAATCCTCCCGAGAATCCTGCATCATGCGGACTGATTCCGTTTCAGAGTCCTTTATTAAATATGAATGGACAGTAGGGGCTTGTCCTTACAATTTCACACACAGCTTTCCCCACGGGGCGGTCTAATGAAAATCACACTAATTTGCAGCAATTCTGCTGTTGTTTGAGTTGTCTCTGAATAATTTACCTACCGCTGAGTGAATGTTACATTTCCATTTATGCATTTAGCAGATGCTTTTATCCAGAGTGACTTGCAGTGCATTCAAGTATACATTTTATTAGTATGTGTGTTGTGTTTCCTGAGAATTGAGATTTATTACATATGTATTGCTTTGATTTTAAACTACAGAAACTAAAAGAATTGAAAAACAAAAATAGTTTTTGAGTTCAGTTAAGTTTTTAGTATATATATCTGAAAAGTGTATGACCTAATATAACGCTAATGTCTGATCTATACAGGGGACCATAAACTCTTAGGGGATTTATTGGTACTTGCGGGGGCGACGCTCTACGGCATCTCCAACGTTTGTGAGGAGTTCATCGTAAAAAACCTGAGCCGGGTCGAATTCCTGGGAATGATGGGTCTCTTTGGCTCCTTCTTCAGTGGTATCCAACTGTGAGTCTCTTACTATGAACTTTTAAAGGTCCCATGGCATGAAAATTTCACTTTATGAGGTTTTTTAACATTAATATGAGTTTCCCCAGCCTGCCTATGCTCCCCCAGTGGCTAGAAATGGCGATAGGTGTAAACCGAGCCTTGGGTATCCTGCTTGGCTTTTGAGAAAATGAAAGCTCAGATGGCCCAATCTGGAATCTTCCCTTTATGTCGTCATACGGGGAAAGGTTACCTCCCCTTTCTCTGCTTTGCCCGCCCAGAGAATTTGGCCCGCCCATGAGAAAATGAGCTACTACCGTGTGAGGCGAGCGCAATATTTTTTTTTCCTTGAGAGACATCATGGCTTGCAAACGAGCGAAGCATGGCAGTTGCCCCGCCTCTCTCCTCCTCATTAGCATTTAAAGCTACAGACACAGAAATGGCACGTCCTAAGGAAAGCTCATTGTGGGACTGGCTCGTAGTGGCTGAAATTCTGCACCAAGGCTGAATTTCGGGAAAGAGACTTCAGATACAGTACTAGGGACCACTTAGGCCTATATAAAAGCATCCAAAAAGCAGCATGTCATGGGACCTTTAAAGGGGTCATGAACTGCCTTTTTTATTAAGTACTGTTCTCTGAGGTCCACTTATAATGTTATCAAGATTGTTATTTTTTTAATTTTTTTATTTTGTACCTACTATATCAGATCCGACAGTAATGTCGCAATACACAAGTGTGAGTAACTGTTTTTATCACACGGTCACTATTGCTTTGTCTGTTATTACAGATCGTTTGATATGTACTGAATATTTCATAATATTTATAACTGAATATTTAGTGACCTAAATCACAGCAGCGTCCATCATGTAGCCTGACAAACATACACAACTGTTAGCCAATCATACCAGTGGTGTTTACTTCCGTGTCTACAATCCGGCTATTCAAACAGAGCGTTCTGATGAGGGGGTCAAAACAGGACAGAAAATAGCCTATTACTTCTAAATTATGATGTTTTTTTGAAGTGAACAAAGGACCAAGTTCTTACTGACGCGGTCTGGAATTTGATTAAAAATAAAGTTCATCCACTCTTTCCTAATGTTGGCATCAGAAGGAAGTTCAATGCAAAGACAGTTCAAGTTCAATTGCCACAGCTTGGCACTGCACAGCATCTTGTTGTCTTCGGAGCCATATTTATCATTTAGTTACTGTGTAGACCTGCGTTTGTCTCTCTCGTTATTTACACTAAATGCATGAATCGGTGGGCGGGGCTAAACAGCGAGGCTAAATGAACAATTACACTTAAATTTAAGTTGCTCTATAAAATGACATTGCCCCTTAAGAATAAATGGCTACTTTTGAATGACTCAATTAGGGATGCACAATACCGTTCAAAATGTTTTTTTTTTTTTTTTACTTTTAATCATCAAGGATGTATTAAATTGAATAAAAGTGACAGTAAAGACATTTAGAAGAGTTCTATTTCAAATAAATGTCATTCTTTTGAACAGCCTATTCAAATAAAATGGCTATTCATCTTTTTAGCTTTGCCATCACAGAAATAAATTACATTTTAAAATATATCAGAATATAAAAGTTATTTTAAATTGTAATAATGCTTTTGCTGTATTTTCTCAAATAAATGCAGCCTTGGTGAGCATAAGAGACTCAAAAACATTCAAAAATCTTACTGACTTCAAACATTTGAACAGTATTGTACATTGGTCCCATATAGTTTTTAATGTATTGTTATCAGTTAATACTGGATATATATACCAGCTAGTACTGGATATTTAATTGTTCTTGCTCATTTCTCCTATTTTTACATTTAAATGACAATTGCTGCCATCTAATGCTCACTATAGTCTATCACCATTGAACTCTAAATAAAAACCCTTTTCTCCAAGTTTCTTCAGGATTCCCTGTCAACTGTTTAACCATGATTATTTAATGCTCTAACAGCAGATCACCTTCACAAGGTTTTCACAGAAACGTAATGATTGTTGTGATTGTGACGCCATCCACCTGCTGTCATCCTCAGATCCTCCTCACAGTTTGACGTTTACACAGCCTGCATGTTTAATTATCATTTCCACCAGAGCCGTTTGGATCTCCGGCACCACACATCCCAGCTACTTCCAAGCGTGAGCCAGCTGGAAGGTTCTTGTCTCCTGTCATTTTTATCCATCTGAAAACGAGGCCCAGCAAACATTCAGCAGCTCCAGCTGGAGTCGCATTCTCATCTAACACCTTTATTCCCCCGGTGTCGGAGCTTCAATGCGCTTTAACATCTATATTTGTGGCGCATAAACGCCAACGACACTGTTTATCCATGCCAGTTGGGTGTAATTATGCTGAAAGGCATTCATATCTGACAGCAGGCTAGAATTATGGATGACAGTCAAACCCTGCTTCCACTTAAAGTCTGACTGCTTCATAAAGGGCTCTGGAGGAAGCAGCGTGACAACCTCACTGGATCTAGAATATTCTCTCTCTTTTTCTCTGCCTGCATCAAATAGTTTCATCTGCAGGCTTCAGGGCTTCAGGAACGGTCTCCCGCTGATGCACCTCTAGACGCTGTCGGCCGATGAGACTTGTAACCTTGGCAACAGATCATCAGCGCGGTCCTGTGATGGCTCTACAGAGGTGTCACACAGGGCCAGAGGATTGTTTCCTGCGCGGCTTTAATTGTGCGTGGGGCGGATGGGATGACTTGTCATTGTTAGTATGTCAGAAAAGCTCATACAGAACTGGCCGTGTGTCACGAGAATCCCTCGGACTGTTCAGGAGGGCTTTAGGGGAGATTGACCGCTCTTTGCTCAGGCTGGTTGGATTTGTCACACTGCCCATTGTTGCCGAAATTGCCCATATGTCAAAATGAAGCATGCTGTCGAGACTTCGGCGCTGTCGCTATTTATCTTTTATTGACGTTCTAGTTTTTCCGCAGCTCAGCTGAGCTCACCTGTGGCTAATGGGAGTTGTGCTGTGTTTTTGTTTTTCAGGGCTATTATGGAGCACAAGGAACTTCTGAAGGTGCAGTGGGACTGGCAGATCGGTAAGCTGGTGATTTTGACGGTTTTCACACTTGGTCTCTTTTCACAATGTACCACTGACACTGAAAGCGGTTTTACTGCAAATAGTCCTATTCTTAGCAAGTATTTTGTCTATTTTCCAGATTTAAAAAAAAAGTAGTTCACTAAATTGAAGGTTTATTAAACCAGTAAGATGTTTTTAGAGAATGCATGTTTCACATGAACAATTGTTGTCGTATTGCTTTGGTAGATACTTTTTCACTTATTTTAAATAAAAAGTTAAAAACAAATGTAGAATCTGCCAGTGCAAGAAGACAAAATACATGTATATTCACAATAAAATCTACAAAATTAAGTCCAAGTAAATTTTAACCCAGTTAAATTGATCTCATTTCAAAGATTTATAAATACACTACAATTCAAAAGTTTATTAAAAGCTATTAGTCTTTTATGCTCACCAATGAGGCATTTATTTGATCAAAAATACAGTAAAAACTGAAAAATTTAGATTAAATACAATTTAAAATAACAGATTTTTGTACTGGTCAGAAGGCATCTATAATTGTGTCGATTTATGACATTTTTTTATCTAATTAATTGCATTACATTAAGATTCAACTGACAGCCATTAAAAAAACACTCAAAATGCAGAGTTTAAAGAAATTTTAAACCATCCAAATAATGCCTTTATTTTTTATCGCTTCTTTTCATAAGTATATTTCTTAGTCACTTTTCAAAAAAGTACTTCTATATGAGTTTTTAATTGTTGCCGCTTTTATTTATTTATTTATTTGACTGTTTTCCAGTAAAAATATCTATACATTTTTGAAACCAGATACATTTTCCAGAGAAGCAACACTGCAAAAAACAAGACTTGTTTTTGTTGATTGTATCATGAATATGTGTATTTAGTTTCATTGCACCAAATCAGCATATTAGAATGATTTCTGAAGGATAATGTGAAACTGAAGACTGGAGTAATGATGCTGAAAATTCAGCTTTGCATCCCAGGAATAAATTACATTTTAAAATATATTAAAATAGAAAAAACTATATTTCCTCCCACCAGAAAAGTTTATGACATTTAATCAAGTCATGTTTTTTTCTGACCATATTTCGAACAAGAATTCAATTTCCTTTGTCAACATGTAAGCATTTTCCATTTATCTTTGGAATGTTTTGTGACAGATATAACAAAATATGCATCATCAATAGCGGTTCGTTTCCTCAAATTAGGCTGGATAGCTTTCATTGCAAATATAAATCACAAAGCACGTAAACCACACTCCAGACCCCCGCTTTCAAGGGACCTTGTGTGCAACCGAGTTCAGTAAACAGCTTTCATAGTACTGCACTCAAATATATATGGGTCTGGTGTTGAAACCTCCTTAGAAACAACACCAGACAGCTGTGAACGGATGGGGCAGATTAAATGTTGCTGTGCACGTGTTGCTGAGCTCAGGGAGAGATGCTGGAGCGGCAACATAACCAGACGATCTGACTTTCAATTTGACTTCCTCGCAAATGATAACAGGCATATTTAAACTGTTGACAAAAGACAATTAACAAAATTAATTGCTTATGCAGTCTGTGACATTTCTACCCCATGTATGAATACACATGCCCACTCACATCTTCTTAGAAAATGAATGCACAAACACAAAAACACTTTTACTTATTAGAAATAATTACAAATATCATTCGGTTTGTAATCCCATTTAGATGAGACTTGGCAAAACTAGCATCCTCAAATGCAGTGTATTTTATGACCCTTGAAGTCACTTAAGTTTAATCCAGATTGATGCTCCTGGTGCAGCTTGATGAAGTGTTGAGAGGTTGTGCCAAAGGCAGCATTTGGGTTGGATCCCAGGAGGATGCTGGCTTGTCACAGGGACATTAGCAAGTCTAGAGTCGCTTGAGGGGGCAACGTCATTAACTGTCAGGGCTGTTGCAAGTAACGCGCTTTATGCCAGAAGAAGGAACGTCTCCCGCCAAAACTGTGATGCCCTTGAAAAATAACGAGGGCATGTTGATTAAAATGCATTAGATATGTTGCCACTTTCTTTGAAAGACTATGAGAAAATTCATATTTATTTGTGTATCATTGCATTTATTATATTTTATACTAAATAGTGGCTTCAAATGCATTTGGGTGCTTAAAGGAATAGTTTGCCCAAAAAGGAAAATGTTCTTACCCTTAGGCTATCCAAGATGAGTTTGTTTCTTCATCAGAACAGATTTGAAAAAATTTTGCATTACACCCCTTGCTCACCAATGGATCCTCTGTAGTGAATGGGTGCCGTCAGAATGAGTTTCCAAATAGCTGATAAAAACATCACAATAATCCACAAGTAATCCACATGACTTCAGTCCATCAGTTAAGCTGCATGTTTGTAATAGACAAATCCATTATTAAGATATTTTGTAACTTCAGTCATTGTTTCCAACTAAAATACCAGTCCTCTATCCATAATATTGCTTTATCCAGTGAAAAAGTTGTCTCGTCTGAATTAGGAGAGAAATGCACACAGATCAAGCATTGTTTACAAGTCCAAAACAGTTCTAAACAAATATATTGGTGGATTTGATGTGAGAGAACAGACAACAGGGGATGAACTTTTCACTGGAGGAAGTGTTATGAATTATGGACCATTATTATGGATCTTTGGCCAGAAGCCATGGTTTGAAGTAAAAAATGTCTTGATTATGAATTTATTATAAACATGCAGTTTTTTGCTCCACAAGGCATTAACTGATGGACTGGAGTCATGTGGATTACTTGTGGATTATTGTGATGTTTTTATCAGCTGTTTAGACTCTCATTCTGACGGCACCCATTCACTCACAGAGGATCCATTGGTGAGCAACTGATGTAATGCTAAATTTCTCCAAATCTTTTCTGATGGCCTAAGGGCGAGTAAATCTTCAGCAAAATTTCATTTTTGGGTGAACTATCTGAATGTCATTGCATTACAAAACAAATGTCAAACAATGGCTTTTATTTGAAGGAAATTAAAGCGTTTTCAAGCATAACATTTAAAGTTTTTAAATACTAAAACGGAGGTGTCACTTCATATTTTGTTGAATCGTTTTTGTCAGATCCACACTGAAATTTTTCTAAAAATATTGTCATCACCTCCAATTAATTATAGAGTTTTTTTTTATTTCATAAGAGTCACATTAAATCCTCGCCTACAGATAGATCTGAACTTCCCCTGAATAACAGGTGACAACTTATAATGCTCTGATGTGCTACATCGCCAAACAGTGTTAGCAAGGCATCTGAATGAGTTATGAAGCCTTCTGCTCAGCTCCGAAGCGTCATAGCCTGAGAACCAACTGCGTTTGAACGGCAGTGAGCACTGAAATATATAGTAGGATATAATCCTGACATTGATTTGTCCTTACTGGGTACAAGCTGATTATTTGTTTTTACCTCAAGGGTTTCAGAGTTGATCCTGTATAGTTTTTCTTTGATTGCTGCACTGTCATTAACAAAAAGATTATTAAAATGTGCTGTGATGCTGTGTTTAATGGTATCATAGTAATATGTTTTTATAGTACAATTATATTCACCTTGAAGTACAATGTAAATGAATACCGTGGTACCAATAATATAAAGGGGCTAACTAAATATACAATATACTTGTTTTGAACATTACAGTATTATTATTTGTAATTGGACAACTCATGATTTATTTATTTATTCGATTTTTTTTTTTTTAGATCCTGAGTATTGGAGGTCAAATTTTTTCCCTGTTTTTCCCTTATATTTCCCAAACCGAGATAGGAAAAATAAATATATAAAACATAAAAAAAAATAGTGTACTTCACCTACAAAAGCCAAATTGGTGACTTGGTGGGATGCCAGACAGGACGCAGATTTTGTTAGTATTGTCTGCTTTTTCATTTCAAAACAAATTATCATTATCTATCTCCATTTCTGCTGCTTCTCCATCTGCTGGAACAAAAGTTGTGTCCTTTACGAACGCATTTTGAAATGAATGGCCTGAGAAAACACAAGTGAATAATTTAATTGTTTTGTGCCATCCAATTCCATTATGATTGTGCTGGATGAATTATGACCAGAATATCACAGCTGCTGACTTTCTGTCCTCTATGACATAAACAGCTGAATGCTGCTAACAGAAGAATATTGTGCTACACTCCACACTGGCTTTATCTGTAGCCTTTACAGTCCTTTGGCACAATATGAAGCTGCAATATAATGCTGTACTGTAATATATTAGAAGCTGTTTATAATGTTTTCAATGAAGTCTGTACATATAATGCATTATATAGAGGTACTCGTAATAGCATGTAAAATTGTAACCATGGTTATTTTTTGCTCTGTCTTATAATACTTTTTATTTTTAAGACCATAGCCATGAATAGTTAAGCATCATAAATAAGAGATAATGTACAGTGATTATTGCAAAGTAAACCAGATCAAGACCCAGATGCAATGTGGATAGTGCAGTTCATATGAAATATTGATTTAAGTTGTAATTGTTTAATTATGTGAGAAGAAAGAGATTTCAGAGTGATATGAAAGACATGAACTAGTCTATTAAATAGTTAAGCAGTCATGAATCAAAAATATTTAGTTCCAGAATATCATAATTGACCAATCAGAATCAAGTATTCCAGAAAGCTGTATAATAATGTATCATTACATTACAAAAATTAATTACATTACCAATACATTCCAAACTATTCTATTCTATTCTATATTAAAATTCATATTTTGTTAAATATATACTTTACATTTTTTGAATTCTTTTTAAATTATATATATATATATATATATACTGTATATTATAACTATAATTTTTAGGGTTGTTTAAGGTTGTTGATAAACATTTTTTCTAAAGATTAAGGATCTTTTTTACAATTACTATTTTTTTTTAATTGCACTATGCATTGTTCATATTGACTGATGTGGTTTTAACTCTTTATGTCCTCTCAGGGCTGCTGTACATTGGATTCAGCGCTTGCATGTTTGGCTTGTACAGCTTCATGCCACTGGTAATTAAAAGAACCAGCGCCACAGCGGTGAACCTTTCTCTGCTTACAGCCGACCTGTACAGCCTCTTCTGCGGCCTGTTCCTGTTCCAGTACAAGGTTAGAATATGCTCTCACTCTTTCTCACCTCCTCACCACCACCATCAGCTGTATGTCATTACACCTGCTGTAATTTTACTCACTTCCCCATTTTTTTCTCTCTGATGAATGTTGAGCAGAATTTCTCTGTTCTCCTTCTTAGAGAAGGTCTCTGTGATTTCAGTATGAAACATGCAGCTTTCACAATTTTCAAAAACATGGTTTTTAGAGATTAGAGATTAAAGAATCCTAAATTAATCATTTATTTTTCCTCCCAAAGTATGTGCACTTATAATATACGTCAAGATTTCTTGCACCAAAACCAATTTAGTTTTGCATGACCATTTTTCTGTGGCAGGATGACAGATATGTGTGTGTTGACTTGTGTTGTCAGAGATGTAATTTATTCAAAATAACATAATATATTGAATAGGAAAATAAAAGTGTCCATAGTGCAGCTGTGTCTTGGGTTGCAGCCAGGGTTTGAAATTAACACCCATCAACTTACCAAATGCAGGTGAAAACGTTGCATTTGAATTTTAGGTGTGCGTCATGCAGCCTTATCAGTGGCACACAAGATGTGATGACGATGTAGGTGTCATTGCATTTTAATGCTTTTTTAGCCTATCCAGTAGAACCCACTGGATGCGGCGCTGCTACATTGTTCATTCAAAATATTGCGGAAAAAGAGAACATCAATGCGGAGATGATGTTGTTTATGTCAAAACTGAAACCAAGCCGTTCACACAGAACGCATATTTATCACATTTTCTAGAGGGACATCTATCACTGTTGCACTCGCGTGACGTCTCGCACAAGAGAACCGCATGTTTAGAAAGCATGCAAAATTAATGTAAGTTGAACTTTTAAAAAACATGTCTCAAGACTTTATGGCGGTTTTTCCCCATCCCACTGCATCTCATGTTTTTAAATGAAAAAAAGTACTCTTTGTGATTGGTTTTCGGTCATTTGTATTAAACTATACATATATAAATGATGCTGTTTTGTTTCTAATTGTTTAAGCAACTTAATTATATATGGTTTATAAACATTAATGTAATCATTATGCACTTTTTTTTCTCCAAAGATAGTCGTGTTATTTTATTGCTTTGAAGAAACGCGCATTAGTAATATTTTGCTCGATGCGCCCTCTTGTGGCCTCAGGAGAGAAGCCAAAAGCATTTTCCCCGTAACTGAAATTATGCCTTTCAAAATTCGAATATAATTCGAATATTGATAATATTTAAGTACAAAATTCGAATTGAGTTTTTCTGCCATTTTGACAGCCCTACTTTCTAACTCAAATATTTTCTAAAATTATGAAAAAACGTTGAAACAAATGTTATTGTTTTATTTGTTTCATATGTAGTCACTGAGATTTCATTTAATTTTATGCAATGCAATGCAATCCGCAAATGACTGACTGTCAAAAACTGAAAACTTTCAAATCATGTTTAATAAATATACTTTAAATCCAAGCCATGATTTCTGGCTTATAATCTGGTTTTCTTCTGATATTTTTGTTTTAGCTTGTACTGTAGAAGTTCTGAATGGCTGGTAACTTAAAAAGTTAGTTACCAAATTGGCTGTTGAGTGAAAAAGTTAATTTCAAACCCTGTTCACAGCAGTGCTTATTTGCGAGTTGCGAGTTTGCCGTTGGGTTCAATATAGGTTGTGCTGCCCCATGCTTCAATACGAACTGCTTTAAAAAGCTGCATTGAATTGAAGCAGATCCACAATGCAATAATACAACGCCTTTAAAAGAATGAGCAAGAATTTTTCACTGAAATACTAAGACGATTTATCAGGGGATTTCAGAGGCACTTTGGCTTCAGGGAAGGGTCCAGCCACAATGTGAGACTTCATCTCTAAACACCACCATTACAACTAAAGCCGTCGTTGAACAAAGCCATTAGTCATACTGTACAATGAGCATAGTGTTTTAAACTCTTTCTCCTCGTCTAGTACAGATTACACTGTCTGGAGGACAAAAAGGGATTCTGCTCATTTTTAATTGATTATTATATGAAGTATGACAATGATTAGTTTTAATGGTTACGGTGCTATTAAAGTGAAGTACCATAGACTGTAAAAAAAGACCATGTTTTTGAGCTTCAGGATTCATGAAATACAATTAGAGTGATGGATATGAAACAAGCCTCCATCTCTGTCGCCAGCGGCAGAAAGCTCCGGGTTACTGCATGTTCTCTCTGCTTGCTGGGAATAGTTAGAAGTGGCTCAACAAAATCAGATTCGGTCTGAGCCGAGACGCATTTTTTAGTGATAACAAAAGCTGTAATCACATCTAAAACATCTCTGTTTTGGATGTCCTTGTGTGAAGAGGCTCAGCACAGCTGTCATCTGTCTCTTTCTGAAATGCAGGAATAATCATGGATTTCAGTTAATGTTTGATGGACATGTAGACATGCATTAATATAATATAATATAATATAATATAATATAATATAATGTAGAAATATTAAGAAGATTGTAGAAACATAAGAAGTAAGAAGAGTGTAAGGTGTTGTTTTGCTAATTTCAGTATTTTACATACACTAGATACAGGAAAATACAGTAATAATTTAATTTTAAAAATTAAGATGACACTATTTTTTTCCTTTATGTCTCAATTGCTCTTAACCTTTATTTGAACTCTTATTTTATTTTCTTGGTAACTAAGTACACAACCTTTAATTAAACTGTATTAGTAGAAAAAATTGTTATTCGAAAAAGACTGTTTATTGAAGTTAGTAGAAAACTTTTTTTTTCCACTTCTAGTGTTTAAAATGTGCACACATAAGCTTTTTACCACAGCTATAAACATAGCTAAATCAGATTTGAGAGCCTTAACTATTTTGTAATTAGCCTTAAGCAGAGCTGTCAATTATTACATTTCGTTATCAAATTAATTACATGATATGCTGATTAAATTTGCCATTAATCTTAAGCTTTATCAACATATGCTGGAAAAAGCCCCCATATTAAAGGAGACATATTATGCCCCTTTTTACAATATGTAATATTAGTCTCTGGTGTCCCCAGAATGTGTCTGTGAAGTTTCAGCTCAAAATACTCCACAGATCATTTACTATATCATTTTGAAAATGCCTATTTTGAGTGGAAGCAGAAACACACTGTTCTGTTAAAAACATCTGTTTTGGTTCTGATTATCATGTGTATCACGCTGAAATCATGCGTTTTAAACCATATGACTTTAAACTTCTGATATACTGTTTTCTGAGTGCACTCGTACAGAAAGCGGCTGTCACAGCATGAGAGCACTAAACTAAGTTCTCATTCACACACACGTTTATGTTAAAAACACACATGAGTTACAAAAACAGTCGGTTATGTCTCTGAAGGTAAACAGCTGGGAAATAAATCGCATGTTTATTTTAGATCTGTGTGGCAGCAGCAATATACAGTAAATAAATCAATAAATCCACTGCTCTCTTGTCTCCTCTGAGGCTGGGACTCTAAATAGTGTTCTGTGCTCGTCTGTGCAGCCAAAGACAGAACAGTTAGCATGTTTTGCTCAAACTTTCGAACTGGTACACCGTTGTCGCTTGCGAAATAAAAATGACGGCGCTGTGGGTGGAAACTTACAGATTAAGGGGCGGTAATATTATAATGAGATCCCTTTGCCACGTCACCAAGGGAGCGAAATCAGACGCGCTCATTTTTTCAGAGGCTTGCAGAAAAAGGCTTACCAAAACAAAGTGATTGGGTTAATCTTTTTCACGTTTCCTTGGTTGGTAGATGCACCGGGGATCTGATTATAGCACTTAAAACCTGGAAAAGTCAGATTTTCATGATATGTCACCTTTAAGCAATTTTAAGGGTTTTAAGTGTGGCAGATTAGTAAACCTGTTGTAGTTGTCCTATTCCATCAGTTTTTTTGTTTATATGTGCATTTCAATTGGCTGCTGTATTGTGTGTTTTTTTGTTTTGTTTTTTGTTCAGTGTTTTTAAAATGCTTTGCCAAATTACAAATGGTAACTAAATGAATGCATTACGTTGACAGCCATAGCCATTATAAGTAATACTGTTTTTAACTATGTGATGTTTATGTCTGGTATGATATAAAGAACATTTTCTGTGTTCAAATATTTCATACTGTTGTTCTCTCTGGCCATTGTGCTGTACACATAAAGGCTAGGGGTTATATCAGCGTAAAAAAAAGTGGGCAGACATGAAGTGCCTCCAAATGCATCTCTCTCCAGCCCTGAACTGAATACCAGAGCCATTTGTAATGTGGTCATATGTAGCCAGAGCTCTCAGATTCTGCACATTGTTGTTATTGCTAGTCGGCAGTCTACACCTGCAGTCTCTTCTCCTTTATTTTTGTGTCTGGCCTTTTGTCTTCTGAAACCTGGTTTCTGCTCATGACGCAAACTCAAGGTCCTTGTGAGTGTATAGCGGAGCCTAAAAGTCTGAGACTACAATGAAGATCTAATCTCATTAAATTAATAAGAAAGGACATAAAAGGTATGAGAAATATTTCAGATTCTAATAAGCAAATTTGTGACATTCATAAACAGACAGTCAGATGTTTTTGCTTTCACACTCTTTGGATCATCTTAAATCAAGGTTATTATAGTTAACTAAAACCATTAAAAACATCTAAAAAAATGTATTTTTGAAATAAAATAAGCATTACCTGAAATAAAATTAATTACATAAAAAAACGTACTTGTTTTCATATAGTTGCTAAGGAAAATTTCTCATTTTCATGTAGTTTAACTTGATTTACTAAAGTAACTAAAGCTCAAAACCGAAATAAAAATGAATAAAAACCATGTAGACATAAAAAACCCTAGACTAAAACACAACAAAATTATTAAAATTGTAAAATGAAAATGGAAAAAAAACAAAAAAATATTAATTTAAACTATTAATAAAAACTATAATAGTATTTCACTGATTCTAAAAAAATATAATTGCATTTTTGAAATAAAATAAACATTACATGAAATAAAATATATTGTATAAAAAAACTTTATTACATACAGTTGCTAAAGAAAATTTCTCATTTTCATTTAGATAAACTTGATTTACTAAAATAACTAAAGGTAAAAATAACTGAAATAAAAATGTATAAAAACTATTTAAAAACAACAAAAACTAGACACCCCCCCCCCCCCCCCCCAAAAAATAAAACTAATAAAAATGACAGAAACACAGCAAAATTATGAGATGAAAATTGAAAATAAAACAATTCAAACTATTAATAAAATCTAGAATAGTATTTCACTCCATCTAAAATAACACGGTCTCAAATCATGCAGGATTTATCTCAAATTTTTATGCTGATAATGTAATAATGTTAATGCATTAATAATAATAATAATAATACAATTATTTGTATTATAATTCTATTTTATAGACATATATAAAATATACAATATTATAAACATTCAATCCAAAACATATTAAATGTGTAAAATAGAAGCATTTTTTTTTCTAGTGGTCTCAGACTTCTGGATCCCTCTGTGTATAAATCCATATCTGCGACGGACAGATATTGGCATATACCCGCTCTTGGCTAAGACCATTTAGAATGTGCTTGCATGTTTTTCACAGTGATTTGCCGCTTGTCAGACAGAAGTAGATGAGAGTGTGTTTAAAATTTGAATCGAGCTGATTCCCACAATAGCCTTCGATGTTCAGTTCAGCTGAGCCAATTCAGGAAAAAAATGAGCTGTAATGATTGAGTTCTGATCTTGATGGGTTGCTCAATTTCCTGAAATCTTGGTAGCCCGTGGATGTGTGACAGTAGCAGGTTCTCACTGCAGTTAGGCTTTGATTTGCGCTTTGTGGCTTGTTTGGACCATGTTCCATGAGGAAAAGTAGATGGTTTGATGGTTGGATGTATCTTCTTATTGGCAGCAGTTGGATCCAGATTAAATTGTTTAGGCTGTTAATGAGAATTTTACTGGAAACATGTGGTGGTTACAGAACAAATCATTAGAAAACCGCAGAGAGAGACAGAGACTCTTCATGGAGACTCTTCAATCAGCAGATATGCCAATATTCATGTCTTCAGCTGTGTGGTAGAATAGTACTGAAAGGATCTTAACTGTCTGACTTGATTGATATTCTCCAATCAATATAGATGGAGTGCAGTTTGTTGTGGGTCATTTTTATGTCCCCCTATTTATATCTAAATATATTGGATTAAAAGATTAAACTCAGTTTTTAAAGATAAAACATATTAGTTTGATTCCATTTAGTATAATATCTGTTTTAAGTAAACATAGATGTGAGTTTTAAAACATTGCACTACTTTGGATTGAGCAGATATTGCCATTTTAGCCATGACTCCAGACAGTACACTCTACTTTTCAAAATGAGGAAAATATAAAAATATTCCAGTGTTTCTTTCTTTTTGCCTTTCTGTAATCAAAAGGTTTAATTTATTTTCAAATCTTGTTGAGGATATTTACTTAGAAATATTGCAGTGTTTTGTTTTACCTTTCACTAGTCAAAATGTTTCAATTAAATGATGCTTTAATGAAAAATTTATTTAAAGTGTTTTTTTCCCTTAAGGAAGTAACACTGTTTTTTTTGGTGTAGCAATTTCTTTTTATTGATTAGTTTGTGTGTCACTCTAAAATAATAAATACAAGTAATACAATTACAGAAATGAATATGATCATATAAAATAGACTACAAAAATATAAACAATAATTAACAAAAAAAGTATAAAATATATAACTTCATGAAGGGAAGAGAAAAAACTATTATATATATATATATATATATATATACACTGATATTTATAAAACTGTGCCATTTTACAAACATATATATACTGTATATATACTGTATATATATATATCAGTCTGGCGAATAAACCAAAATATGTACGAGCAAATGGCGATTCAATTGCCAAGGTGTCCGTAGAGGGTTGCGGATACCTTAAAAACTAACGTAAGAAAGACTCAATTTATAACCAAAACTATCCATTCAAGACGTTTTACAATAACTTTTTTAATAGTTTTTGTTATTAGTTATGTATATTTGGGCTTTATGTTACATCTTCTGTTGTTTAATGAAAGTTTAATGCATTATTTAAGTATCATGTGTGTTACCATGATGGTGTTTTGTGTTTGCATGAATGACTCCGTGTGCACCTTCTATATATTAGTATATACTTCTGCTTGTGGCGAAGCTACTTGTGATGAGCTTTGATTCTTCATGTGGCTTTCTCTTTGACCACCTGCATTATTATGGTGGTTGTCAGTATGTTAAAGGTACAAAACAGATTTTAATAGCAGTGTGCATTGTTGAATTTACTGGTTTACATTCAAATTTTCTTGTTTGTAAATTACCGTTTTGTACTGTAAAATTTACAGTTTTTGGCCGTAAATGTGTTTACAGTTTTTCTGTATTTTTTACAAAATTATTCTGGCAACCACAGCTGCCAAAATTATTTTGTAAAAACTACAGAATTTTTTTTACAGTGTATATATATATATGTATATGTGTGTGTGTATGTGTGTGTGTGTATATGAAGTGTTTATATGCAATTTTATATACACTATATAAAATTGCCAACCTCATGTACTGTAAACTACATTTTATTAGGTATCCTGTTCATTTTATAAATAACATTTGTAAGTGTGTGGGCTTGCAAGTCTGATTTTTTAAAGAAATACTTCCTTAAATTACACAAGCATATTCATTTTCTAAACTGTAAAAAGTTCAGAAGACAGTTGCATAATAGGAATGACTTGTATATTGTGTCAAGATATGATAGGTGTAGTTACTGCACACCATATTCAGTTTGAAATCGATGTTGTTCATTAGCATGTACAGTAGTCCTACACTAACAGCCTTTATGCTGATAATTAAGTATGAGAAATACTAATCAAACTATTGATTTATTCAGAGGTAGTCTGCTCCAGATGAATGCTGTTAGCATTGATTTGAAAGTGTGGCTTGGCACTTTTACTGTAAGCTCTTTTTTTTGTCTGCATTAATGGCTGTGCTGTTTCTTTTCACAATAAGGTGGAGAGGAGCAGCAGCAGGGAGGGAACACACCAAGGCCAATGTGGGATTTTAAATGCTCCTGTAAACATTGCCTCCTTTGTTGAGGACAGGCGTTAATAGCTGACTAATTTTATTCATTGAAATCAATGAATATTAAATTTTTATGTGGCTACAAAAGCTTGCATGCTGAGAACAGTCCATTTTCCGCCTATTATGGGTCATTTTAGGTCGTTCCAGCGTAATTAGTGGGTCAAGACTATTTCTTTGTAGATGGTCTACGCTGCACACAATGATCTTTCTTTTTCCCTTTCTCTAATCAAAATGTTTCATACAAATATTGTTGAGGAAATTTATTTAGATATATTCCAGTGTTTCTTTCTTTTTCCCTTTCTCTAATCAAGATCTTTAAAAGATGTTGTTTTAATTTAAAAAAATTATAACATTTTGAATTAAATTTGAATTAAATTAATGTTTTTTTTTTAAATGTATTATTTATTTATGTATTGAACTTTTTTTTGGTGTAGCAATTTATTTTTATTAGTTAGTTTGTGTGCCACTCTAAAATATACAGTTTGATAAAATTACAGAAATAAAATTACACAAATTCGACAAAAATGTAAACAATAAAAATACAAGTAATATCAAAAAAGCTATTTCAGGAAGGTAAGAACACATTAAACAGAAAATATGAAATATTAAGAATGTAACATTTTTCACATATAGCCACTGATATTTTGAGATAAGCAAGTAAAAGTTACATTAAAGAACAATAAGAAAGCAAAAATAACATTGGATATAATGTTAGGGATTACAGTAACTAACAAACAGCAGTAGGGCTGCACGATTAATCGCATGCGATATTTAACGCGCATCTTGTCAGAAAGCCGGTTCTGTAATCAGCGGTAAATCTCCATCACCTGTGTGCTTTCACATTGAGCAGCATTAACTACACAGAGCCGTTGTTCACTGACGAGCTGCGCTAAACCACGTTCATATTCGCGCGATTTTTTGCGCTGCTCATCAGTGAACAACGGCTCTGTGTAGTTAATGCTGCTCAATGTGAAAGCACGCAGGTGATGGAGATTTACTGCTGATTACGGAACCGGCTTTACTGATAAGATGCGCGTTAAATATCGCATGCGATTAATCGTGCAGCCCTAAACAGCAGTGTCGCTAATAACTAGACTGTTTTTCAGTATAGCATATAGTTATTTACAGACAGCAGCTGGTTTCAAAATACTGTAGCTTTTCTAGTAACTTGAGTGAAAAAAAGCATAATTTGGATAATTTTGGCATTGTTCATTTAAAAACTGAGGTGCATAAGCTGAGGCCTACGATTAGTCAGTTCCAAAAGAAAATAAAATTAAAAGAAAACAAGTTGATTGAATAACAAAGACAAGTTTTATTCTTTGCAAACCCTCCTTTAACACATGGCTGTTTGTCTCTGGGACAGTACAATCCATCTTTGGTTCATAATTTTCATTTTGAAATATGACACTCAGTACACCTTGCATATTACAGTATGATTTATTGCGAGAATGGCACCTTTTTTTTTACAGGTTGTAATTACATCACCGTACCCTCTAATGCTTAGGGAAAAAGGGGGCACCATGTGTCTGGCTTGAAATAGCAGGTGCTTTATCATAGTCATGCTGGCATGTAGCACCACTTGATATATTTAAATGAGCAACCTGACACACTGGCGATGTAAGTAGAATATATTCCTTTCCAGCAGATATTACTCTTGCCGGCTCTAATACCCTTGCAGTACTGAATATCACTCAGGCTGGGCTTGATCTTCCATATTTTTGCCAGAACCATCTGCCTAATTTCTATCCTGTGGTCTGGACTGAACTCTCAGGTGTGTTAACTTTTAAAAAACCTCAATTGGAAATGCACGGGCGGGATTTTGTTCCTGCTATTTTCATTTTGGAAAAGCAGTAACAATTGTGGGGATAGAGTCACAATTTCAAGTAATAAAGATGCTGTTGTGAAATGTAATCAGAATTATGAGTAATACATTTGCAGTTGCGAGAAATAATAACAATTGTGTGATATAATGCTGCAATATTATGATCTCATATATTAAGTCTCAGTTTTGAGAAATAAAGTTTCAGTTGTGAAAATTGTCAATTGTGAGTTTAAAGTCACAATTATGAAAAATAAAGTAACTATTGTGGGAAATGATCACAATTATAAGAAAATAAGTTGAAATTACAAGAAATAAAGTTTCAATTATGATATTTAATCACAATTACAAGTAATGGAGTTGCAATTGTTAGATAAAAATGAACTTGTGCTAATAACAATTGTGTGCTTTAATGTTGCAAATTTGAGATATAAAGTTGTAATTGTGAAAAATAAAATCATAATTGAGTTATAAAGTTGCAAGTATGAAAAATAGTCCGAATTGTGAGTCACAATTATGAGAAAATACGTTGAAATTAAAAGAAATAAAGTAGTTCTGTAGTAAATGTAGTTTTGATATTTAATCACAATTAAGAGTAACGAAGTTGCAATTGTGAGAAAGATGCAATTCAATTTTGAAAAAATAATGACAATTATGTGATTTAATGTTGCAAATTTGAGAGTCAAAGTTGCAATTGTAAGAAATAATATTTGTGAGATAAGAAAAGATGGAAAATATTCACAATTATCAGAAAATGTTAAAATTACAAGAAAAAAAGTTGCTACAGATATTTAATTACAGTAATGCATTTGCAATTGTGAGATAAAGATGCAAGTAAAAGAAATAATGATATTGTGTGGTTTCTTGTTCTAATTGATAATATAAAGGTTCTTTATCAAATAACTTTTTCCTTATCAAAAACATTTGGCTGTATTCAGTTCTCATGTGGTTTATATGCTGTTCTAGAGATTAAAAAGTTCTTGAAGTTACATCACAGGTTCTTCAGATCATCGCATTAGTTCTAGATACCATCTGAGGAAATAGATATCTAGATGAAGTATTGAAGTATGAAGTATTTCATTACTAGATGAAAAGTAAGTCCTTCTGGGTTCTTTTAGGTACTTCTCTGGTATCATAAACTAACCTGCAAAGGTTTTCCAATGACATCAGGCAGTCCTAAACCTCTCGTCTTTAATTTATTCATTTTTCCTATCTAACCATGCACATGCTGACAGATTTATACATACTTGATTTTATGAAAAGCATCTGTGGATATGCACAAAGGCCTCACCAGGACATAGTGTGACTTGCGTTTATTGATTTATTGGAAATATTTATTCTGCTGTGATGCTTGAGGGGGGAAGGCAGCAGAGGGCTGCAAACTGCGAGAAAGTGTCAAAGTTTATTTAAAATTCTCTGTGGAGTTTCTCTAGACTTCAAAAGCCTAATGTCTATCACTGCAGGGCTTTAGAGTGTGTGTGCTAGCAAATATTTATGAGTGTGTGTATGCATGTAGTTTTTACACTAGAGCCGCCTCGGCACAGTGTGGCGGGAAGCGCCGATGGTCTCACTGTGAATTAGAGCTTTTAGATGTCATGCGATCAGCGAACAACACTAAAAGCAATTGCAAATGAGGCCTACTGAGCCACAGATATTTTGATACTTTGAATTTATGTAAAAACATGTTTCATTCTCCCAAAACTAGCATAATGATGTTTTCTGATCAAACACCTTAATATTGAATAATGTTAAGTGATTTGTTAATGGTCTGTGGCATTAAATGAGCATTAATATATGTAGTTACTGTTACAGATATTTGCTAAACTAATTTATCCTGATGTAGTTGTTAGTAATTTGTTGTCTGATGTTAAAAGTACATCTTTTATGATTGGTGGTATTGAGATCTGTGTGTGACTCCATACAACTAAAGGACATACAATTTCTGCTTCTGAAGAAAACATATTGCAAAGATACTGAGTTCACTGCATATTAAGAGACACATAAAACTATATGTAAGAATTAAATGAAGACACTTTAAAATTTCATGTGATGCCATGTAAGAAATCTGTAGATGCCTTCACAATAATTTATTGCGTCATTATAATTAGGGTCATTATAATTAACTAAAACTAAAACCATTAAAAAACATTAACTAAATGTTAACTGAAATACAATAAAATATTCAAAAACTTTGCCAAGGAAAATGTTTTAATTTTAATTTAGTTTAACTTTATGTACTAAAATAACAAAAACTAAGTAAACGTTTACACAACACAGTTTTCAACTATAAATAAAATGAACTGCGTTTTGGTAGTTCATTTATACAACAATGGCATTTTGGGGGCCTGAAAATGCAAGCTTTTGAAGCTTTTTCAAAATAAAAGTTTTTGCAAATGATACTAAAAAGTGAATTTGTGAAAATTGTGACGTCATGCATATTATGTGTTCAATCTATACACTGTAAAAAAAAAAAAAAATCTGTGACATTTACGGTAAAATACCGGTAGCTGTGGTTGCCAGAACTTCACCATAAAAAATATGGTAGCAACATTTTAGGTTTTACAGACTTAACTTAAATTCACAATAAAATACCGTATTTCATTAACTGATGTAATGTTAATAAACCAACATATGGAAGTACTAATATCTGTTTTGAACCATTGTAATGCACTGATAACCACCAAAAACTGGTGGTGATGAGAAAGTCACGTGATGAACCAAAGCTCATCACAAACAGCTTTTCTACGAGCTGAGGAGGGCAATACTTATATATAGAAGGCGCACAGTGTCATTTACACAAACACTAAACCCCATCATGGTGACACACTTGATACTGAAACAGGCCCGGTTCTTGACGGCTATAGAAGGTTGGGCTGGCAGATATCCTGGGTGGGCATTTTTTAGTTGTCATATCATCACATAGTCTAGAAGATATTTATACTGTACATATTTCTATATTAACTATATTATATGTACACTGAAAAAAGCTTTCAGGCAGCCTAGAATATCATGCACTTTCACAGCAAAATAAACTTTTTTTCTTTATTGAATAGTAAAAAAAGCCCTCTTTGTTCTCTTTCTCTGGATCATTGTTTCTACACTGGTGACTCTATTCAACTAACTTTTTTATTTAAACCAAACAAGGCTGTAATCATGTCTAGAACATGGGAGGGACCAATTGTTTTGAGGAAAATATAAAGACCAGAGAGCTATGGTATTTATTTAAAGAAACTAAATAAATAAAGGATTTAAATGGATTTAGGGGAATAAATTAAAGAAAAAAGAACAGTAAAAAAACAAGAATAAGAATTTTTGTAAAGCAATCAATCTGAACTGCAAATAATATTTTTTATTTTAAAATATGCACTCATTCAATTTCAGTTGTATTGTTGAAAACGCAAAACCGAAAAATGCTATTGTCGTCATAATCAATTATAAATTACATGAATCATGTAAATGGCAGATCTACTTTCCATTCAAAACCGTGGAATTTGACAAAAAAAATTCGAATAGTTTGCATCACTGGATCGTTGTTGGTCGTTTATGTCGGGGAACACTACGTTTCTTATACAGTCGAGCCGACGAACGCAACTTTCACCACACAAGCTCTTTACTTTCAGTTTTCATTCTTACATTCAGCATTAACAGCAATCCAAAAGGGGACTGTTCAACTGAACTGTATAGCCTACATGCATTTTAGATGCTCATATATGCTCTTGCCCCGTCCATGCACGTTATTGAATGAGCAGGGTTTTTAGAACATTAAAATTGCTCAGGTAATTTAAGTGGTAGGCTATATGACACATATTCATGTAGCCTATTAAACTCCCCGTAACTCGCAAACTTCCCGTGATATTTAGCGCGCAAATATTTCTGCCCGTTTTCGCTCGTTGTCAGCCTCTGCTTTTCTGCAACAGACTGAAGCCTCGTGAATTCAGCTCGCCTCGCATTCAGCTAATAAAAGAAAAATGCTGCAATTTTCTGGTGTTATTTTATTATTGTTGGGGCAGACTCCAGCTATATCTTAAACTTCTTAAAATACAGTCCACTTCAGATTGATTTTAATCACTGCATGAAAAAAATAACGCAATCTTTATCCAATTCTGATTGGGTGGGCAAGACTATCATTTGGGTGGGCTTAGCCCACCCCTGCCCATGCCTGGAGCCGGCCCCGTACTGAAATGATGCAATTAACATTAATTTAACAACATTCGATGTAAGATTAAACCCTAATGTACACAACTGATAAGAAAAAAACTAAGAAACATGTTATTTCAACAAAAAAACATAAAATATGAAGTGTCATGCATGGAATTCTGGGAGTGTCAATTTACGGTTTGTCACTGTAAATTATACAATGACTTTCTTTTTCACATCCAAAAACC
>NW_015544213.1:769428-798538 GCF_001515605.1 Sinocyclocheilus anshuiensis | reverse complement strand
GCCCTTTCACAGCAAAATAAACTTTTTTCTTTATTGAATAGTAAAAAAAAAAGCCCTCTTTGTTCACTTTCGCTGGTTCATTGTTTCTACACTGGTGACTCTTTTCAACTAACTTTTTTATTTAAACCAAACAAGGCTGTAATCATGTCTAGAACATGGGAGGGACCAATTGTTTTGAGGAAAATATAAAGACCAGAGAGCTATGGTATTTATTTAAAGAAACTAAATAAATAAAGGATTTAAATGGATTTAGGGGAATAAATTAAAGAAAAAAGAACAGTAAAAAAACAAGAATAAGAATTTTTGTAAAGCAATCAATCTGAACTGCAAATAATATTTTTTATTTTAAAATATGCACTCATTCAATTTCAGTTGTATTGTTGAAAACGCAAAACCGAAAAATGCTATTGTCGTCATAATCAATTATAAATTACATGAATCATGTAAATGGCAGATCTACTTTCCATTCAAAACCGTGGAATTTGACAAAAAAAATTCGAATAGTTTGCATCACTGGATCGTTGTTGGTCGTTTATGTCGGGGAACACTACGTTTCTTATACAGTCGAGCCGACGAACGCAACTTTCACCACACAAGCTCTTTACTTTCAGTTTTCATTCTTACATTCAGCATTAACAGCAATCCAAAAGGGGACTGTTCAACTGAACTGTATAGCCTACATGCATTTTAGATGCTCATATATGCTCTTGCCCCGTCCATGCACGTTATTGAATGAGCAGGGTTTTTAGAACATTAAAATTGCTCAGGTAATTTAAGTGGTAGGCTATATGACACATATTCATGTAGCCTATTAAACTCCCCGTAACTCGCAAACTTCCCGTGATATTTAGCGCGCAAATATTTCTGCCCGTTTTCGCTCGTTGTCAGCCTCTGCTTTTCTGCAACAGACTGAAGCCTCGTGAATTCAGCTCGCCTCGCATTCAGCTAATAAAAGAAAAATGCTGCAATTTTCTGGTGTTATTTTATTATTGTTGGGGCAGACTCCAGCTATATCTTAAACTTCTTAAAATACAGTCCACTTCAGATTGATTTTAATCACTGCATGAAAAAAATAACGCAATCTTTATCCAATTCTGATTGGGTGGGCAAGACTATCATTTGGGTGGGCTTAGCCCACCCCTGCCCATGCCTGGAGCCGGCCCCGTACTGAAATGATGCAATTAACATTAATTTAACAACATTCGATGTAAGATTAAACCCTAATGTACACAACTGATAAGAAAAAAACTAAGAAACATGTTATTTCAACAAAAAAACATAAAATATGAAGTGTCATGCATGGAATTCTGGGAGTGTCAATTTACGGTTTGTCACTGTAAATTATACAATGACTTTTTCTTTTTCACTTCCAAAAACCATATTTTTAACAGTATTTTACTGTAACATTACATTAAATGTAATTACATTTATTCACCAAATATAGTATGGAAACTTACTGTTAACCAGTTAACAGGTTTTTACTGTAGCATTTTTACAGTCTTTTACTGTTAAAATCACAATAATTTTTTACAGTGTAGGTATGTGCGAGGCACGTATTGTTTCTTTACAAAGTGACCGGCGACTACTGGCCTGGAATGCAGTACAGCGTTTTTAGTCATTTTCATTGATCCTTTCTGTATATATATATATATATATATATATACAGTGGAGATCATCAGATTTCTTTCTTTCTTTGTTTCTTTCTTTCTTTAATTATTAACTGCATGTAGGCTGCATGTAATTAGAAGCACTTTGTTAATCACAGGCATGATTATAGATGGGCGGCACGTGGCTCAAAAATGGACCACGATCAAGCTGAGAGGCCATTGTTTATAGCACAGCTCTACTGCCTGAACTGATTGCTGTGATGCTCATCCACACCTCAGACCCTATGGATGAAAAACTATTGATGTGATTTGGAGATTGAGTGACGGCAAATAGAGTGAAGCTTTGGCATTTTAGTTTTCAAAATCGTGATTGTTGTTGCTATTTTCAAAGCGCTGACAAGGATATTGAGTCATTGCTTGACCATAAGGCACAGCAAAATATAGTGCTCAAAAATGGCATTCATTGTCAGTGGTGCAATTTTATTTTATATTGCATTCAAGGGTATAATTTAGGCACTTGTTTATTTAGAAATACCATAGCTGTTAAAGTTTATAAAGGTTTATTCTTTACAAAAAAAACTTTTATCAGTCCAGCAGCTTTCTAAGGTTCAAAAAGCATGGTTAAATTAAGATTTTAAGATTTCTGCATAGCCTACATGCATTTTAGATGCTTATATAGCCTATGCTCTTGCCCCGTCCATTCATGTTATTGAATGAGCGGGTTTTTTAGAACATTAAAATTGCTCAGGTAATTTAAGTGGTAGGCTATATGACACATATTCATGTAGCCTATTAAACTCCCCGTAACTCGCAAACTTCCCGTGATATTTAGCGCGCAAATATTTCTGCCCGTTTTCGCTCGTTGTCAGCCTCTGCTTTTCTGCAACAGACTGAAGCCTCGTGAATTCAGCTCGCCTCGCATTCAGCTAATAAAAGAAAAATGCTGCAATTTTCTGGTGTTTTGTTGGGGCTGTTGGGGCAGACTCCAGCTATATCTTAAACTTCTTAAAATACAGTCCACTTCAGATTGACTGCATGAAAAAATTACGCAATCTTTATCTAATTCTGATTGGGTGGGCAAGACTATCATTTGGGTGGGCTTAGCCCACCCCTGCCCATGCCTGGAGCCGGCCCCGTACTGAAATGATGCAATTAACATTAATTTAACAACATTCGATGTAAGATTAAACCCTAATGTACACAACTGATAAGAAAAAAACTAAGAAACATGTTATTTCAACAAAAAAACATAAAATATGAAGTGTCATGCATGGAATTCTGGGAGTGTCAATTTACGGTTTGTCACTGTAAATTATACAATTACTTTTTCTTTTTCACTTCCAAAAACCATATTTTTAACAGTATTTTACTGTAACATTACATTAAATGTAATTACATTTATTCACCAAATATAGTATGGAAACTTACTGTTAACCAGTTAACAGGTTTTTACTGTAGCATTTTTACAGTCTTTTACTGTTAAAATCACAATAATTTTTTACAGTGTAGGTATGTGCGAGGCACGTATTGTTTCTTTACAAAGTGACCGGCGACTACTGGCCTGGAATGCAGTACAGCGTTTTTAGTCATTTTCATTGATCCTTTCTGTATATATATATATATATATATATATACAGTGGAGATCATCAGATTTCTTTCTTTCTTTGTTTCTTTCTTTCTTTAATTATTAACTGCATGTAGGCTGCATGTAATTAGAAGCACTTTGTTAATCACAGGCATGATTATAGATGGGCGGCACGTGGCTCAAAAATGGACCACGATCAAGCTGAGAGGCCATTGTTTATAGCACAGCTCTACTGCCTGAACTGATTGCTGTGATGCTCATCCACACCTCAGACCCTATGGATGAAAAACTATTGATGTGATTTGGAGATTGAGTGACGGCAAATAGAGTGAAGCTTTGGCATTTTAGTTTTCAAAATCGTGATTGTTGTTGCTATTTTCAAAGCGCTGACAAGGATATTGAGTCATTGCTTGACCATAAGGCACAGCAAAATATAGTGCTCAAAAATGGCATTCATTGTCAGTGGTGCAATTTTATTTTATATTGCATTCAAGGGTATAATTTAGGCACTTGTTTATTTAGAAATACCATAGCTGTTAAAGTTTATAAAGGTTTATTCTTTACAAAAAAAACTTTTATCAGTCCAGCAGCTTTCTAAGGTTCAAAAAGCATGGTTAAATTAAGATTTTAAGATTTGGCTCCCTTTCAGTTGATGAGTGTGAATTTGCATCTTCCATCCTAAACCTGTCATTTGGCTTCATGCTGAAGACTTTGGGATAAATTACAGCATTCTGGGAAATTAAAGTGTTCTTCCATGACCCATTAAGTTAAGATAAGCATTCCCATGACATTAAATCACATTAATGCACATGTTTTGCCCTTTGGTCTTACAACATAAATTTTAAACCTTTATTAAATTATTACTGCCATCATAAATACAATAACAGACCTCCTTCCTTGAAGAGTAGACTCACACTGAGAGTGAATCATTTCTCTGGACGTGCTTTGCTCCATCTCTAACACAACTGCTGCTTTTGCTCATTAGTTCATTCTCGGTGGAATCTCTCCTGTTGGGCCTGCATGTCTGATTCCCTCATGTTCATTAAAGAAATATGACTCTAATGTGACATATTTATAGTTCCTCTTTTGAGCAAACAATGTCTGCAATGGCTGTCATTAGACCGTATGGAGAAGTGCATCTGCTCAAAAATGAATATTCTGTTATTATATACTCACCCCCATTTTGTTCCAATCTGTATGTTGTTATTTTGTCAATGGAACATGAAAGGAGTGTTTTTAATAACTCTTTTCCATACAGACACTTGTGACTGTGACTGTCAAGTTTTTTTTTCTTCTTCTTTCATGTTCCATAGAAAAAATAACAGCATGCAGATTTGGATTGATCTGATTGATTATTAATACATTTTGATTTGCAGTTTTAAATGAGTGTTCTATTTAGAATAAATCACAATTTAGAAGTCACTGTTCTATTTAAGAGTAGTAAATTATGATTTTAGAAATAATACATTATGATTTACAGTTTTAAATCAGTGTTCTGTAGTATTCAGTTATGATTTGAAGTTTTAAATTGGTGTTTTATTTAGAATTAATAAATTATGATATGAAGTTTTAAATTAGTGTTTTATTTAGAATGAATAAATGATGATTAAAAAATTTAAATCAGTGTTCTAGTTAAAATGAATAAATCACGATTTACCATTTTAAATGAGGGTTCTATTTAAAAGTAAAGTAAATTATGATTTGAAGTTTTAAATCAATGTTCTATTTAGAAGTAATAAATAATTCCCAGTTTAAATCAGTGCTCTACTTAGAATGAATCAGTTATGGTTTACAGTTTTAACTCACTGTTCTATTTAGAATTAGTAAATTATTATTTGAGGTTTTAAATCGGTGTTGTATTTAGAATTAATAAATCATGATTTACATTTTTAAATAAGTGTTCTATTTAGAATGAATAAATCTATTAATGATTATTATTTTATCAGTATTCCTAATCATTATTTAAATCAGTGTTCTATTCAATATTACAGTAAATTATGAAAAAAGTAAATAAAATAACGATTTACAGTATAAATCAGTGTTCTGTTTTGAATTAACAAATCATGGTTTACAGTTTTACAGTTTAAAGTCACTGTTCTAATTAAAAGTAGTAAATTATAATTTAAAGTTTTCAGTTTATGATTTAAAGTGTTCTGTTTAGAATTACTAGATCATGATTTGAAGTTCTAAATCACTGTTCTATTTAGAATGAATAAATCATTGAATTTTTAATCACTCGTTAGACACATTATATGAAGCTCATTATGTTGTTTGTCTGTGTTCAGTTTTCAGGGCTTTACCTGCTGTCCTTCTTCATCATCATCCTGGGGCTGGTCTTCTACTCCTCCTCCTCCACCTACGTGGCACAAGATCCTCGCGTTTATAAACAGTTCCGCAACGCGGGAAACGCTATCACAGACACGCCCACCGTGGGGCCCCTGGAACCTTCAGTGACCTATACGAGCCTGCGTCAGGAAATAGAGGAGGAGCCTCGCGTAAGAGTAGCCTGAAGGGGGCGTGGTCTCTTAAAACCAATCATCCACTGCCCAGCCCAGCAGTCTGTAGAAAAACGAATGATAATGATCACTGAATGATGTAATTAACCACGTAGCAAACAAGTACACTGTGATCACGAACTGTCAATAGGTAGCAGTGACTTCTGTATATCTGAAAGATCAGATCCATCATGTATAGAGATGATTTCACCTCATTGCCTCTTTCCCCACGGCAAATTAAGTGTTTAGAAGGATTCGTGCTGACTGTTTTGTCCAAATGCTCAATTGTGAATGTTTTATTTTCTTATACGATCACAAAGGGTTCATTGTATTTGATAGCTTGACATGGTTTGTTTCACTACAGTTTCATGATTATTGTACATTTTAAATGAGATCTATCTGACGACGTCTCTGGAAAACTGCATTCTGAGTTTCACAATGCTGATTTGAGCCAGTGCCTTGCCATGTAATATTATTGTGGGTTACATTAGCCAATGAGAAATCATGACTTAAAAACAGTGTCATCAGTACTGGACGTCATGTCATGATTGCGTATTGTATTATCTGCTCAAAATGATAAATATTTCCATTTGTCAGTCTGAAATACAAAAAGGGTATGATTTTATACCCTTCTTTAACTGTTATACCATATTCATTTTTTTATGTTGGTCATATTTTGTTTTAATTCTGCCAAGAAAAAGGGAACATGCATTTGTATTAAATATAAAAGTCTGTGTAATAGCAATTGATTGTAAACTTGTAAACTATTTTACTGCACTTGTCTTTGTTTTAAAAGCAGTTCAGTCTTATCATGAACTGATATTTGAAATTGTTTTTTTCATTCTTAAGTTGTCATTTAAATATCGGAAATTCTTAATGTGTCTGACTTGCTTAAAATAAAGTATATTTGTCTTAAACTCAAAAAAACACGAATGACCAAGACTGGGGAAAATGTATTTGACCTTGCAAAACATTACATATCAGATGAATTTTTAAAGGGATAGTTCACCCAAAAATGAAAATTCTGTCATCATACTCTCATGTAATTCCAAACGCATATATGAACACACAAAACATTTTGAAAATGCTGGTATCCAATCAGTTGACGGTAGCCATTAACTTCAATGGACTCAGCATTAACTTCCATGCTGTGCACAACAGAAGAAAGAAACTCATACATGTTAGGAACAACTTGACAGTGATTAAAAGATGCTAATAAAAGCATAATTAATCCCTACAACAGACAAAAATACTATATTGACCCCATGGGGAACTTCAGGTGCAGGCAAGTGGCAAAAGTTGGGAGGTTGTATCAAAGCATAGCTCAGTAGCTTAGTACAGTGTTTCCCAAACTTTTTTTAGTTGCGGCACCCTTTGGAAATTTTAACAAACTTGTGGCACCCTACAAAATTAATTTTGGTTACAAAATCGGAATTTCGGTGCATCTCTAATTATTGGCGACATCAGAAATGGATATTATATAATATATGCTTTTTTGCTTTTTTTTTTTAAATATTAAAAAAAGATTTTTTACACGGCACCCCTGCTCTCGACAGGTGCCGCGTAAAAACATTGTGTTAAAAAAGAGAAAAGTTGGGAGGTTGTATCAAAGCATAGCTCAGTAGCTTAGTACAGTGTTTCCCAAACTTTTTTTAGTTGCGGCACCCTTTGGAAATTTTAACAAACTTGTGGCACCCTACAAAATTAATTTTGGTTACAAAATCGGAATTTCGGTGCATCTCTAATTATTGGCGACATCAGAAATGGATATTATATAATATATGCTTTTTTGCTTTTTTTTTTTAAATATTAAAAAAAGATTTTTTACACGGCACCCCTGCTCTCGACAGGTGCCGCGGCACCCCGGTTGGGAAACACTGGCTTAGTACATATAAGATACATAAATGTAGTTTCATTTGTCTGAGTACAAGGTTTTATTTTTTCAATTTTGCACCCTGTTTTGTCCCACTTCTCAAGAATGACTGAACAGCAACATCAAAAGTAAAATTCACCTCTAACACAGTGAATTCAAGATATTCAAGACAGAGCTTAGAATAAATTAGCATTAGAAACACACTGCAAATAAGAAATGCATTTTTGTCATGGCTGTTGGGAAATTAAGTGTTTAACTTATGAATATTTATTACGTAACGGTCCAAGAATGCCGATCCGATTGGCTTGGCGAATCAAACGCTTGCCGTATGAATGTTAATTAGTTTAAGCAGGTATGTTGCCAAGCAACGTCGGGCGTAACCTCATTTATATTTATAAACTACTAATATTCATGAGCAACTCCTTAGAGATTCACCACCCTATGACCTCTCTCAGGTGGTTTCTTCCTAACCTTTAACACCTGAGGGGCGGCTGCAAACAGGGCGGTGACACCGGCACAGGTATGGCAAACCTCAGCACGACCTGGGAGCAATTCTCATGCCTGACTGCCGCCACAGACGAGGAGCCCCATTTGAATACAGCAGATAGCGACAACACAACGGGTTTATTGCGTTTAAGTGATGAAGTTCTCCTGGATATTCTAAAGAACTTGGACCCTGTGTCGCTGCTGAGGCTCGGCAGCACGTGCAGCTTATTGTTCCGAGTTTGTTCGTGCAACTCTCTGTGGACCACACACTTCCAGGTAATTTGCGTGGAAAGTAGATTTTTGATTTGTCACAGTGAGTCGAACCTATTAAATTCTTTTATTCACTCTATGCATAGTGCATATCTAAGCGAGTCGGTGGTGAATAGTGAACATTGTGTTATAGGTGAATGTTGAATCATGCATCCAGCCGACTCGGAACCGAGTCAAACGCTGGGCATGACACCGAGCATGTTATAGAGAAAATAAGGGTTATTTTATATGTGTTTAGTTATGTGAACAAAAATGACTCCAATGTAGTTGAATGATCTGTCAGATAATCCATATTTAAGAGCGAGATGCCTGATTCGTTCATAGAACGATTCGAGTCGTTAATCGCCGCTCCGAGACTCGTTCAAGACACAAAACATATTTGGCACATTTGTAATGTACCTTCTATATATGATAGAAGTTATTGAATAACTTCTACGAATGATATTTTCTCTTGCTATAATCAATCTTTGAATGCATGGAAAGCTTAAGTGGACGAAAAACACAGTGCACTGTTTTGAATTGGAGTCATTCAGCTAAAAGATTCGAATATGATTCGAGTATTCGGTATGTTTTAAATGAATTTGAGTAAACGGTAAAGACGACTCGTTTTTTTTGCGTTATTGCCTTTTAATAATTGAATGCATGCATGTATGTATTTATTTATTTATTTAGTTAACACTTATTATTATTTTTTTTTTTTACAATAGTATTTTCCTGTGGGTTTTTAGTCTGCTTGCAATTTGAACGGTTCTCAAAGATTATCATTTTTGTCATACACCTGCAAAATTAATCGTGACTGGACACTAAAATCCACAATTAGCAAAATAGCAATCCAACAAATACTACTATTACATGTGTGTATATACACTGAACAAAATTATAAATGCAACTTTTGTTTTTACCCCCATTTTTCATGAGCTGAACTCAAAGATCTAAGACTTTTTCTATGTACACAAAAGGGCTATTTCTCTAAGATATTGTTCACAAATCTGTCTAAATTGTGAACAATATTTGAGAGAAATAGGCCTTTTGTGTACATAGAAAAAGTCTTAGATCTTTGAGTTCAGCTCATGAAAAATGGGGGCAAAAACAAAAGTTGCGTTTATAATTTTGTTCAGTGTATATGTATGTATGTATGTACCTAAGAATTGAAATAATTAAATCATTGTTTCATATCCATTACATTCATGAGGTTTGGGAGCTGTATTTATTTATTTATCTTGACCTGCAGGCTTGAAGTGATTTAATGTAATTAGTGGTCCTAGCAGACTATTCCAGTGGTCACTCGCATGCTAATTCTCTCCAAATTGTCTCTTCACAGGATTCGTTTGGGGTCAATCTGTCATATACCCATGCCCGGTGTCCTGTAACAGTCAAAACCGCCTTCCGCTTAGTTTTTATGTGGAGATCCCTCTTCAGAAACGTCCACTGTAACCGTGTGTTTCAGGAGAAGCTCTTTGTGGAGATCCCGCTTGCGCCGCACAAGTACTGGATGCAGTGGCTCGTGTTGGAGGAAAGCGTTCCCTTGCCTTCAGTTAGGCTTCACTGCAGCGATGTGGAGAAACTATGGGGAATCACTGCAGATTTGTTCCAGGACAAACTCCAAGGTGGTCATACTTTCAGCTGTCACATGGGCTTTCCATGTTTAAGTTTAGCCTAACATGCGTTATTCTGTTTCCCAGAGAAAACTGAAGATTGTGACACCCTTAAGTTTGAATGGAGGGAGCTGTATCATCTTGCATTGAAGCATCATGGTAGTGTCTCACTGGTCTTCCAGCATGTTCTCAGCCAGCACCAAAACAGTGGTGAGAGATCTGCATCCCATTTCGTGAAACTTGTCTGCTTGCTTGGTCTTTAGGAAGCTTAATGGCCAAATAAAAAGTGATAACCAATGTTGTGACTATTGTGATTTAATATTGCCAAAAGAATATAATATATTATGCAATATATCGCCTTACTTTAATCCTCTGTAAGTGCTGGAGTGAATCCAGTCAGCTGCAATTTGTTCTCTGGCACTTTTGCATTGCATTTAGACTCTGAAAAATGGCAAACAAGTTCATGGTTGGCTCACACCAACTGTACTGTATTGTCTTCTAAAAAAAAAAAAAAAGGACATGAGGGTGTCTGGGTGCTTTCGTTGGTCTGGTTGACCTTTTTTGTTTTTGCTGTGTACATTTCCTTTCCCCTTCTAAAAGTAATGTGATTTCTGAAGAAAGATGTAGTAGTCCAATTTATTGCACTGGTGAGTCACTTCAAACTGCTGTGATGGACCCTTGATGGGAAAGTTGGGGTATGACCCACAGTTTTTGAGTGATGTGTCTGGAGAAGTACTGTGACTCATAGTTCACCCTCACCTGGCATTTCCTGTTTCTTTTAATACTCTAGTATATGAAAGGTCCATGTTCTATAGCCTAGCTGTTAGCTTTGAACAGGATGTAGTGCATCCTGGTCAGTGATGATCTAAAGGTCTTTCAAACTTCTACCAGAAGTTTGAGTTCCTTCTGAAAGGTGTAATTGTGCAGATTTATTTATGAATGCATATCCATATCCATTTATTGCAGCGTTTCTTCCATATGAGATGTTTCTGCCTATTAGCTTTCGATCTATAGTTTTGTTGCTATTGACAACCATTTTATTGGTGATTTTAGAGCACACAGAGCTGGAGTCCATGTACCATCAATATGTCCAGTGCAGGTTCCAGTGGCTCTTCACATATTGGTTGTTTCGCCAGCCGGCTCCGTACAACAAGCAGCTGCGATCTATTTTCCTGCAGTGGAAGAAGCACAGCAAGAGGAAGGTGGCCACCTGGGGTGAAACCCTGTGTGATGTGAGGTACCTGGCCTCCCTGCACCCCATAACCAAAGACTACTGGAGAGGCCGATTGGCCCGGGGAGATGAGAGCCTCGGTAAGTTTTGGTTAAATAATTTAAAGATGATGATGATGATGATGATAAGCTTTATTTAATGGCACACATTTGTAATAATAATAGCTTTAATGGTATGTTATTTATTATTATTATTAACAATATATGCTATTAAATGACTCAGTACTATTATTATTTATGGCTTTATTTAATAGCTGTTTTTTCATTTTTTATTTTAAATTATCGGTTTTATTTTTAATATAATGCATTTTAATATTATTTAGCATTATTATTATTATTATTATTATTATTGTTTGTTTATTAGCATTATTTAATAACGTGTTTGAATGTTGTTATTTTAGCGGTTTTATTTTTAATAGCATGTATTATTTTTGTTTTGTCTTATTCTTATTCTTAATTTAGCTGTTGTAATTGCATGTGTTTATTATTGTTTTTTAAATCAAGGAAACTATTAGCCTATTTTTTTGTTAAGCTGCTTTTTTCCCCCCTACATTTGTTACTGGCATTTGCAAAATCTATTACAGGTCAGCCTCTGCTGGAGAATTGGCTTGATCTGCAAACCAGTGAAGAGTCAAACAAAACCTGCTGTATTTGATTGTGTTTTGTGTTCTTTGCTGGTCTTGTGTGGTGCTCTCTCTTGAGGAACTATGCCTGTACTAGTCCTTTGGCAGGAAAACCGTCTGTAGATCAAATGCTTCTGCTCCAGTCTCTTGGAGTATCATCTCATGTTCTGACTCTACTTTGTTTCTTTCCATCAGGGATTCAGACTGTCGGAAACTACTTCTCTATGTGCAGGTCTCTCATGGCCTGGATCTTGGGCCGCGACTGGGGCAGACTGAAGCGAAGAAAGGTACATTTATGGAATACATGCAGGATGCCTGAAAATATTTGTCTAATTTATAATTTAATTTTTTCTTTGACATGAAGTCCTCTCTCCCGGGTGTGCAATGTGATGTTTGAATAAATTTGACATGCTGTCTTTCCAGGGACTAACTTTTCTTCACAAGATTGTTCCCTGTTCTGTTCTAACTAATATCTCTTGTCCCCATCTAAAAAAAAAAAAAACCCAAATAAATTCCTCCGAGGACGTGATCTTAAATATTCCAGCAGTGCTCATGTTCTGCATTTCATTAGCCAGGGAAAATGATTTCACAGGTCACGGACGTGAGCAGACGCTCCTATCTAATGGCTGCCTAAATGAATTATAGACGTACCGGTGCATGTCCCAGTCAATTACATCACATGTCTGAGCATACAAACTCTCCTGCCATTATACGCTGTTTTACAACACGTGACCATCCAAGGACACAAAGGACCAGAGGGACATTAAATGTGCATTTTTTTCTTTCAACAAAAGTTAATGTAATCCGTTTTGTTTCATGGTTTTCATGTATGTGCTTCGCATAACCTGCATGCTTGATATTAGCATTTATTGTTTTACTTCAACTAGGATATCAGGATTTTTTTCGATTATTTGAAATGCTAATTGGACAGCGCTTTGTGTGGCGATTTTACTTAATTTGTATTTGAATTTTTTTCAATATGAATTTTTATTAATATGCAAATTCGGTCCTGTTCCCTTATGCATGGCGTTTTTCAGGAGCAAGGTCAGGTAGAATATTGTTTGCTGATGGAGTGATGTGTCACTGGCAGGTTTATGAAGACACACTGGAGGGTGTGTATCTTCTGCTGAGACGGGAGATGCAGGAGACGCTCATCGAGCACGAGTGCTTCTGGCAGGTGGCCAAAGTCCAGATGACCCGTGTCTGTACGCTGGAGGAGACGGCTGCAAATTATGTCAACTGGAAAATGATTGAGACGCTCCCCTACTACAAGTCAGTCCTGCTTGAGTCTGTTCCATTACTGTCTGTTTCATTTTCTCATTATCTCCCAAGAATACAGAATAACTAATGTACTGAATTAAATTAAACATTTATTTTAGATTTTATGAAATAAAAAAAACTTTTTAAATATTTAAAATGAATATTGTTTGTATTTATATGCATGTGAGCTTAATTTAATTTGTATTTAAATACAAAGAAAATAAATGTTTAAATAAAAAAATAAAAACTTACATTTAATACATTTATATTTAATACAAATAAATTTTAAATATTAAAGTTAAATCTAAACCTTTTATCTAAAATAATAAAAGCCTTACATTAAACTGAATTATGTATTTAAATACAAACTATAATGTTAAATACTTAGTTTTTTTTATTAATCTAAAATAATGTTGGCTTAATTTAAGATTTGTTTTATATATTTTAGATTAATAAAAAATGTAGCAATAAGTATTTTAACAATTTTTAATAAATTAAAAAACATCTAAGTTTTTTTATTTTTTATTTTAGATAAATAAAAAAAATCGAACTTTTAATATTGAATGTATTTAGTTTGTATTTAAATGCATAAAAATAATCCTAAATTGAGCTAATGTTTAATAATAAATAAAAAAATATTTTATTTAAATAAATAAGCTAACTTCATTTTTATTTATTTAAAAATGTATTTAGCTTAATTTTATTTAAATAAAGCTAACTTTAAATAATTATATTTCTATTTAAATAAGCTATTTTACAAAACGAACTTAAATTAAGCAGCCTAATTTTATGCCGTGCTAATATTGATGGTGATCTAGTCTTCAGCACATTGTGCACAAAGCAACTGTTTTGTAAAGCTTTTTTAAAACATGATGAATCCGAACTGATGCAACATTTTGCTTAAATGAGGCTCTGTCACGATTAGTGACACTTATTTGCTGGTACACGGGAGCTTTGCTTTTAGCGTTTCCCATCGATCACTATTTTCAGGCTGTAAAATATTACTCGGGTTGCTGTCGTTTCCATTAAAAACTAGCGGTGAAAGCGTTGAACTTTAGCAGTGGTTGGCTTTCAGACTGGGTTTTGAAGCCTGGAGAGTGCGCTGGGTGGAGATACAAGCACCGCTGGCAGCTTCAAACAAATAGCCTGCAGTAACTCACGCCTGAGATCTGCAGCCAGTCGACGATATCTTTGAAGTGTATGGCGACTGATCTCAAAGAGCATGGACTGAACTCCACGCTAAAGTCTGCCTGATCCCACAGCGTCAGAGAACAGTAGTGTGAAAAGTTAAGTGGGATGTTCCTTGAGGCCGATCGTCTTGCGTAAGCAGATGTGTGAGTGACTGAAGTGGTAAAGTGCTCACTTGAAGAAATGGTTGTTTTTATGATGCTTCTAACTGGACAATTAAACATGTTCATGCTATGGCACTTTAAAATCTTTTTTTTTTTTTAATTTGTATTTTATTTTTTTTTTTATTTCCATGCTATGGTACTGTATATTTTATTTTAATAAAAATGTCTCTTCATGTTGTGGCCCTTATACATTTTAATATTTTTTTAAGGGCCATAGCATGACTAAAATGAAATGCAAACATTAATAAAATAATGTTTGTTTGCATTTTATTTGAATACTTTCATACTGTGGCCCTTAAAAAATAAAATGTTTAAGGGCCACAGCATGAAAAGTGAAATGATGCAAACATAAACAAAACATTTTTTTTTTAAAATTAATGTTAGCATTTAATTTTTATGCTATGCCACTTAAATTAAAATATATAACAAATTTAAAAATGCCATGGCATGGATAATTTTTTATTTTTATTTTTTTGTTTGTCTTCTTGCAAATATAATTATTAATGTTTGTTTTTATTCTAATGATATGGAACTTGAAAGCGTGCCATAGCATTGATGATGATGATGATGATGATGATAGTAAAAGCAACTTGTAAAAGTAAATGAACCCTCAAGGAACATCCCACTTAACTTTTCACAGTACTGTTCTCTGACAGTAGTGTATTGGTAAAAGTATTGGTCATGAAATCTTGCTTAGAAATGGGTGTTTGTGTTCCACAATCGTCAGTTTTTTTTTTTTTTTTTTTTTTCCGTTTCATTATTTATATTTTATTTTCATTGGCATAATAATAATGATGATTATTATTAGTTTCAGAGTTTTATACAAATTGAATTTATTCATGTTTGCATTTTTCATTTGAATTATATGGCACTTTAATGCGTGTGTGTATATATTCACTAAATAAAATTATATATAAATATATTTATATATAATATATTTAGAATAAGTTAGTGTGTGTGTGTTAATTTGAGAGATTTGTGCAAATAAAATGGTTGTAGTTATGTAGTTTAGCCCTGCTATCTGATCTCTGTCTAATTGGTCATTATCATTACCATCAGTCCTGCTTGGCTGGTTTTAAGTTTAGCTAAAAATCCACAATAGAGGAGCTGTAGTGTCTGAGTGTGTTTGCATGTTAGCTGCACACAAATTGAGTTTTAAGTGTTTTTTTTTCCTCCAGGGTGTTTTGTTTGAAGCTGTAACAGTCATTATACAGGAGCAAATCTCGAGAGACTGTGAAGATGAATGCCTCGTTGTTCAGAAGTGCTTGAAAAATGACTTTTCCCGCAAAAGCTATTACATTGTTTCTGGTTTTTAATTCTCATTGTGGCTTATTAATAAGGGTTGTCTTATTTCCCAAGCTAATGAAAATAACAAATATTAGACTTGCCTTGCCGTGTGTAGCCGCTTTGATAATGGTTTTCCAGCTCATGCATGTAATGTTTTTGTCTTTTTAAGGCTGTATCTGGTGTCTGGTAAGTCATTGTACCTGGATCATGTGCAAGGTTTCTTGCGTAGAAAGAGGCTGATCCGGGATTGGATTTACCTGGAGGAGAACAGCTGGGCGAGACAGTTGCTGCCTGAATCGCTCTACACACTGCTGGAATTTGACACCAAGATCTCTCAAGGTGGGTTCAGCTAACATGATGAGGAGCCTGAATCGATCTAATGACTGCAGAACAACTGTACATAATCTCATATTGTGATTAATCGTCCATATTCAATTTGTAAGCTTTGCCGATGCTTGTGTAGTCTTCTGAGACCCTCAGGTCTGGTCTTTTGCTGCATTTAGTGTATTTCTGCTCTTATTAGATCATCTCATTAACTCATGTTTCATGTAGATGCTTGTTTTAATACTTAGCCAAATTTTGACCAATTTGTGATTGACTACTGCAATGTAATGAAAGGAAATAAGACTTTCACAATTTTTAAAATTGCTCAATTGTTTAAAAAAATATTATGTTGTTAATATATAAAATGAAATAATAACATTTCTTAATATACATTTATAAAAAAAAACATTAAGACTAAATTTAAGTTCCATACAAAAAAAAAAAAAACTCCAAACATTAATAATTAACAATAATTTAGAAATGCCATAGCATGGAAAAAGTTTTTCTTTTTAATACTGTTTGCATTTTATTTTCATGCTGTGGCATTTTAAGATTTACGTGCAGTAGTATGAAAATAAAAATGCAAACTTTAATAAAATAAAAATATTTTTATTGTAATGTGTAAAAAAAGAAAAAAGAGAGAGATGTAAAAGAGAGAGATACTTAGATTGAAAGTCTTAAATATTTTAATTACTTTATATATTTTAAAGGGGTCATATGATGTTGCTAAAAAGAACATTATTTTGTGTATTTGGTGTAATGAAATGTTTATGCTGTTTAAGGTTCAAAAAACACATTATTTTCCACATACTGTACATTATTGTTTCTCCTCTATGCCCCGCCTTTCTGAAACGCGTAGATTTTTACAAAGCTCATCGTTCTGAAAAAGCGAGGTGTGCTCTGATTGGCCGAATACCTCGAGCGTGAGATCCAAAGAGAAAGGAAAAATTGAAATCGCATCATATGACCCTTTTTAAATGTGTAAAATATGATTTGTTTATTTTAAAATCAGCAATTGTGTACATTTTTACTTTGAAACTGTATTGTGTATATCAGTGACCTTGCTGTCTACATATTGATTCTGAATTGGCCATTTAATAAATGAATAACTTAAGGTTTGTTTGTTTCCTGATGGCCACCAAACATTCATAACCTTGATGTGTGTTTGAACAGAGAGTTTACACGGGGGCTGTCTGACGGCCCAGCTCAGTCGACTCATGTGGCTGTACCTGAACTCTGGGCAGGAGCTGTATCTGGAGGCGCTGAAGGGAATGGTGCTGCAGTGCGCTCAGGCCTGTCTCAGCCATCTCAACGCTCTTCAGGCCTGTCAAGTGCCTGTGGCCTAGACCTCATCCACTCAGACAAACCTTTGGTGTTTTAACGGACTTCATATAACATGCCTATGATGTTTTTTACTGTATTTTTAAACTTTTTTTTTTCACAACTTTCACTTTTGGTGAAGTTGTTAGTCGTCAGGTTTTAGTGCACAAAATCATTCATTCTCAATTTATGTCCAAGTAAATGCAGTGCATATACATTGACAATTGTTTTTAATTTTGTATTGGATTTAGCAGGCCAAATGATCACTAGTTTCCTTGCGAGATGCTTTTATTGTAACTATCATGTGACTTTTTACTTGGATTAATCTTAGCATGGTAGACTGCAGGGTTGCTGACTTATTAAAGCACCTTTACACTCCACTTACATCTCATCATTTTTCCTTTAAATTTGGAAAAACACTGAAGTATAGATGAAACCCAGTGCAATTTTTTTTTTTTGTTGTTAAAGCGCTGCTGGAGAGGATGCATTTTATGTTTGCATAGTTTTGAAAAAAAGTATAAAAATAATTTGATGCATGGCAAAGCTAAATGAACTGCAGTAACTTGATGCCTTTTAATTTAAGCCTTGTTTCACACTTTATTCCAAAAAAATATTGATTTACTACCAGCATTTTTTTTCATACACGGTCAAAGACCCTGATATATGCTTTGACCATTTCATTTATAAAATTGAAAAAAAAAAATGCACTTAATATACAGTAGGTTTTCCACCAAAATTTGAGTTGCGCATTCGTTCCCTTGTAATAAAACATGTTAATCTAAATCTACACTACTATTACTAGCAAAAACACTAAACAAACCAATGTAGAAAAATACTTTATTTGACATTTGTACAAATGAAAAGCAGTTTACAAAATGGAAAAATAGTTAATACTTTTGAGACAAAAAAAACATTGTACATAAATAGACCTTTGGCATTTGTAAAATCTAGCTGGAAAATGAAAAGCTTAAGAATTCAAACCTACGGTTAAGCCAACCAGTGGCTTTCAGTGCGCAGTGAGTGGGTCATGTCCATGCACGTTACTTTTGTATTCATATATACACAAGTCAGCATGCTATCAGCGATCACACTGTACAGCACAAGGAAGAGCACCACATACAGTCTCTATCAGGTTATGAGCAGCTCTCTGCCTGAGAATAAATATGCATTGCTTGTGAATATGGCTTAGCTCGCCTGTACCTTTATGAAATAAACCATGTCTTTGCCAGTTATGGAAAATACCCTTCGATTTCATACTGTGGTTCTGCTGCATAGATTTGTAAAGGCACAGAATAATATTACATATCTGCAGAAATGCGTACTAAATGCTGGTTAATGGGAGGTTGCATACGTCTAATTAGTTACCTTAATCTATTCCCTTCTTTAAATAAAAGTTCATTCTAAACCTATGCACATGCACAAGATATTATGAGCACATAATGACAAAGCCTCCATTTTAAATTCAAAACATGCTTAATATACTTTAAATACAATGGGAGTACAGTCACAATAAATAAGCACTATATAGACACTTGTACTGTAAATATCTAAACATTTGTCATCTTGGTGCAAATGTGTGCGCAAAGCTTGACATGACCGCATCGCTGGACTTTACATTATCAACTATAAAAAAAAAATTGAGCTTGGGGTCAAAATGAACTTGCTGACACTTCTGAAACCATTCCGATCAAGCACAACGAATAAAAGAAACTTTGTACTGTAAATATCTAAACATTTGTCATCTTGGTGCAAATGTGTGCGCAAAGCTTGACATGACCGCATCGCTGGACTTTACATTATCAACTATAAAAAAAAAATTGAGCTTGGGGTCAAAATGAACTTGCTGACACTTCTGAAACCATTCAGATCAAGCACAACGAATAAAAGAAACTCTTAAAATACCTGAGTGAACAAGTTTTGCATTGATTTCGTCCATATTCCTAAATTTAACAAGGAATATATGTGTGTTATCTGGAGTATATAAAATGTCATGTGTGTTAGGAAGTCACAGGAAGTGCAGAACATTCCGTTTCCTGTCTGCCTTTGGAACTCAACATGTGCAACTTGCTCTGAACGGAGCCACAGCATTAAAAAAAGCAGCTCATATTTTATTCTAATTAAAAATAGTGAATCGGGTGTCCTGAATAGATTAACCTGGATTCCTCTGCCAGATTCAGATTTATTCTGAAATGGAACATTGCTAGCTTTTATGGAAGCACAAATATACTAAACCACACAAATGACACATCAGACACAAAACTCAGCTGAAGGACCTTTCAAATGCTGCTGTTCTTGTCGTTTTTTTTTTTTCGATGTAGAGAGTCCTGTACGTCGACCTGCGACCTGTAGCTGTTGGGTAAAGGATGGACAAGCTTCTTTGGGTAAAAAATCACTGACATCCATGAAGTTTGGAGGTACACAAACAGGAACACAAGGCACTTTAGGACACCAGTTGCTCTACTTCCCCCTCAAAGACGACTGAGAGGAACAATGTGAGGAACTCAACCTCAAGCAGTCTCAATAAATACATTAAAACATTCAAACTCCTTGAAAATTCAACGTCCACAAGAAAAAACTTGTAAAGACGTCCTTGTAAACTGGATTCACAGCTTGGTCCAACTTTTAGTAGTCAAAGACCTTGTTTGTTTCCATCAGGTTGACTTTATTTTCCCTTTATGAGCTCTGAGAGTGCCGTCTGTCCTGACGAGCTGGAAATGGAAGCCTCTGCAGAGTCGGGCCTCATTGCGTCACACAGTTTTCACCCATGTCCTGTGCGTAGCGGTCTGAGATGAGCGTCCGCAGCTCGTCAATGTCTTTCCTCAGCTGGCACACCTCCACCAGCTTGGCCCGCAAGCCGTCCTCCATCAGCGGCTTCTCACTCTCCTCCGCCGAGCAGCTCATAGCTGGAAAAAAAAACAAAAATTCTTTCTATTGGCTGATATATGACTTTATATATGGGTACTTTATCTGGTGCTGCAATTATAAAGTGCATTTATTCTTAATTATGAAAATGTTAATGTCTTTTAAATGACACATCATCACGTTTCACATTATATTGGCAAAGCTAAATGGGTGAAATTAAACAAACTAAACATGAATTAAAATTATGATGATACACTACTGTTCAAAAGTGTGAGGTTAGTAAGATTTTTTAATGTTTTTGAAAGAAATCTCTTGTGCTCATCAAGGCTGCATTCATTTAATCATAAATATAGTACAACAAATAATATTGTGAAATATTACTACAATTTAAAATAATTGTTTTCCATTTTAATATATTTTATTCCTGGGACGCAAAGCTGAATTTTCAGCATCATAACTCACATTATCCTTCAGAAATCATTCTAATATGCTGATTTACTGCTTTAATTTTTTTTTTATTATCATCAAAGATGAATATTTTTGTGGAAACTGATTGTTTGATGAATAGAAAGTTTAAAAGAACAGCATTAATTTAAAATATAAATCTTTTGTAACATTATAAAATGTCTTCACTGTTTTAATTGAATGCATGCTTGCTGAAAAGTATTAATTAAAAACAAATACATAAATAAATAACCTTACTGACCCCAAACTTAAAAAAACACACACCAATAATATAAAACCACTGTTGAATGTAATCTTAAGCAAATCTCAAAAGGAATATCCATTTTTCATACTGTACATTACAATGTTGTGATGTATAATTCGACTTGCAACATTTAAAACAATTGATTTTAGGGTTCTATTTTTAATAAAGAAGAAAACATTTAAATATGAAGTGAGAACTACAATATTAAATTTAAATGACTAATAATGCATTAATTAATTGATAATACTAAAGGTAAAGTGCTATATAAATTATATAGAGTGACTAGAGATGCACAGAATTATAATAATTTAATTTAAAGTCAAACAAGTTTATTCTGGATTACTAATAATGCAAATAAACATAAAACATTATAGACTACTGTAAAAAGATAATATGCTGCTAAGGCTAGAGTTTTATATGTATTTACATTTGATGCCAAGCAGCAGGGCCAGGTTGGGCTCTTTGCCTTGAGCTCTCTGTGTGAGGACACTGCACAGGCCCTTCAGATCCAGCAGACACAGGGACATCTCCTTCAACAGGGGCCCGGCCTCCTTCAGACAGGACCCGGGGCTCACATTCAGCGTCTCCTCGTCTGCCCGTCTTTGGTTCTGTGGAGATAAGAAAACACTTTTACACACTCGCAGCAGGGTGAACCAGGACAAAGCCTTTTAAGGGAACGTTCAGAGTTTAATTTGAAATTATGGAAGTACAATGAAGCCCTGGCTTGTCACATTTGCCACTGGAGATTTGAGAGAATGGTTATTTTCACCTTCAAATGCTATCACGGACACAAAGAATGTGTCTGAAGTGTTATTTCAGCATTTTGCGCTGCAGCGTGGGAAGAACTTTCAGAGTGTGGACTGTAACGTTGATGACGAAGCTTAACAATTGTGTGCGTCCTGATACAGATTACCAGTGTAACTCATTCCCACTTCTCGGAGCATATTCAAACAAGCGCCGCAAGAACAAATTCATAAGAAGCTGCTTGTGAAAGCTGTCCAAAACATTAAATACTGAGAAGTGGAATTGCTAGCACTTACACAGCAGGACTAAAGCAAGAGCGGAGGAGAAAGTGTGGCGTGATCTATTGGGGATGACGGGATAAAATCTGCACTTCAGGGGAGAACACTTGCTAATTCATTCACATCTAGCCAGAAGAGAACCGTTCTGTGTTGTACATTAGGACTAATAACAAATGGACTTTGTAGAAGATGCAGGATGTTCTCTTTTTCACACATGCGGTCATTATGAAATATTACTGGACAACATCAACCAACTTTGCAAGTCATTTCACACAACTAGAATGTAGTTAATTGACATTTAGTAGATGTTTGAAACTAATTATATTGCTAGAGCTTGTAAAATGTCCTAAAAGCCTATTAATTAGAGTCACAACAAAATGACACTAACTGCATAAAAAAAATCGAATAAAAAAATAACACAAACGCTACATCTGAAATCACACACTGATTTCACTACTATTGCACGACTGTTCAAACGTTTGGAGAGAGAATGTGAAGAGAGAACTAAAATATGAAATGAAGTTTAAATATGAATAATACTAAAAGTTATGAATTCAAATATGAATTGACTAGGGACACACAGAATTTGAATATCTTAATATCTAATTTACAGACAAACAGGATTATGTTGGATTATTTATAATGAAAAAAAAAAAAAAAAAAGTGCTGTGCTGCTAAAACTCTATTTAAATAATATTTTTATTCAGGATGAAGGATGCATTGAATAGGCAAAAAGACTAATTTTACAAAATGCAAAAAAATAAGAAATCAGGAAGGGGGCCAACACTTTTTCACACCACTGTATATATAATAATAATAAGAAATTACTGAATATATTAAAATGGAATATATTAAAATAGAAACAGCTATTTTAAACTGTAATAATATTTCACAATATTACTGTTTTTATTATTTATTTATTTTTTACTGTATTTTGATATTAATAAATGCAGACTTAAAATGCTCACCGGCCCCAAACTTTTGAACAGTTGTTTACATGAATGCTAGAAAAACCCATCTGTCAATGCAGATTTGGTTACTTCAATACAAAATATAAACCTACTCAAAAAAATGTTACGAATGTGTTGTAAAACTACTCTTATGTAACAGTTGCTTAGAAATGAAATACTAAGGTTCCAGGATCTGTGGTTTAAAAGCAGTTGTGAACTGCATTATGAGGGACCACCGCAGTCATCCTTTACATGGGATCTTTTATACTTGGTAATCAAACCTTACAATACTCGGTGGGTTTCGCATGAGAAGGCAAGTAAGAGCATCCTTGCTAATAATCTGGTGTCTGTGTGGCAGCGGTGTGATGTACGGCTCGGCTCCACCATTGTCTGTGTGGATCAGTGCGGCTGTATCACGCATGACTGCGGCTCTCTGCTCTCCCTCACCTTGAGACGGCGTGGTGAAAAATGATGTCCTGAATTCTAATGAGGGCCAGTTGGGTTATTCATGACTCGACTGCCATGGAAAAGCAGGGCAAGGAATTTAATGGCACAAAAATGAGCCTTCAATCAAGATTCTAACTTCCGTTACTAGGCTCATCTGTATCGTTTAGGATGAAAAAAACACTTTAGAGTCCCTTTGTGGGTGGTTTGGAGTGCCGTACCTGCTGAAGAGTTTTGGAGAGGGTTTCAAGTTCCTCCTCGCGTTCCAAGAGCTGTTTGCGGAGCTCCTGCGTGATTCCCCTCTCCCTCTGCAACTTCTTTTCCAGGGCCTGCAAGGAGGACGAAAGACAGCGGTTAGTGCATGTGCGTCTTAAGCAAGCATGCTGATTGCACAATTCAAAATAATCATCAACATGAAAGACACCGCCTCATCATCCATCCAATCCAAATCAGGATGCTTATCCTAAAGCTTCCACTACAAAAGGTAGAATATAACGTCTTACCGACATCTCTACAGTGAGTTTGTCAGTCTGCTGCTTCTGATTGTCGATCAGCTGAAACAAAAGGAATCACAGAGTGAATCATTTCACATGCCTTTGGTTTAAAACTGTTTAAGTGTGTCTTTTGTCTTAAAGGGATAGTTCACCCAAAAATGAATATTCTGTCATCATTTACTCACCCTCATGTCGTTCCAAACTTGTATGAGTTGCTTTCTTATGTTGAACACAAAAGAAGATATTTTGAAGATTGCTGGTAGGAAGGAAACGAGGGTGAGTAAATGATGACAGAATTTTCATTTTTGGGTGAACTATCCCTTTAAGACATACTACCTAGACAGCATTTTTGGATGTATACTCTATTAGCCAAAAGTCTGGAAACAATTCCAGATGATCTCAAAAATGTAGTCAAACATATATTGTACATATATGTATGTTTGTGTGTGTGTAAAAAATTCAAATTTTAATTCAAATTCAAATTGTGTAATTTGAATGCACAAAGGAGGAAAAGCAGCCAACTGGTATCCAAAATACCTTAAGGGATGCCTTTAAAATAAAATGAAATGAAATAAAATAATGTGTCTGAAGTGTTATTTCAGAATTTTATGCTGCAGTGTGGGAAGAACTTTGGACTGTAACATTAATAAATCAAAACATTTTTTTTTTTTTTATCAATCAGTGTTTGGTCACTTCCACTGATTCATTTCAATTTCTGGTTACTTCCATATGTGTTATTTCATAGTTTTGATAACTTCAATAATATTCTAAAAGGTGGGATATATTTAATAATATAGGATGACTAGGTGTTTCCAAACATTTGGCCAGTTTTCGTTTTATAACTACACAATTTTAAATTGTAATATTTCACAATATCACTGCTTGTACTGTATTTTGGTGAGCATTAGAAATATATATAAAAAACCTTATTATTAAAATCCAAACTTTTGACCGGTAGTGTATACGTTCTGTAATTAGTGTAAAAATTCAATCTACCAGAGATTTATTGATTATAATGTACTATAAGACATCCAAGGCGGAGACATCTGGAAATAAAAGCAGCAAATGATTACAATAATGTATTTTTTAAGCGTCATTAGGTGCATCATGGGAGATCAGTACCAGGCTGTTCTGGCTCTGTTGTTCTAACAGGCGTGTGTTTTCCCTTTCCAGCTGCTTCAGGTCCAGCATGGGCAGCCGTACTCCATCCTCCAAGCACTTCTCCACTTTCTCTTGTAGGCTACAAAGAGAAGTTTTATCATTCGTTCAGTAAAATGAAATAAGGCACAGAGAGAAATCCTAACAGATTCTCATTATTTATATCAAAGATGCTGTGGCCTTACATTATTTTTTCAGTCTGGATGATTGGCCTGATTTCATTCCCATGTTTACGGCAGGTTTTCTATGTTTTAATAAGAGTACTCGGCACTTTGATCTTCAGCTCACTTAACAAGTGGCTTTCAGAAAGGAAGCAAATCAAAAGCAATGCTTCTGGCTGTGAGCTCGTCTCAGAGTGAGTGTGTAAGTGCAGTACCTTCGAACAGCAGCCATAAGCTCTTTCTCCCGCTTGGATTGGGTCTCGATGAGGGCGTCTTTCTCCTGCAGCAGGGCTCGGTTTTCCTCCAGGGTTTTCTCCAGCTGGGCGACGGTATCCTCCAACGCCTGCTTCTTCCCCTGCACTTCCTGCAACTGAGACGCCACATGGACAGAGATGAGTACAGTAACGCTACTACACACCACAAACACTTTAAACACATTTAGAAACACCATTTTCTAATGTTTACTCAAATGTGAAATTTTATTTTGGCCGTGATCAGAATTTTTTTCTTGCTTTCAAGAAAATTGTTCCAATTGATGTTTAATTATGTAGACAACACAAGATACATTTAATTGAGAAGAAAAGACGACACGACTTGTTTTCAGAAACAAGTGAATTATTAAAATATGAGTAAATAAGTATTTAGTATATTTTATTTTATGTGTTTATTTCACTTATTTAAAAAAAACCTACTTGTTAATTGGATGTTTTAGCATAAACCTTACTAAATATTGTTAGATTTAAGCTTAAAGCAAGACAAAACTATTCGACAATGAGCTAGGAACACTAAAAAAAACAAAAACAAAACAAAAAACAAAATAAAATAATGTTCGTTTTGATTTGTTCAACCATTTTTGGTCACTACATAATTCCCATACTTTCATTTGTGAAATAAAATAAACTAATAAAATTAATTTATAATAAATTCAGTTTTTTATAATAAAGTCTTATACAAATGTATCTCGTTTAAAGGGTATTCTGATATTTGTACTGAAAAGGAAGACTAAAATATAAATGAGCATGATGATTTTATTAGTAAATTGTATTGCATTTAAGCCAATTTCAGCACAGAAAATGCAGGAAAAAAAATCAGCAGATGTCAAGCAGATCACTTAAACTGCACTGAAGTACTAAGCAGGTTAGAAAAATGTGACCCCAGACATTTGTTGTTGACTGTCAGATAATATTAATCCTCCTTACAGCTGTGCATACTAGTAAACTGTACAAAACAATGATTTAATAACCCACAAGTAAGATGATTCCCAACCATAAAGAAGAGCGTCTGTCACATCAGCAGCTGTTTGCGCTGATCTATTAGCAGAACACCGTGGGGACTGACATTGCTGTGTTGGTTTAGCATTGAAAGGAGACGTTAATTATGCCCTGATTAACTGAACTAAGATCACTTTTTATTTTTGGGGCTGACAATCAGATTTAAGGTTGAATAGGATGGTGATAAACTAGGAAAAAGTGGAATTTGAGGTGTTGGAATGATAATCAGAAAAAATAAGTTAAATGTAAAACACTGTGTAAAACACATGGCTAGTTTTTGCAGTTTAGGACTTTAGAATAAAGCTGGAGGATGGCCCGTACCTGCTGAGCCTGTGTCTGGACCTCGTCCAGTGAGGGCAGGTCTGCCAGGTACTTCTCCAGCGTCTCGACGCGCTGCTGCTTCTCTTGATTCTGTTCCTGTTCACGCTGGCACTTCTTCTTCAGACTGCTGATGTAGCGGTCACGTGTTTTCATCTGAACCCAAACACATCTTGTTACTCATTTACCAAGTGCATTACATACTCACAAATTTGTGCGTGAAATCTCTACAAAAGTTTTCACAAGCAAATCACAATTCACCAATAACCTTATGAACTTTACATTTATGAAAAATGTTCGAACAACTGAAACCACACATACGCCAAAATCACATGCGTTGGATGGCCTGTATAATAATAATAATATGATGTTAATTTTGAGAAAATGTCTGAGAAAAAAACGTGTAGAAAATAAATAAATAAATAAATAATATCACAAACAAATCACAATTCACCGATAACGTTCCTGCTAAAATTTATTCATAACTTACAAAGAAATTGTTCGCACAACTGAAACCACAAAAATCGCATAATAAAAATAAATAAATAATACTAATCCACGTGTCACATTATTTCTGAGAACATTTCTGAAAAGGGTAAATAAGTACATAACAATAAAAAAATTACTTTACTTCTTTCTATCTGAAATCATGAGATTAATTGTAAATGTCTTATTTCTAGCTTTTAACTGTAAGAAATAACTGTATATTTAAAAAAAATCAACAACGACAAACAAACAGACAGTTCTTTTGGTTTTAGTACAATGGCACAATAAAAGCACTTTTTTTTTTAAATTATGTATTTTATTGCTGTCTTTATAATATCAAACTTTATAACATAATACTATATTTCTCACATAGCATAATGTACAGCTGGCTAATGAGAGGTCTGTAATCTGTTTTGATGGTTTGGGTGTGTTTTATGCAAATAACTAACTTCAGGCATGTGGTCGCTCCAAATTCATTAACGATAAACAAAGAAAGAAGCTGTTCTGCACATACAAATCCAAAATAATCCATGCAATTATTCAAAATGGGATAACGTCCAAATATTTCAGTACTACACACGATGCTCATTCACATGTCTCACCTTCTCCTCCAGTTTCTTGATATCTTCAGTGTATTTCTGTGTGTTTTGTTTGAGAAATTCGCTGCGGTGGATGACCTCCAGCTCTGCCGCAGCTAATTTACGGCCCAGCTCTCCGTTCTCACAGCACAGGGGACTCACGCGCTCTGGCAGCTGGGACTTCGGACTCTGGCTGGATACTGAACTGTCATACGGAGAGTCCTAAATTAGTGGAAAGAGGCATCAGCGGTAGGTAAGTGACCTTTTTACTGCCATTAGGCAAGTATTTGACATTCATTATAAGGAGACATACCTTAGCTTTGAGCAGATATGAGTCATCATAGCGCCCCCTGTTGTTTTGGAGGACTTGTTGCGCCCTTAACTCGTTTTCCCTGATCCTCGCATGGAGTTGGAGGATTTGCTGCTTTTGCCTAGAAATTGCAAATCAGTAAGACACTCAATATTCACATTGATTTTATTGGCATTCACAGTCTGTTGCACAGTGCTGCTTCAGAGCATTTCTCTGGGGTTCCATGCGGAGAAGTTGTTTTAAAAACAAGCACACTGAAAAATTCCTTTTGAGAGAGAAGGACATGCTCGCTGGAGGCAGTTGCTGTGATGTGGCAGGCGCAACTACTTTCGTAAGAAATGTTTTTACACTGGTAATGACATTTTAAAGTGTGCTTGTTGCACTTGGTTTGGACATTTTCTGCCTTTGAGCAAAATAAGAGAGTGTGTGGTTAAACATTACTAGATCTAGGGTCCAGCATACTAAATACCAGCAAAATCAGAGAACTGATTCATTTTTTAATCAGTTAAAGGTGCTGCAAGTTATTTGTTGGGAAAATGTCCCTTTTTCCTGACGGAAATCACTGAATTACACTCTTAAAAATAAAGGTGCTTCACGATGCCATAGAAGAACCTTTTCGTCTAAATGGTTCCATAAAGAACCTTCAACATCTGAAGAGCCTTTCTGTTTCACAAAAGGTTCTTTGTGGCGAAAGAAGGTTCTTCAGAATATAAAAAGGTAAGAAAGAGATGGTTCTGTAAAGAACCTTTGACTGAATGGTTCTTTGTGGAACCAAAAATGGTTCTTCTATGGCATCGCTTGAAGAACCTTTTGAAGCACCTTTATTTTTAAGAGTGTAGATGTTCTGAAAGATATATGTCTGTGATTACCCTAGACTCTGTAAACATAAAACAATGTGGCCAAAAAATACCATATAATAATAATAACATATGTGACCCTGGAGCACAAAAGCAGTCTTAAGTCGCTGGGGTATATTTGTAGCAACAGCCAAAAATACATTGTATGGGTCAAAATTATTGATTTTTCTTTTATGCCAAAAA
>NW_015544213.1:757961-765805 GCF_001515605.1 Sinocyclocheilus anshuiensis | reverse complement strand
ATAGTTGTATCTCGGCCAAATATTGTCCTATCCTAACAAACCATACATCAATGGAAAACGTATTTATTCAGCGTTCAGATGATTGACCAGAAAAATTGACCCTTATGACTGGTTTTGCGGTCCAGTGTCACATATTCCAAGAATATGACGTTATTTCTGACGTAAATAAATAAATAACTATTTAATACATATAATAATAATAATAATAATAATAATAATATTACATTTATAACATTATAATATTACAACTATAACATTATTTCTGAGAAAATAAAACTGTAAGGGGAAACAAGTTTAAAAATATAATTATAGCATAATAATAATAATAATAATAATAATAATAATTCATGAATGTGACAATTTCAGAAAATTTCTGAAAAGTGTACTAAATAAATTAAAATGTAAATAATAATAATAATACACTTTTTTTTAAACAACAACAACAAATAAACAAAAAAAATATTTTGGCTTTAGTACAATGGCAACATAAAAAGCTAATTATTTTGTTGTCTTTATAATATCACAATTTATTATTTCTCACACAGTCTTTACACATGAAAAATATATAGCTGTGTTTATATTTGATGGCTTGACCAATCTGAAGCCTCTGAGATGCTTTCTACCTGTCAATCACTTTGCATGTTCACAGAGCAGTCCATATTTGTGAAACAGGAAGTGTGACAGTTCCTAAAGATTATCCAGGTTTAATGCCATATTCACTTTCATAAACAATTGTCAATAAGTCTGTTGTACTATTTTGCTTCCCTTGCTTTTGCTATTTTGCTCCTCTCTCCTAATTACAAAAAAATATTTCAGCATTATTTTTTTGTAGGGCAGGGTTTTGGAAAAAGAGGGGGTGTGACTAAATCTGGCAGAAGTTCCCAAACATTGCTTACAGCACCTTTAATAAAGTGAACAAAAATGTAAATGAGCGATATACAACCAGACAGCAAAACTGTCATGTGATGTAGAAGCCTGAGCAAAAGCAGACTGATGGCCAGCTAAAAGCATGCTCAAGCGCTTCCTCATGTGTAATTCTTGGCAGAGATACGCGGTACGTTTGTGTCTGAACACAGACACCACAGACTGAACAGTGGCCGTCTGCTCCGTCTGTCAGAGCTCACCTAAAGCAAAGCAACACTATGGGTGACGGCATGATACTAAAATTACAGCTGCTCAAGGTCACAGCAATCACTACAGGGTCATAGCCGACGTCGTGTTAAATTAATGAAATGCTATTAATGAAGCATCTGCCCCCTCCTCAGAAACAGGAGCTAATGACAAACCTCCAGACAAAAACAGATGAATCCATTACTTTGTTTACGTGGGAGGTCAGTATAGGCCTTGTTTGGACACAGACAGTTGAGAGATGACAGGAAATTATGAATAAATATTTGACCCCACAACCTAAAACTGGTCTTATTCTTTGCGTACAACTGAGCACTCTAAAAGTGTCTTTGTTTACTCACCGGTCAATCTCCAGTTCCCTCTGCCTCAGGAGTCCCTCCTTAATCTTTACCAGGGTATTGACAGGGAGAGACGTTCCACCCAGCATCTGCACGAAACAATAATTATAGCATTAGAACTGCTCATCTGGTAAACATGCGGGGTCAGGCTAGCATGCACTTATGGTAAGCACACTGTAATTAGCATTCTCTGTCATCATAATAACCATCAGCAACAAACTGCCACCAAAGCCACGCGGCATTACAGTGAAGAACTCCGGGGGGTTTGTAAAGGTCTCTTCTCGCCTCGAGGATGACAGCGAGTCTTTGGGCTACCGAATCTAATTATGCATTTGTTTATAACTTTACTTGCATGGTTCTTCCGAAGAACTGCGTGACTCCCTGAAAGTATGTGATCTGAATGACAATTAAATGTAATAAAACATATCTATCCAATTAGAATTTTTATGAATTATTATATCATTTATATATTATATTACACTTAATAAATATCTGGATGGACCTCATTTATTTAGGAACACTGTTATTTCCACCATAATGTCCCCAAATGAAACCAGATCCATCTGGAGCTGATGTTATGGTCCAGGCTTGATTCCTGGAATTCCCATGAAAGGTTATGGAAAACAACAGCCACACATATAACATATAGTTTCCCCATAGCTCTCAAGTCAGTATGTACACAATCTTCAGCAGTGCATGCTTGAGTGAAGGGTTAGAAGGCCACTAAATGAGCACACTGCAAATGGCCCATTGATGTGCTATCAGAGTGCTGAAAGAACCCACACATCCCACAGTTTACACTAAATATACACCAGACATGAACTCTAAAACACACTACAGCACAATTATTTTTATGATCCATATTGTATATATGGGAGATTGGGGTCAGTGTTGTCACCTCTTTCATGTGAAATTTTTTTTTCAAAAAATATAATCGCTTCTTTATTGATATAATATAAATAGATCTATATTCAGGATTTGCATGTTTCTCGTAATGAAATTACAGTTAATAATTTCAAAATAATTATTTAATTTTAGAAATGTAAGAATTAAAATGAATTTTTTTTTCTTTACTTTTAAAAATCTATACTTTCAAATTAGTTTAGAAACTGTAAAATCGTTTACATATTATTTTCTTTATTGTCAAACTATATTTATATATTAAGTATCATTATTTAATATTTTCAAATTTATGAAATAATTTACAATTGATATAAATTTAATTATTCACTTTTTTACTTTAATCATAAGATGCCTCCAGAGTCATTCTTTATTGATTCTTTGTAATCCAAGAAACTCTTCAGAATCAAAACAACTCTTATGAGTCCTACACTTGTGCACTGGATACTGGATGTGGAATCCACAGAGACCAATGGCTGCCGTCCACTAGACTATGCATTCAACTGATGTGGTTGTGCAGGAGCAACAGCAGATGCCAATTACACAACCAGTTATCACATGTATTAACTTAATTTACATCAACTCTTTAAAATAGTGCTTTTTGTTTCCCTGACCCGACTCAGGCTCACAAATGCCAACCCTATAAATGCGGCACATATCAGTGGCGCACTCGAGCCGGCAAACATGCCTTTATTTGCCTCTGGAGAGGTTTTAGTCCCAGCAGCAAACTGCACGGTGATAAGAAGCAGGTGCCACTTTCATTGCCAGGCCTCCCTCAACTCTTCACATAGCTGGGGATATTTTTAACAGTCAGTGTGTGATATACACAACGAGCTGGCTCAAATCTCCACAGTATGTGCACTCCAAGCACCAACCACTCGCACAAAGGGAGCTGTGCAGAAAGAGTCCAGTTGGGTGGTTGGCAGCAGCGAGCGAAAAACACAGGCTGGGAAGCAGATGACAGAGACTGGATGTGGAGAAGTTGAGTAGGCAGTTCGCTCTATTCTCTCTTAAAGGATTAGTTAACCCAAAAATGAAACACAGAACGAGTTTCTTTCTTTCTGCATAAAACGGGTGCAAGGCCACTGTAAAAACTCGTAAAAGTAGTCTATACAACTACATTTAAGTGAATAACAGATGGAAATTTAAGTTGCTACTGACCTAGTGCCTTCGTTAATGAATCATTTAGAAATTTCCAGAGGTCCCTGATAACTTACAAACTAAATAAACCATCCTGTAGCTCAGACAGTAGAACATAGCAAGGTTATGGGTTCAAATCCCAGTAAAAGTAAGAACTGATAAAAAATGTGTACCAATGCAAGTTGCTTTGGATAAAAGTGTCTGCCGAATGTAAATATTAAAATTCTTTAAGTTATATGAACAATCTTAATGAAATTAAAATGAAAAATAAAATAAAATAGATGTCTTAATAAATTAAGAAATAATAAATAATTTTAATATTTTAATAAAAAACTAAAAACACTAAAGAGATTAAACTGATGTCATATTTTGAGTTTATTATTTTTATTACAACATAATTACTTGAATACTGTCTTGGAATCAAAAAAGTCAAGAACGACTTTTCGACAAACAAGTCAAGAATTTAAAGGAGTAGTTCACTTTCAGAAGGAAATTTCTGTCATAATTTACTCACCCCCCACTTGTTCCAAACCTGTATGAGTTTCTTTCTTCTGTTGAACACAAAAGAAGATATTTTGATAGTAGTAAATGATGACAGAATTTTCCTTCTGAAAGTGAACTACTCCTTTAAAGTGAATGGTCTTGTGAATCGGATCAACTGAAAAGATTTCAAAAGATCTCAAAAGAACGATTCAATCACAAATTGGACAGTTACATCTCCCATAAATGTTCATAAGAGGAGATCTAGGGTGAATGACAAGATTTTCAGTCAAAAAAGACTTAAATTTCAATTTGTTCATCATACAGTATATCTATCATCTGGCTTCAGAAAATGTGTAATTTAGTTGTATAGACTACTTTATGTTGTGTTTGCATACTTTTTTAAAGGTGCTGTATCTAAGCTTTTGACTCTACTAAAGCATAAAAATACCATAATATGTTTGCAGAAAGTTAACATACTTGTCTATCTGAAAAACAATGCTAGAGTCAGTTATTCTCCTTTGAATATGTGCGTTCCGGGCCGGAATGTCGAGCTCTGTTTTGGTTTGTGAAACCCGCCCACTGCCAGTTTACCCAATTGTATTTCGGGACCCCGGGTTGCCAGTTGGCGGAAAACACAGCGTATTTCATTTCATTCATCGTCATGTGCGCTCATTCCTGTTGGTGTCATCAATCCGGCAACCTGCGTGTGCATCAAGTCTGAGGAGGAGGGGCCGGGTGAAAAAAACCCTCTCCAATATTTTGAATTTGGACTGCAATACCTAGTTCAACCACTCGGTGTCAATCCTACATACAGCACCTTTAAGCTTTGAATGCCTCAATCCTATTCATTTAACCTGCATTATATTTAAAAAAAAGTGATATTTATTTTAAAGAAAGACAGCACCATTTCTTAAATGTTTTTTAAGTTTTCAAATGATAAAACAATAGACATCGTTTATATTGCTTGGACCTACACTTACAAATTTATAAATATCGCTTGATTGGATTTGACAATAAAATATGAAACCAAGAGCTATTTACTTAAAAGGGAGATAGCACAATATTCATAAATGCCTGACTAGCACATAATTAAAATGTCTTTTTTTGCCCTTAAATGGCAAAATGCTAATTTTTTTAAATGAAATAATCCTTTAACACAAACATGAAAGCAATCGGAGCAGTCTGACAGGGCAATATCTGAGGGTTACAAGAACTTCTTAGACATTAATAATCTAATTTTGATTAATAATAATAATTGGCTTCCTTGAAGCAACTGTGACAGGTGGAAGTAGGCCAACCATTCAACCAAATGAAAGTCAGCAGCCCTGTGACGTCTCCATGTATCTGACCAGCAGGCTTTACATTGAAGAGTGGAGAGCGTGTAGGCCAGGACATAGCTGTCATTCCCCACCAGTTTGTCTCTTCAGAGGGTGTTGTCACCACATGCCAGAAGTACCACGCCATTCCTATCAAGACCAGGGCCTTAACACTTACATAAGATACTGTTGACCCAGACCTCCACAAATCTGTCATAAATGCAGGCTGTTAGAGGTCTGCACTGACTTATGGCATCAAAATGTGTCAGTGTTTTCTATGATAAATATTACTTATCTATATTAACTGTTCACTTCCTGTTTGTTGCTGCCGCGTGTTTTGAGTTGAAGCTCCGTCAAGTTAATTCTTTACCGTCTATTTTTCAATCTTAAAATCAATTTTATACACCATAATTTTCGTTTCTATAAAGTGTGAATATATCCCCCATTGTATTCTTCAACAAAAACAATCGGAGCACCTTGTTATCACTAGTTTTATTTTGATTTGCCAAGTCCGCTACTAGCTTATAGCCCGTTAGCATCGCTATGGCGGTTGCCGCTAATCTTGCTTACAATGCTTACAATCCATTCTTTTGCTCACTGTTATTTGCTTTAAATGGCGGATTTGTGTCTACCTTTGAGTGCAGTGCTCGTGTTCTCGATGTTTCTGCGCAGATACCCACGATCCTGAAGGTTGACGAGAGCATCGGCGCTGTCGTGCTGCACGTGGGCGTGAATGACACCAAGCTGCAGCAGACAGAGACTCTGAAGAGGGACTACAGGAGCCTGATCAAGACGGTACGCAGCACATCGCCCGCGACAAGGATCATCGTTTCAGGACCGCTTCCCACGTATCGATGAGGACATGAAAGGTTCAGCAGACGTTTTGCTTTAAATGAATGGTTATTGTCATGGTGTAAAGAACAGAAACTGCACTTTGTAAATAATTGGAATCTTTTCTGGGAGCAACATACTGTAGGCTTTTTCGTGCTGATGGCCTGCACCCCAGCAGAGTCGGAGCGGAACTCCTGTAGGACAACATCTCCAGGACGCTTCGCTCCATATGACTAGTAAGCCAATTCTCAAATAACTGCTATGATGGCTTTTGTTCTACCCACTTAAATGATAGAAGTACTTGCGTTGTCCAATCTATAAAGACTGTGTCTGTTCCCTGAATAGTGAGGTCAAAATATTAATTTAATGCAGGATCTAGAAAAAACCTGATCGTGATTAAACCGGAAAAATGCAAAATAAATGAACAAAAACCATTTTTAAAGTTTGGGCTCTATAGTGAGGTCAAAATATAAATTTAATGCACAGGATATAGAAAAAACCTGATCGTGATTAAACCGGAAAAATGCAAAATAAATGAACAAAAACCATTTTTAAAGTTTGGGCTCTTAAACATTAGATCACTCGCCCCCATAGCAGTTATTGTAAATGAAATGATCACAGATAATAGTTTTGATGTAATAGCTTTGATGTAATCTGCTTGACTGAAACGTGGCTAAAACCAAATGATTATATTGGTCTAAATGAGTCTACTCCACCAAGCTGCTGTTATAAGCATGAGCCCTGTCAGATTGGTCGTTGTGGCGGTGTTGCAACAATATATAGTGATATTCTCAATGTTACTCAGAAAACAGGATACAGGTTTAACTAATTCAAAATACTTCTGCTTAAAGTTACACTGTCAGATAAACAAAATAAATCTCTCCTATCTCTTGCGCTGGCTACTGTGTATAGACCTCCAGGGCCGTATACAGATTTCCAGTGCGTTAGGACTTGCGTTTACAGTCTTAATAAACTCTTTTGGAGTCAAGCAAAACATAACCAGACCCACTCATCGTTTTATTCATACACTAGATTTAATTATATCGCATGGAATTGACCTTAATGATATAGATAGAGTACCTCAAAGTGATGAGGTTACTGACCACTACCTTGTATCGTGCATGTTGCCTATTACTGATATTAACTATATGGCTCAGCGCATGTTGCCTATTACTGATATTAACTATATGGCTCCGCGTTATCGTCCGGGTAGAACTATTGTTCCAACCACCAAAGATCGATTCACAAATAAACTGCCTGATTTATCTCAACTGCTCTGTGTACCCATAAATACACATGAACTAGACGAAACGACTAGCAACACGGGCACTATCTTCTCTAATACATTAGAAGCTGTTGCCCCCAATCAAATTAAAAAAGGTTAGAGAAAAACCTACTGCGCCATGGTACAAGAGTAATACCCATTCTCTCAAGAAAGAAACTTGTAATCTTGAACGCAAATGGAGAAAAACTAACTTGGAAGTTTTTAGAATTACATGGAAAAACAGTATGTCCAGCTATAGACAGGCTCTAAAAGCTGCCAGGGCCGAGCATATCAGCAAACTCATAGAAAATAACCAAAACAATCCAAGGTTTTTATTTAGCACAGTGGCTAGATTAACAAACAACCAAACGCCACCCGATCTAAATATTCCCTCACAGGTTAATAGTAATGACTTTATGAATTTCTTCACTGATAAAATAGATA
>NW_015544213.1:757513-757782 GCF_001515605.1 Sinocyclocheilus anshuiensis | reverse complement strand
GAGTGTGTTAAAAATGTAAAAGATTGGATGACCAATAATTTTCTCCTATTAAATTCGGATAAGACAGAGATATTGCTTATTGGACCAAAAAACACTACACAGAATCTCGTATATTACAATTTGCATCTAGACGGATGTAGTTACTTCCTCTACAGTCAAAAATTTGGGTGTTATATTAGACAGCAACTTGTCATTTGAAAATCATATTTCCCATGTTACAAAAACAGCATTCTTCCATCTTAGAAACATTGCCAAGTTACGAAACATGA
>NW_015544213.1:735925-757289 GCF_001515605.1 Sinocyclocheilus anshuiensis | reverse complement strand
CTGCTAGAGTCCTTACCAGGTCAAGAAAATATGATCATATTACCCCAATTTTACATTCTCTGCACTGGCTACCTATTACATTCCGTATCAGTTAAAATATTACTACTTACTTTTAAAGCTCTAAATGGTTCTGCTCCTGCATACCTAATTAATGTATCTCATAACCCTGTACTTCAGTTACATCTGATCAAATGCACATTAACATTCTTTTGCTTGGGTTGAACACATCATTTTTTGCTAATTTGGAACAGCAGCTACGCTAATTTTTCTCTATTTCCTTCTCTGTTTCTGCCACGGGATTGGCATCAATAGGAATAGGATAGGAATTACACAAGCTTCAGTCTGGATCCAGCCCTTACAAAGACCTGAGATCACCGAACACATGAAAAGAGATGATGTCAACCCCTCAGAAGACCTCAGATGATGCCAACCCTCAGACAACATACAAAACTACCAAATTTTGCTATAAGTTTGATCGCAACATATAATCATTGCTGTTAATAGTATTCACCGTCTGTTTGATTACATGACATTGACTAACTGCTTGATTTTTACCGTACATTTCTGCCATATGGACATCAACTTGAGATTGTCACCACTGATAAGCTATTACTAAATATAATGTAGAAACTTTAATTTTCTGTAAAGCTGCTTTGCAACGATTTGCATCGTGAAAAGCGCTATACAAATAAACTTGAATTGAATTGAACTTACCAATAACTAAACAAGCTACAAAACATGCATCATAGCAGACAAGTCCCACTGACAGCCCAAAGAACATAGCACCTGTCCTCTTGGTAAGTGGGCACCTACTGGGAATAAATGTCTACATTTACCAAATTTTATGCTGTTATATAAACTAAAAGCTTTATGAGTCAGGAGTTAGTCTAAACTTGTTCCTCCACCTGCTTCTCAAAGCATGTGACGGCACTGTTTGTCTCCTTCAACGCGGCCATTTAAATAGTCTAAGACAGGAACAGCTGCTTGAGGAAGGAACCTCATTCATTACAGTAGACTGAGGCCAGAAAATACAAAATGCTGTGTCTTTAATTTTATACTCCCTTTGGTCCTCGTTCCCCTCGAGTCAACAACTTTGAATAGGTCTTCATTTGATAATGGATAAACCTCCTCTGCATATTCTATTAACTACTACCACATTAACTCTATGAAAAAAAATCCATATTAAACACAATAAATCACTTGACAAGCGCAGATGTATTTCCTATTGAAACAGGTTTGGGCAGGATATAGCAAAAAGTACATGCTTTTGGTCAATTTTCCAGGAGGAGATGCACATATATTGAAACTTCATTACTGATAAGCAGATAATTATGTTGATGTTATGGTTAATACTGGAATCTATAATTCTAATTCTTATTCTAAGTTCTAACAATTACTCCAACAATTCTATAGTATTTTGTGTAATAAATGTATGCACACTCATACACAGATATTATAGTATATATATATATATATATATATATATATATACAAAAAATAATATATAATAATAAAAACTATTAAATAAAATACTAAAGCAAAATCAATAGTTCAAAATGCAAGGAATCAAAACATTATAAATTATACTTTAAGTAAGCACTAGATGGTGGCAAAGATAATCGGAATATAAAAACAGGCATAAATGAGCAATTAAATATGTAATTTTTTTAATTCAAATAAATAAAAACATTAATAAATATGGTACTAAATGTATTGTGCATCCCTTGTACATTTAATTAAAAAAATAAAACAATTAAATATAAATGTAAAAATCTGCTATAGGTTAATTGTTAGTGTTTAGGAGCAACAGAAATTCCTCAAAGCTAGCAGAAAAAAAAAAATAGTTGCAAAAGCTAAACTATCTAAAATGACTCTCTAAAAATGTAGCTCAGTCTGGTAGCCATTAAAAAGAGCAATTCTCCCACAGAGGACAGATGCCCTTGGTGAACACTATAAAAGTCAGATCCACTCTCTCAAATGCAGCAAAGAGCACAGGAAAGGTCTGATGCCTTTCGGCTACAGCACTTGAACAGTTTCACTCTGTCACATTGCACAGCTAATCTGGTGCCAATTCCCTGAACTCTATCACACCCTGCCACTGCGCTCTCTCCAAGGCCCTCCAGACAGCCGTCCATCAACCTCTTGGCATTCTGGGACAACACAAGGGAGACATGCTGGCTCCTTTCGAGGTGGCGGTACTCAGAATTGCCAATAAAGGCAGTACTGTGGCCATTTGTAATGCAGCAGGGAGCTCAGCAGAGTGTTATATAAGAATCACCTGTCCGTTTTAAGCACAGGTAGGTGATATCTTGAAGTGTTCACTTAAAGCTAGATTCAGAATACTCACTGCATAAAAAACAATGCAAAAATATAAAATTGAACATACTGTTTCGCCAAAAATTATCTAGGCAATTAAGCTATGCTTAAAGATGTCTTGGCATTAGATTAACCAACAAAATATTTAAAAAAGTGATTTTTATTTGAAAGAAAAAAATAGCAGAAACGCACCTTTCTTTTCAGGGGTTTAAATAAAAAAACAACAGATGCATTGTTCAAAATAACGACAAAGCTTATTTTGACATTTAAGCTACACTTAATGTATGAATGTCATTGGACTGGACTAAAAACCAAGTGATATTTATTTGAAAGAACATTTTTATGAAATTATATACTATAAATATGATAAAATATTTATAAATTTTTTTTTTTTTAATAAATGATAAAACAACAGATATATTGTTCATAATAAAAAAGTATTTGGACACTTGAAATGTTTGAATGTCATTGCATTAGATTTGGCAACAATTATTATAGCATAATAATATCATATTTATTTGAAAATTGCACAAGCACACTTTTTTAAGCAAAATATTTATAAAAAGTTTATTTAAAGTTTCAAATGACAAAACAACAAATATACAGAGTAAAAAAAAATATTTTTCAAAGTTGTAAATAAAACAAAGATTATTGGAGTACATTTTACAAGAAAATACTATTTCAGGTTTTCTACATCAAAATGTCATGTTTAATTCAGTGTTACTTGCTGTTTCTTTTTGGAAATTACTGTGTGAAAATTTGTACACTATTTTGTTTCTGTGCATTGTTCAAAGTAATAATAATAAAAAATGTGGTCACTTAAGCAACACTAAAAATGGAACTGCATAGACATACTGTAGATTAGATTTACCAAAAAATCAAAATCAAATGATATTTATTTGAAAGAAAGACAGCACAAGCACAATTTTTAAGGATAAAAAGATTTTTTTAGGTTTCAAATGATACAACAACAGACATATTGGTCAAAATGAAAACCAACCAAAACATTTTTCACTTCAACACCTGTGTGAACATGAGAAGAAATGGCTTCATACGTCCACTTATAATGGCTCCAGTTAGTTAAAAGTTCATGCAATTAAATTGCAATTTAAAAAGTTAATTCTGAGAAAAGCTCATGCAGCATTTATTTACAGATGCCACTTATGTGTAATGAAATGACATTTAGACATTTTAAGTGTCACTTGAGTGTCCGAATAGCTTTTGGGGGTCACTGTATAAACACACACACTTTGTCATAACCCAAAGGCACCTCTGTTTGTGTGTTCTGGTGACAGCTGTTGGATCCGGGGAGCAGGTGTGCTAAGCTGAACGATGAGGTAAGACATGGATGTATTACACCTAACGAGCAAACTTTCCAGCACTGGCCAGAGGACAATGGCACAGGCGAATGGACAATGTGTATGCATGCACATGGCAACCAGGCATTTACACGCCATAAACACTCTGTAAACGAGGTACGGTGGACAAGGTCACCAGAGAGGACTGACCTCATCCATTTTAATGAGCTTGTCCAAAAAGAACGGCACGTCTACCAAGCCAAACGGCACACACGTTGTCCTGTTGCATTGGGATTATGGCAGTGAGAACAACTAATACGCTAACTAATGCACATTCAAAAAGATCTGAGGAACTGTACCATGAAGGAGTTTTGGTTTATGCTTGTTTAATCCTGGTTTAGAAGCATAGCTGTGGTGCTCAACAGCAAAACCTTTTCTGATGATGCTGAGGTCTGGTAGAAACACATGGACATAATTTTTAACAACACAACCCTAAAACTTCGGCATCAAGTGTGCATTTTAAAGACTTTTTAGACACTGGTTTTGGTCAAGTGGCGATCATCCAGACTTTGCCAAAAAGAGTTTGGCAATGGCTGAAGGCTACACTGAAATCGGATACCATCATAATGCCCTCTCCATTCCTCATGTCCTCTTCAAGCTCTTAGAGCTTCCCTGACTACTGAACAGCTCCTTAAAAGGAAAAGAACTTTGGGATGTCTTTATCTCAAAATAGAACTCAAACAATGGGGGAAAAAAGCTCAAAAATGCAAGAAAGTTCACAGAGCTTCTGAGGAATCTCTTAAACCACAGGTTGAAGATGTTTATAGTCTATTAGGATATAGGTCTCATAGACGACCTCCTCAATGAAACCGGTCATTTAGAACACATGTTGTTCTGGCCGCAACATCAAGAGAATATCTGTATTAATCCACCGACTGGAATCGCCAGTGAGAGCGAGAGCTGCCGGATACAGTTACAGAGTAAATTCAACCAGGGCTGAACAGTTCAGTAATGGGGACCGGTGTGCAAATGCAAGAAAAACAATATATTAAGCAGAGTTATTGTTTGCAAATATTTCTGTTTTGCTTGTTTAGATGTTCGTGAACCTACTTTGCACGTGCAGCAGGGAAAAGCTTAGCAAAATGTGTCACCACCTTGATATAAATGCACTATTTTTGTCATGTGACATTAAATTTAGACAAAGCCCATAATATACAGCTATCTGTAAGTAAGAGATGCACATGAAAAAAAAAGATAAAAAATGATTTTTAAAGATAACAGCTTTTTCTCTGGAGAAAGTTAATTTTATACATTTCATACATTTTTATACATGCAAAATTAATTCATGCCCATTCAAATGTAAATAGGATTACAGTAAACAAAATTAATCAATACATAAATTAATTTATTTATCTAGTTTCCTTCATTTGCCTCCGATGTAAAATCTTCAATAACACAATAATATTAATACTCTCTATCAACTAATACAAATTTTAATTTAATAAATAAATGATGTTTTTTATTTTAAACCTGGATACATTTATTTTAATTTTGTTTCCAATTTAATATTTGACCTGCAAAATAAATAAATAAATATATATAATATTATTAATCTGTCAACTAAAACTGACAGTAAACTTTGCATCCAAATGCAGGATATACTATTATAAATACTATCCATTAGAACCTCTTTTTGATATGCTGTTCTTATGAGAGGATAAAACTTTGTAAATCTGCTTCCAAATAAAAAATGAGAGAAAGAAAGAAAGCGAGAGCTCAGACCCCTCCTACGCATCTCTTTTCTTTTCTCTCTCCTCCTATACTCCACCCCTCCACTTTTTCTGCCATAAACGTCCGAACGCCACATTGCTGCCACAGACCCTCCTTTCCTCTAAAACCAGAGCAACAGGATTGAACCCCAATACTCTCCATCTACAGTTTAGGTAGGTAACATTTTCTTGTATATCAGTTTCAGGATGGCCCATAATGGTTGTCACATTTATCACATTTGACTTTTGTGTCTAGCGCTGTTTGATGAGCATCTCTGATGGCATTTTTAGGACGACGTCAAGTTTTTTTTTTTAAATGCATCTCATTTCTTTGAATCCGAAACCAGCTTAAATTCACAGGGCTTTCTTAAGATCGATTAGTTGATGAGGCTATTTACCATTTAAGATTTAAGGTCTCACTGAGATTGAACGGAGGCATGCATATGCATTTCCACAGGCGAGAATGCAGACAATATATTTTTGTGATAAATAATCAGAGGGTTATTCATCAATTACCCTTTGTATTTGATATTCATAACTTTACACAGCAGTGGACGTCGTGTCCGAATGCACAGAGTCAGAGATTAATCAGAGTTTTGATGTTTTGGTCCGTCTTTGTAAGCGCTGCTCTGTGTGCTCACGATTAACAGCGAGCCAGACACATTCTTCTCCCAACACATATCGGGGAGATGTGACCTAGACTGACTCCGACCTATACACAATATCCCACATTTGCACTCCGCTGGGAGCTCTGACAGCCCTTCATTTCAGCACAAATGAGCTCGCTGCATTCACTGTGGCCCTGCAGAGGAGGAAAGGTTAAATGCATACAGAAGACTGTTAAAGCAGGAACCACACCACAGGTTGCACACATCCAGTTGGCTTTTGCATAGGACTGAGGCAAATATCGAAGCAATAAAGATGTACGTAAGAAATGATGATGCTTTCACAAAAATTATATACATTATATGTATTTGTACCAACATTTGTAGCTACTGGCTTATTATTCTACAAATACATTTTCACCTCCAATTTATTGTTATTAAGTTCATTAATTAATGTAGCATTCATTTATTATTTAATTTGATTAATTTGATCATTATTAATTTGTTACATTTTATAATTTCATATAAAGTATGTGAAATATAAAAAATATATATTTTGTAAAAAAAAAATATATATATCACCAAACATTATATATAAATTATATAATTTATTTTACTATCTATTATTACAAAAATATTTAAAAAATGTAAAAATCATTAATCATTTTTATAAGTTATATGAAATTCAACGTGTTTTTTTAAGCCTGTTTAATGCAATTTAAGTTGATGATGCCATTTAAATGACTTGCACAACCAAGTTGATTATATCAACTATGAAAAATTAAGGCAGCAACTGAAGTTTTTAAGTTGAAAGAGGTGGATTTTTTTTTTTACAGTATAAGTGACAATTTAAAGAACGCATCAACATTTTACAACTGTACTGCGAATGAAACTGCAGTAAATGGGAAATTCTCTCAGTGAGAGAATGAATCTGGATGAGTTCCAAACTGATTTGCTTCTCTTTCGTCCAGTATTGCATCTCTAAATCATTAGTTTCAAAGTTTCCACTTTTTTAGATGACCTGCTTCATCTTCACTGAACTGTAAGACATTATATTTCTGAACTGTAACAAATTATATCAATACTATATCTGAAAGATCAATAAAGTGACAAAAAAAATTAAATATCAATATGTGACTGTATCAGCACAGCCCTAGTGTGCATGGCTAATAATGTCTGTCCTAAAGCCAGTTCAACAGGCACGGTCCTACCTGTTAAGAGTCATGCCCTCAGAGGCGTCACCAAGCCACAAAAAAACCCACTGCATTGCTCTACAATGTCATCATGGAAAGTTCAGCATTGAGGCCAACTGAGTGCACTTGCTCAGCCTCACTTCGACTTATTTGTACAGCAGAGGGTAAAAAAAAACAAAAAAAACATGCACAGGCTTGGGAAATCTCCCAGCCAGCCTTTCAGATGATTTCCTTCTTTGGTGCGATTCCATCTTATTTTTACTCCGCTTGTTTTCTTATTTTTTTTGCAACTTTCTTGGCTCTCTCTGTGCATTTCAGTGCAGATGTGTTGCTGTTTCTCTGCCAAAGGATGGCTTGAGAGAGTTGATACAAATCTGCTCAGAATAGCCATATGAGGAAGGGACTGCTCCACTTCAGGCTTCACTATCAGTCACTCGTACACTTAACGTCTTTCTTCAGTGACACCGGTCAGCTGGACATAAGTAACACTATGAAAGCAAGCGGTGGGGAAGTGTAGGTTATACTGTTACTCAGGAGACGATGCTGCCGAATGCATCTGTAAGACAGAACTCCCTACAGATTTGAGGAGACAGGAATGAGCAGCAGTCTGAAAGAGCGAGATAAGCTCGTCTAAGACGAGAGCCTCACTAATAGGCAACGATTTATAATCAAGGCCACTTTATCTTTCAGCTGAAAACAGGGCTTCATCTAATCTTTCGGAGGCGAAGTGCTAAATCCTGATTTAGGCTGTTTTGTTCACAAGTAAAATCACCAATATAAAACGTCTTTCTGAAGCCACCTCTTTTTATTTTCCTCAGAGCCAAGACAGGATAATGAAAAGAAATAAGCTCACTCCTACACCGCAAAGACGGTTACATAAAGACACAATAGGTGCTGCTGAAGTTTCATCTTGCAAGCGTTCAATAATAATAATAGGTTAATGACGTTGCGCTCGAAGTATGATAGACCAAGGCTTTGTACAAGTGCATCTTTGGGTGTAAAAGCAAGAGTAAGACTGCAAAATCCAGTCTGAAAGAAGAATCCAGAGGAGCCGAGACCCCTGGGGTTTTAATTTTAAGGAACCTGTCAAGCATCTGCCTTAGGTGACACATCAGAAACTGAAACTATTCAGGGCATAGAAATGCTCCGTTTGAGACTAAAAGCCATTTCATTTGACTTGCATCAAAGTTGGCAAATGCACTGAATGCTATAAAGTGTCAGGCACAGTGTGCACCAATCAAACTATTTCAATTTTGACCACTGACCTTTTAAAGCACAGCCGATGATCAACAGAAAAGTCACACAGTGTACACTATTGTTCAAAACAATTTGGGGTCAGTAAGATTTTTTCTTTTTTGAAAGAAATGTATCGCTTTATTCAGCAAAAATGTGTTACATTGAAATCAATCAAATCAAGAGACTGTAAAGGCATTTATAATGTTATAAAAGATTTCTATTTCGAATAAAAGCTGTTCTTTTGAACTTTCTAATCATCAAAGATCCTGAAAAAATACGTTTTCACAACTGTTTTCAACATTGCTAATAAATGACATTTAAATAGAAAATTGTATTTTTTTTTAATTAAAATTTAAATTGCAATAATATTTCACAATATTACTGCTTTTACTGTATTTTAAATATTCACCAAATTCAGGCTTGTTGAGCATAAAAGACTTCTTTCATTAAAAAAATCCTAATGACCCCAAAGTCAGTCATACAAGTTTGGAACGACATGAAGGTGAGTAAATGATGATAGAGATCTTTCATTTTTGGATGAACTATTGCTTTAAGGACACTACATAGTGTCAAAATCGTCTGAAACATCTACCAAACCTGCATGTCACGAGTGAATCTGCATGCACATTCACTCTTTCATCTCCTGCTCCTTTCCCTCAGCCTCCATCTCCACTGGCAACCAGATCACCTCCTTCCTCCCCACACGGCTCTCCACTCCACTTCGCAGTACTTCTGTCCTTCCTTCCTCTCTACTCTGCAACTCTCCCCTCTCTCTGCACTAATCGTCCCACCCACCCCGCCTTGGCATGGAGAAGGTGCAGCATATCACACGGGCGGCCATTCGGCGGGCGTCCACCATGGAGGTTCCCCAGCAGGCCAAGCAAAACATGCAGGAGCTCTTCGTCAACTTCTGGCTCATCCTCATCTGCCTGCTGCTCATCTACATCATTGTCTTGCTAATGTGAGGGGCCACAGGTTTCCCTCTAGCCAATGAGGGCAAAGCACTGTACAGAGGGGCCAATCACGTTGAGGGGTGGGATGGGCGGGGCTATTTATTATTTTATAGAGGCTTTTGAGTAGTTGGGTTGTACACGGCATGATTTCTGTCTAAACAATTTGTTTGTAAATAGCACATTCAGAGTAACACAAGAAAGGCAATACTGATATGAACTAGTGGTTAAACAATATGGGTTTTAGCGGAAGTTGCCAATATCAATAACTAGAGTCAGATTATTAAAATGCAAATATATATTTAATAATGTCTCACACAATTTAATTACATCATTTAATTTAATTTGGGCCAAATGCATGTATCCTAACCAGAAAAGCCAAATTTTTTAATGCACTGTGCCATTGTGAGAAAGTAAATCCAAGACAGCGGATGAGGCAAAATTAATAAAGTAAATTTAAATACTGAGTATAATTAAACATATATTTTAATTTAATACTAAAAGTAAGTTCTGTTTCTATTTATTTTTTTAAAGAAATTAAAACTTTTGTTCAGCATAGATGCAATACATTTATCAAAAGTTACAGTAAAGACATTTATAATGTTACACAAAAAGGTATTTCAAATAAATGCTGTTTTTTTTATTTCTATTAATTAAAAAAAATGTATCACTGTTTCCACAAAAAATATTAAGCAGCACAACTGATGATAAAAATGTTTCTTGAGCACCAACTCGGCATATTAGAATGATTTCTGAAGGATCATGTGACAATGAAGACTGGAGTAATGATGCTGAAAACTCATAGAAATAAAAAATATTTTTCAAAATATATGAAAACAGAAAACAGTTTTTTAAATTAATATTACTTTTTACTGTATTTTTGAACAAATAAATGCAACCTATGTGAGCATTAGAGACTTTAAATCTTACCGGCCCCAACCTTTTGGACATTAGTGTACAGCACAATTTATTAGGAATTAGTTTTCTGGGGATTTGAAGAACTGGCCAGCCTTCACTGTCAACTTATGCTGCATGCAAGTGTCTCTCCGTGTGTCTGTCACCATCCCATCACTGCATGCCACCTGCGGGCCTGAGGGATTTTGACTGAGCCCCGTCTTCTGTTCCACACTGTGCCAAACTGAAAAACACTTGCTCAATAAAAACATTACACGATCACTTGTGTGCAATAAAAAGTGTGCAGTTTCTGTTTTGACTGATACTCCCACTCTACTAATTCAGTTAAACAATCAAAACCAGTATTAAGCTGGTTTACTAGTCAATGAGACCTAACACCCAAGAGAACCAGTTATTGTTGTTGTTTATATGACTCTGTCTTGTCAGCAATGCTCATGTCAGTCTGTCAATCATGTTTAGCTCCTTCTACGGCATGTGAGAGACCAGCGTGATGTAACCTGCTCATCCTCCTTTAACTTGGCAAACACCCAGAACCTCAAAATGAGATTCTTTTTCTGTGAACAGCAGGTTTGGATTTAAGTACATAGTTAAATGAAGTACAGTGGAAAATATCGGTGAGCTTTCAAATCACACAACACCACTGACACTATACTTACAAATACAACATGCATTTTTTCCTGCAATAAAAGCTTTAGATATGCATTCCTTATAAGATGTATCTCATAATTGACAGTTATCATTTTAATAAGACTATGCACTGGTTTGCCTATAATATAATCCAAAAAATGTCATCTTTATATATTATTTATACAATCACTGTGTTGTTGTTAATATCTGTGTGAATATATTTATGAAATAATACTCATAAATAGGAAGGAATTGCTGTGTAGTGCAGACACTTGGACAAATAAAGCAAGCACTGCGAATAAAACACTTGCACTGATAACAATATGTTTTTGTGTATCTTTGTGAGCTGAATAAGACATTTCGAGTCTCAAGCAAGGAATATCAAATATCAAAAAATCCATTTTGGATTTTTGTTCCAAATTGAGTCCATTTGGAACAAACACTGGGTCTTTATTACTAAAAACAGACACTCGTCAAAGACCACCACAATCAACATGAAATCAAAATGGACCTATCTATCTAAGGTAAATTTAAATTCATTATTCTAAATGTACATTTTTATTTAAATGAAAATGTTAGGAGGTGTGAAAATGTTAGAAATTTGAACTACTAGCCAAACTGAGAGAATATTTTGTTGTTGTTTAGCCTGAACAAGGTTCATTAGCGATTTTATTACACTAGCCTCATATTCACAGATAATGTTTAAGTCCTCTCAATATATTTTGAAACTGTGTGGATTTTTATGTTTATTCTGGTGCACTCGCTGCCCAGTTGACATCCATTGAAAGTGTAAGTGTTTATTTTTACAAACTAAGGGATGAGCCATATTGAAATAAAGCTGAAATAAAATCAAATATAAATATTAGATGAAAAACTTAAAAATTTAATTAGAAATGTTGCCTTGGCAACTAACTGAAATGAAGTTTGAATAATAAAATAAAATGAAAGCTTAATTAAAATATTACAAATATATATAATGAAAAAAAGATCAAAATGACAAAAGCAAAAAAATAAAACAAAAATTAAACTAAAATAAAAACAAAAAATTGAATGAGCAGTAATAATTAACAAATAATTAATAAATGCTATAATAGTATATAATTATTACTAAAATAACACTGGTGTGGGTGTAATCTGGAACATCCCTTAAACACAAATTGATGTGGTATTTGAAAAAAGACATGAGTCTGATAAATGAAGCAAATTTGCGTAGGCAAGCCCTGACATTTTTTCTGTGGCTTCTGCTGTAAACAGAAGGATAATTCGCCCTTACCTTGTCTCTCCAGCAGAGGGCGCTGTAAACCTACTTTTACAAGACATTTCTTCATTCGTTCGGTAAAAACAATTCTGCATTTTTCCATCTTTGCATTTCCTGTCAAAGCAATTGCAAACTGACCTGTGGGAGTTCTGCTTCCTGTCGTAGTCGCTCTCGCTGCTGCTGTTCCTGCTGCCACGAGCCACATCCCTCTGGTCCCGGCCGGTACTCCATCTGCTCGCTCAGCCACATCTGAGTCCTTACGGCCGGCTGGATGGGCGACCCTCTCACGGCCTGGTGCCTGAGTGTGGGACCTCTCTGTCCGGGCCCGGCCAGGCCCATAGTGGGCGTCTTGCTCTCTGGTAAGGCACTATAGGTGAGGTCTAACGTGCTGGGCTTGAGCGGAGAGGAGCAAGACGAGTCCGTTTTACCCAGGGTGTTACTGCTGCCCAGGTCGTACTTAGTAAAGTCAGAGTTGGTGGAAAGTTTGTGCAGGCTCTCAGAGAGAAAGCCGTTTGAATAAAGAGGGTCCTGTCGGTAGCCGTAGAGCACACCTCGATCCAGGGATCCGTGCGGATCCGTGCCATACGACGGTCTCCCGGAAGGGGTGGACTGTTCCTGGCCGGTAAGACGGGTGAGGGAGGACCAGCGGCGCACCGGCCGGGGGTCTTTCATGTCCAGGGGGCTGTCGAGGGGAGAAGGGAGCTGGCAGCTGCTCCAGGGGCTGGTGGGGGCAGAGGGCACACTGAGTTTGGAGCTGGACGGAGATGGCATGACGTGGGCCGTGGGGATGGGACCTTGTGAGCGCAGAGGCTGGAAGGACAATGTGCCGCTGGAGCTGGAGTGGTCTGGAGACGGACAGAAAGAGAGACTAAATTTAGACATTTTAAGCTTAACTAACAATGTTGATTCTCCTGCTAGCATCAGGTGTTACTAGAAAACAGAACATTAATTTGAATGTAAACACATTCTGGGTGTCGTTGCTTTGCTGTCAGTATGAAAACAGGTAGCTGGCTTGTTATGGATGAAAAAGATCACCCTCAACTGAGTGTGGACTTTATTTATTGACCATTCAGCAAGATCCACCTCCCTTTCTGTTACCAACTCAAACAAACTTTACAAAACATCTACTAGAAATTAACTACACATTTCCCTGAACAACATAAAAAATAATAATAATAATAATAAAAATAATATATATATGTTACAAATAAGTGTAAAAATGTTTGGATATTATTCTTATGTGGGTTGAAATAAGTGAGTGAACAAATAAATAAATACATAAATAAACAAACAAATAACTGTTATAAACAAGTGTTAAAAATGATCGGATATTATTCTTACAAGGCCTGAAATAAAATAAAATTGAATAGAATAAAATCAGTGTTATAAATAACTGTTAATTATAATTGGATATTATTATTATGTGGACTGAAAAGAGTGAATAAATAAATATTGAAATAAATGTTAAAAATGATTGGATATTATTCTTATAAGACTGAAATAAAATAGAATAAAATAAGTGTTATAAATAAATGTTAATTATTATTATTTAAATTATTTAAATGATTATTCTTATGTGGGCTGGAACAAATGTAAACAAACAAATACATAATCATGTTAAAAATAACTAGATATTATTATTATGTAGACTGAAATGAGTGAAAGTAAAATAAAATAAAACACAAAACTATAAAATAAAATATCAGTGTTATAAATTAGTGTTAAAATGGCTGGATATTACTCTTATGAGGGCTGGAATGAGTGAAAAAAATACAATTGAAAATGTTAGAAATAAGTGCTAAAAAAAGTGTTATCTTTTTTCTTATGTTGGCTGGAATGAGTGAAATTATTATTATTTCTTTTAAATAAAATGTTAAATCAAGCAGTAATGTGGATAAAAACTGAACATACTGTGAATCGGAGACAAATGCTTCTCACAGTTAAATGAAAAGAGAAAAGTCTCATTAGGAAGAGTGGAAGTGAACAGTTTATTTATTTATTTTTTTCTCAGAACTGTTTTTCACACCCTTGTCCGAAAGGTATTACACAGAAAAGTTTGGAGTGACACAAGCCTCTGATGGCGATCCCAGGAAATGAGACATACTGGAACACAAATGGAGCATTTCACATTCCATTCTTATTCTTTCATGAGAGACTGCAATGACTGAAAGTAACTCGATGGAGATGACCAAATACTGACCCTGCCCAGAGTCCTCCAATATCCCATCATGCACTAGGGATTCCCTCAATCACATAGCCTCTCTTTCATGCTTTAAAAACAGACCACAAACACTGCGAGAAAACACGTCATGATAAACAGTGACTGAACTCATCTGACTGTGAGTCACTGCAGGAGAAAAACACTCATCACGATTCTTATATAAGAACATCAGACTTCAACCCTATGAAGATTTGATTCAAAGCAATACATATATTGTCGTTTGAGCATATTATTTAAGTTGTATTTATAAGGGATGCACCAATATTACTGAAGCAGAAAACAATTATAATTCTTTTAAAATAATAATTGTATTAATATTATATTTATTATTTTATAGATCCAACAATAGTCTATGGAGGGACTTAACAGACTAAATTAAATAAATAATGAAATTCTTAAATATGACATGGAATGTTGGAACAGATAAATGTACAGTGAAATGTAAAAGTAAATACATTTATTTAATTTCTAAAATGTAAAATAAAAATGGATGTCAAATACCACATTAAATACCCCTTAAAATTAAACACACACAATCCAAAATAAAATACACACCTTGAAGTAAAATGTAGCGGACAACATGAAGCAAATAAATAAATCATGAAATATTATTTCATGAAATGTTGCAACCAATAAATAATCATAATGAAAAGTCAGTAAACAAATAAGGCATGACATGTATATGCATTTATGCATGCTTACATTTTACAGTACTTTTTATTTATTGCTACATTCCATTAAATATTTTATTTTATTTTATAATTTCATGATACACTTATTTTATTTACTCTCCTAAATCTCTCCATAATTGTCAACATAACAGCAAATATAAATCTATGCTGATTTGTATACTTGGTTTTTTAAAGCTCTAATTATTATTATTATTAATTTTTAATAATCAAAGCAGGAAAAAGATAACTAATATTTTTTATACTTTCATGAAAAAAATAGTCAGAACAGAACAGAAAAAAAAATAATTGGTGTAATCTACTCTCGTCATATGGATACATTAATAATAAATAAATATTCTTGACTTAAATAAAATCAGTTCATTTATATGTTCCAATGTTAGGTTATCTCGCAAACCATTTTTACAGGGTAAATAAACTAGGTAATAACCAAGCAAACTACAACAAACAATGACAGGAATTGTGAATCCAAAAATACTTGCATGATCTGGGAATATATACCACGAATAAATATTCCTGTAACGAGAAACTGAAAACAATACACAGGTGAAACAAATGAAAGGTGTTGATGAGGCCACAGGAAGCATCTGAGGTCTGTGTATGAGCAGTCACTGACAGTCACAGTGAGACGAGCTGACAGGCTTTAACACTGTCATGAGGAAGGCTGAAATATGGACATTCAGATGAAGAAGCTCAGCTGTCCGTGATGCTTTTATCATATCAGTGCTGTCATGGGCAACCGTCACTTCGGACACTTTGTTATGCGAGACATGAGCATTCAAACGTCTTTAAAGGATGTTCAGGTGGTTTATATGCTATTAGGTGGTTTATATGAATGTTTTTACAAACAATAAGCCAATTTTACTTTACTACTTTTTTTTTTTTTCCAGTTCTTCACAAAACATTGTTTCTGCTATTCAGCTTTCTTTCCATCCACATCCCACATACTCCCTCACTTTCCTTGCTAGTTATGAAAGCTCCTTGACAAATTGTCCTGTAATGCACAAAGTCCTATTAGAGACCCCTGACAGGCTTTCAGTGATCATATCAGGGAATACTGAACTCTAGATATCAATTTTAAATCATAATCAACTTTCTTGACTAACTTCTTATGCTAAAGTAAACTGGCGCTCATCTTTACACAGGTCTGCACAATGTGGCTCTTTGTTGGGCACATGAGCGTCTGCCAACAGAAGACCAGCTGGACCCCGAGGAGAACGGAGACGGCACATTCCACAGAAGAGACGCTGCTCTTGCAAATGCGCATGCACTGTACACTCATACGTATACTGTGAAACAAATCACAGGGAATTACCTGGTTTTCCAGACTGACAAGACTACTCTCGCTTTTGCTTCCAGTGCAACAACCGCGTTTTGATTACAATGCAACGCGATCAACTTGTGTTTCTGACTACTGGATCACAAAGGTCACCTGAGATGGATGTTGATATCAGGTGTAAATGGGGATTTCAAGGCATTCTAAACTTGAGCCAAATCTTGGTCTTTGTTGAGCCTTCAAAATGCAATGTAAATGAACACGCGAAGACCATGAAAATTGTTCATTTTATGGCATGGTTTCATAATTTCTTCACCATCTCTTACTGTAGGAAAGGTAAAGTGAAACAAAAAGCAAGAAGTGAAAATACTCGTGCAGTGTATATTTACTCCGATATGAAACCGTGACAAACTGCAAGAGTACAGCTAAGAAATGTTTCTAGTTTATACAGCACCAAATGCAAATAAACAAATGCAGTTTCTTATATTGTCTGCTGAGGAGGCATAAAACGTTTGTTCACCTTTACGACTTGAGGGGTTATGTGGAAAACACACATACAGCTCTTTAAAATGGAAGACATACAACATAAACTTGACATAATGAACTATTTTATGCACACACTATGATTTCATACTGAAAACCTATGGAAGCCCGTTTCTGCCACTGAATACAAAATATAAAAAGGTTATTGCGACATTTTATCTCATAATTCTGACTTTTTTTCTCAGAATTGTGAGTTTATATTTCGCAATTCTGACTTTATAACACGCAGTTGCGAGTTTATATCTCACAATTCTGTGAAAAAAAGTCTGAATTGTGAGATAAAAAGTCAGAATTGCGAGATTATATCATGCAATTCTGAGAAAAAAGTGAATTGTGAGTTTATATCTCGCAATTCTGACTTTATAACTCGCAATTGCGAATTTATATCTCACAATTCTGTGAAAAAAAGTCTGAATTGTGAGATAAAAAGTCGCAATAACCTTTTTTAATTTTTTATTCAGTGGCGGAAACAGGCTTCCATAGAAAACCTGCCGTTTTCATCATGACAAAAGAATTTTACCGTACAACATGTTCACTCTCTATCCTTATACAGTCAAGTGGTCTCTAAACCTCCTTATATTTGGAGTGTCGTTTCGTAAAACGGGACGGACGGGTCATACCAGAGAGGCTGGATTAAGCCGCCCAGAATAACCTCATCTGGCTCTAATTTACATTGGGGTGGAGGAGAGAGAGGCAGAGCAAACCAGAATTGCTGAAGCCTTGGGCTACGGGTGCTCCAGTCCCAGAATTCCCAGCAGAGGGGGGGACAACCCACCGATGAGCGTCTGCAATTTATCAGGGCTGAATAAATGTGACAACCAGGTTTGAGATCAGTCTATACAAATTGATTAGCATGGTACAGATCAGGGTCAGATTCAAAAGATTTGAAGTGAAATCAATTTGGTGTTGAAGCTCATGATAGCAGAGCTGAGGAAGAATTAAGGTGGGCTGATCTATGATTGGTCGACGTCTCCCTAGGGCTGAATCGATGCGTTTAGGTCAATGAACATAGTCTGTGCACTTTCGTGTGATTTGGGTTTCTCGCCATGTTTCTGTCAGATGCTCTGTGATAAATGCAGTGCTGTGTGTGTGTGTGTGTGTGTTTGTACCTGTGAGATTCTGAAATGTGGGTCACCGAAAACTACAAAGCTCTTCCTCCTACTGAGATCAAGCCATTTATAAATCATCGAAAACATTTTTTCTAGCAATGTCGCCTGTATTTTCTACGGCGATTTTCTGTATTTAGATTTCTCTCAAAAATCTAAAATGTGGTATAATGATAAATGGATGGATGGATACTTTAGAGGAAAAATGGATGGAAGGATGGATGGATGGATAAAAACTACAAAGATCTCCCTCCTACTGAGATCAAGCCATTTATAAATCATCAAAAAATATATTTTTTCTTGCAATACCACCTGCATAGGAATAGAAGAGGAAGAAAAAGTGGTATAATAAAAGATGGATGGACAGATGGAAAAATACTTTAGCGGAAATACAGACGGACGGACGGACAGATAGATAGATAGATAGATAGATGGATGATGTCTGTCTGTCATTCCATCCATCCATCCATCCATCCATTAGCCTATCTATCTGTATTTCCGCTAAAGTATTTTTTCATCTGTCCATCCATAGATAGATAGACAGATAGACTCATTTGCACAAGGTTTGCTTCTGTGGCTACGCTAACAGAGTCAAAGGTTCTTGACTTGCCAATGTGAAATGCCACAGACACAGCGTTTTACCACCCTTATGCCACAAGCGTCACATCACAACAGCTCTCCACCACCAGCATCCTCCTCAATGACATTGATTAGCATGACGTCCACATGGACACTGTCAGAAAACATCTGCAATCTGTGTCAAAACGTGTCTTCAAGCTAAATCATCTCCCAGACCCAGAGTAAGCAGAAAGTTCTGTTATTGCAGCCGCCCTCTCAGCAAGTCAATCAATTCCTCAGCTGGAATACAGCTGTGTTTATTTTTATTTAGTGCTTGCTAAAAGCGAACGTTCTCAGGATTGTTACGGAACAGCATAAAATCGACTTTGAGTGGTAAAACAAAAAAAAAAGAAAAACATCATGACAGATCAATGAGAACAAGATCACTGCGTTTTTCACAGGATTCCTCTACTGAACATGTTTCTCATATTCTCCACTGGAGAATACTGTGATGAATTAAAAATTGTGGTCATTAACGAATCATTGGTTTGAAGTGAAACTTCAAATGAAAACTTTGATTCAACGAATCAGTTGATTTAGTTCATAAATGATTAATTTGATTCTGGCTGATCTGGTTCTCGAGTTCAACTCAATGAGTCAATTATTCGGTTTCACAGCTCACTGGAAGAGAAAAAATATCAAAAGCAGGTTAAATTTTGTTCTGTACACATCACACAGAGCAGCCATACCTCTTCAGAAGACTTGAAATATAGCACATGAGTCATATGGTCCACTTTTACACTACGTTAATGGTGCTGTTGCTCATAATGGTCATTTACGCTCAACATTAATTAATGAGCAATTGCACATGGTTATGAGTAAGCGTACATGTGAGTACTCCATATCTAGAGTATCACAACACACTCTGACGTCAGTTGTCAAGCGTGTGCCGCCTGCTTGTGGACTTGATGGTCTTACCACATTAGCACATATTTAGCAACTGCTCTTAGGTTTCAATGGTACGTCTATCACCATTAGCCTGGCGCCAAAAAGACGGTTGCTGGGGACCAACATGGAACTCAAGGGCCATTCTGGTAAGGGCCCCGGGCCAAGGCACATCTAATAAAAGATTAGGCATATTAAAAATAAATGACATGATGGGTGCTTCTTGAATCAGTGATGGTTTCTGGTAGGGATGCACCGATACCACTTTTTCCAGTACTCGCCCGATACCGATACTTTTATGTTTGGTACTTGCCGATACAGAGTACCGATACCGATATTTTTATTGCATTTGTACATTTTTTAAATATTGGGTACAGAAACCAAAAGAGTATGTATAATGTTAGTTGGTTAACTTCATTTATCAAATAGATACAATCAAACCAAAATTTATTCAGACACCTCTCAATCCACTCAGCGTGCTTTGTTTATCAGCTCGCGCACACCAGCTATACAGGCGTTAATACGGAATGTTTAACATTATATTCATTGCATACATATACTTCGTAGTAGACATCCTTAACTCCTTTCTGCTGTCTGTTGTTCTGTTGTTGGTGTTTCTTTGTTTGAATATGGTGCTTATCACATGCTGTGTGGTATCGGCGTTTGGTATCGGGGCATTTTAACGAGTACGAGTACAGGAGACCAGTATTGGGCCCGATACCGACACCAGTATCGGTATCAGTGCATCCCTAGTTTCTGGTGACGGCAATATGGAGACAAAAATGGCAAGTTTAAATCAGACACAGTGATTATGACTTGTTCACAACATATATGGGCACTGTACAACCTAGGTGACATCATTAATGTAGATGAATTAGTCACATGACAATCACAGGTGACTGGCTGGAACACTTCACAGATTCCCATCAGATAGAATGATAGATAGAACGCAAGATAGAACAATAGATAGATACAACGATAGAACGATAGATAGATAAGTAGAACTATAGAACGATAGATACAACGCTAGATAAAACAATAGATAGATACAACGATAGATATATAGAATAATAGAACGATAGATAAAACGATAGATAGATAGAACAATGGATAGAACAATAAATAGATAGAACTAGAGAACGATAGATAGAACTATAGATACAACGATAGATAGAATGATAGAACGCAAGATAGAGCAATAGATAGATACAACGATAGATAGATAAGTAGAACTATAGAACGATAGATACAACACTAGATAGATAGAAGAACTACAGAACGATAGATACAACGATAGATAGATAGATATAATGATAGAACGATAGATATAACAATAGATAGAACAATGGACAGAACAATAAATAGATAGAACTAGAGAACGATAGATAGATAGATAGATAGATAGATAGATAGATAGATAGATAGAAAACTCTTCCTGACATGTCAGTTCTGTCAGCAGTCAGTATTTCCGGCTTGCTGTTGCATCACCAGCTCCTCAGAATTCCAGTGGCACGCGAGAGTTGACGTAACGACTCCGAGACGAGGTCACGGTCAAGCCTCCAGAAACACGAGCGGCACAGCGCAGCAATACCGCTACATGTCATCTGAGCTCAACCGCTCCAGACAACCAATTACTGTCAGAAACCCCTCCAGATCTAGAATCGATCTATACTATTTAAAGTGGTAGTTCATCCAAAACGGAAAATTCAGTCATCATTTACTCTCCCTCAAGTTTCTATCTTCCATGGAACACAAAAGGAGTGCTGGTAACTGAGGAAATGCATCAACTCCGCGCTGTGGATCGCCGGATCGGCTTTCACCGTGGACGAAGCGGAGTCCAGCCCGGGGTCATCACATGT
>NW_015544213.1:703160-735651 GCF_001515605.1 Sinocyclocheilus anshuiensis | reverse complement strand
CTCAATCCACTCAGCGTGCTTTGTTTATCAGCTCGCGCACACCAGCTATACAGGCGTTAATACGGAATGTTTAACATTATATTCATTGCATACATATACTTCGTAGTAGACATCCTTAACTCCTTTCTGCTGTCTGTTGTTCTGTTGTTGGTGTTTCTTTGTTTGAATATGGTGCTTATCACATGCTGTGTGGTATCGGCGTTTGGTATCGGGGCATTTTAACGAGTACGAGTACAGGAGACCAGTATTGGGCCCGATACCGACACCAGTATCGGTATCAGTGCATCCCTAGTTTCTGGTGACGGCAATATGGAGACAAAAATGGCAAGTTTAAATCAGACACAGTGATTATGACTTGTTCACAACATATATGGGCACTGTACAACCTAGGTGACATCATTAATGTAGATGAATTAGTCACATGACAATCACAGGTGACTGGCTGGAACACTTCACAGATTCCCATCAGATAGAATGATAGATAGAACGCAAGATAGAACAATAGATAGATACAACGATAGAACGATAGATAGATAAGTAGAACTATAGAACGATAGATACAACGCTAGATAAAACAATAGATAGATACAACGATAGATATATAGAATAATAGAACGATAGATAAAACGATAGATAGATAGAACAATGGATAGAACAATAAATAGATAGAACTAGAGAACGATAGATAGAACTATAGATACAACGATAGATAGAATGATAGAACGCAAGATAGAGCAATAGATAGATACAACGATAGATAGATAAGTAGAACTATAGAACGATAGATACAACACTAGATAGATAGAAGAACTACAGAACGATAGATACAACGATAGATAGATAGATATAATGATAGAACGATAGATATAACAATAGATAGAACAATGGACAGAACAATAAATAGATAGAACTAGAGAACGATAGATAGATAGATAGATAGATAGATAGATAGATAGATAGATAGAAAACTCTTCCTGACATGTCAGTTCTGTCAGCAGTCAGTATTTCCGGCTTGCTGTTGCATCACCAGCTCCTCAGAATTCCAGTGGCACGCGAGAGTTGACGTAACGACTCCGAGACGAGGTCACGGTCAAGCCTCCAGAAACACGAGCGGCACAGCGCAGCAATACCGCTACATGTCATCTGAGCTCAACCGCTCCAGACAACCAATTACTGTCAGAAACCCCTCCAGATCTAGAATCGATCTATACTATTTAAAGTGGTAGTTCATCCAAAACGGAAAATTCAGTCATCATTTACTCTCCCTCAAGTTTCTATCTTCCATGGAACACAAAAGGAGATATTTATCAGAATATTCACACTGCCAGCTCATTCAACCTTTTCTATACACTAAAAGTAACTGGAGACTGTGTGCTAGCTTGGTAACGTTGTTGACGGTGTTAGTGAGCAGACAGACAGATGGCAGTGTGTAATCTCCCCTAGTCATTAGTATTAATTCAACACAGTGCAGTAAACATGGTTAGACCAGGAGGAGCACAGCAGTTAAACTCTAAGCTGAAAAAACACAGGCCTCAGCAGAGCTTTAATGAGGACCGAGAATGATGCAGAGTGTGTTTTCAAACTGGTGAGGCTAATTATCAGCTTTGGGAACAGAAATGCTGAGCCATTACAAGGTGTCTGTGTGCATGTATTTGTACGTACTCGAGGGAACGTGGAGTGCTAACATGCCACTTGATCTTGTTATGAAAAAGAAATGGCAGTTGTGCAAAGTCACTCACAAACTACTGCATTGTATGGCCCTATGATTTCCGCAATGTGGAATGAAACTGGAGCTTACAGTATAATATAAAATGTCAAGGAATTTGGTAAATATTGGATGAAGAAATCAAATGTAGGGACATATAACTAATAAATAAAATTATGATACAGACTCGCTACATTTGAAGAAATTTTGATGCAAATATATTACAATTGTACAGCAGAATGTACTTTTTCAAAGTAATAATACTAAAAATCCTTAAAAAAAAAGGACTACAACTAAAGACAGACTACACAGAATTTCTAAAAAAATAAAACCTCATAACACCCTATAATTGTAAAAATTGCAATAAATTATCAAATTGTTAATTCATGAATTCAATTGATTAGACATGCTTTCCGATTTGTAAAATTTAATGAAACCATTAAAAGAGAATCATTGTTAAGATGGAATTTGGGAAATATAAAAAAAGAATCTGGAAAAACAAAATGGATCACATAGGTCTCTAAAATAATTTTTGTTCAAATTTTAATAAATTGCTGTTAAATTGTATAAGTTTCATGATTTCAATTATTTAGACATGCTTTTTTGATTACATTTCTTATTTTTAACCATTACAAAGGAATCTAGAAAATTTTAAATGAGAAAGGAAAAAAATCCAGAAAGATTAAAAATTACAATTACAATTAAGGAAAAAATAAAACAATTTTTGGGGGGGAATTATATAAATAGTATATACACACATTTATAAAACAACATAAATGACAACTCATGCTCATGATCCAGGTCTTTCATTTCCATGGTGAAGCGATAAATCTCTTCCTCTCTAAAGCATCAATGATACAATCCCTTCCTGTGTGGTTTTTCACATCCTTCCATCAGCAGCTTGTTTTAAAGCAAAGGCAGCATTATGGCTGTATGCATATTGATCTATATCCATATCCAGTAGACATAAGTCTGTGAGGCTCCACTAACTGGGCTACATCCTGCTCCGGTGTAATTCGTTTACCTCCTTCCTTCGAGATAAAGTACGTAATATAGTACTAGCAAGTGGTTTCTCATTCATCATACATGCTCTTTCATACCCTCTCTCCTTGCACAGCGTGTCTTATTTCATTCATGAGTTCGAGGCCATGCAGACTGGGATGGCCCTTACTGGACGGGGTGAGGAAAATGTCAGGACAAGAGAGGCAAGCAAATTAAAGGTTGTTTTTGAAGTAAATTTCATTAAGACAAAGGTTGTCTTTGGATGTTAATGATATTAACACTGAGACATCTAAAAAAAAGCGAATTAATTAATACATTTAAATTAAAATGAATAAAACAACTATTTATTATTATTTTAAAATTACATTATTGTTAATTTGTTAATGTATAAATAAAAATAATTTATTTTAAATTAATAAAAATGAACAATAGTTCAATAACAAATAGTACTTTTTATTTTTATATAGTATTAATTTTATTAACTTAAATGCAAATTATAGTTATTTTTTAAATCAAAATATTTATTTTTAAATTAATAAAAAGTATTAATAATTTAGTTTTAAATTAATAATTTAAAACTAAATTATCATGACCTTTTCATTCATTAAAAACTAAATTATTATGACTATAATGTCTGGATATAAATATGCCAACAGCAGGGTAACAGTGATAAAATTACACTTATATTAAGTACACATTAAGAAAGAAAACATGATATTTCAGTTTTTTAAATATCAACTGTTCACAATAAAACTGTTAAATTGATCGATTACTACATAAAATCACACTAAAAAGGCTGGCATTTAAGCTTTTCCTCTACCAACAAACAAGAAAATTTGATAAACTGAGAAAAAGAGAAAAATTAAAGGCCCTTTCACATGATGTCAGGGCTTTAACGTACCTCTCAACACAAGCATCATGCGGCACTTTGACCTTCACATGAAAAACGCTGCAGATGACGAAAGAACAATTTCACAAGATTATAGTATTAGGTAGCAATTAAGAAACTACTGCAAGCATGTAAAAAAAAAGAAGAAACTAACGCAAGCAAACCTGCATTATTTTTTCTCTAATATGCCTTTGATGTCGGGTCGAACAACTTGATATATCTAAATATGCAAAGATCTGTCCCTCATCTGTTTCTTTTTTCTTTTCTTCCTCAAAATTGTCCAGTTTTCATTGGCCAGACCTGCAAAGTAAAGATCAACTATCATACAGTTCTTTGTGATGGCTTTCACACAAACAGCACTCCAGACCTCACACTCAAGCGCACTGCAGCTGGAGCCTGATGACAGACATTCCAGCCCTCAGGGAGCACAATAACAGAGACCTAACACACAGGATCACATTCACCACAAAAGGGCCATCATCACAGTCGTAATGGCTTACATGTGATTCCCAAACAGATGAAAGGAGGTCAATATAAAGGAAGGTCCCTTTATGGCTAAGCTGTACCAGAAAACATATGAAACAGTTTGGGATAAAATGGTAAAATAGCCCTGTCCGGATGAGAATAAACCAGTCTGGTGTTGAGATGAGAGAGGATTAGCTGCTGACCTCATTCATTGCTAGAGAAGCCGCTCTCCTTTTCTACATCCAAGGTCTTTCATCAAATAAACTCAGTTAAATCAATTAAAGAGCTACAAATTTCACAGACTAACAAAGCTTAAAATTCATTATTAAAACACTGGTCTAAAAACAGATATTTTACACTACAGTTCAAAAGTTTGGAGTCAGATAAATTTTTTTAAGGTAATTAGTATTTTTATTCAGCAAGGATGCATTAAAATGATCAAAAGTAAGTACAGTATACAGTAAAGACATTTATAAATGTTACAATGTTGCTGTTTTAACTTTCTATTCATCAAAAATCAATATCAAATTAGCATATTAGAATGATTTCTGAAGGATCATGTGGCACTGAAGACTGGAGTAATGATGCTGAAAATTCAGCTTTGCATCACAAGAATAAATTACATTTTAAAATATATTTAAATAGAAAACAGTTATTTTAAATTGTAATAACATATTACTGTATTTCTGATTAAATAAAATAGCCACGGTGAGCATAATCTCAAACTTTTGAACGGTAGTGAAAATTAAGCAGAAATATATTTTTAAATCATATTAATGCGCTCAACTCCAACTATGTTGACTACACAACTAACTGTCTGCTGTATCTTGCAGACTTGAGTAACAACAACCACAAATGCTGAGTCTAACAGTGTGAAATGTGACTTGGGGAAGCCAAAATCAGCAAAACAACATTACATAAAATAACTGAGACCTGATCTTTCCCTTTTTCAATGAATTCCCTTTCCCTTTTTCTATGGAAAAGTCAAGCAAATCTTGGTTCCAGATATGTGGAATGAGCCACTTAAGCCCAAATAGTTTCCTTCCTCTAGTGAAGCACCAGATTCAGTGAACTGAACATGAATCATTCTGTATGCGTGGTCTCTGGGACTACAGGTGAAGTTTCATATGATTATGTAATTATGGATAATTTTAATTTGCTAAAATATATGGGATTACAATTCTGCCACAATTCTGCGCGCGAAAGATCATATTTTGAGCGCGCAAAACTGCGTTTTGCACACGCGCGAACTGAGTTTTTTGGAGAAAATGTTTGTCTCACAAAGAAGAAAGTATTTAGAGCGCACTAAAATAAATTTTTCATTTAAAATAAGTTTTTGGATGTGTGCAGATAAGACATTTTTCACTTCAGCCTTCATGAATAATTATATATCAATTATAAATGATTAAATACAAGATTAATAGTAGTTATTAAGATTGATGTCGTTTGGAATTGTTAAAATGTGCTTGGAAAAAAATATGATCAGAATATCAACCTGCATAATAATTATGCATGCACTGTATTTTTCCTCTTCTGCTGTCGAGGTAATGCAAGAAATGTTGTGATTGGTTGTCAAGGCAGCCAATCAGAATTTAGCAGCCTCGGTCTCTGATTGGCTGGAATTATGGCACATTGTAACGCTGGGTTGTGTTGAGAACGCCAGCTGTTGGCATTTAGCGAGCACTGAGGGCGGGCATCAGGTGAGCAAGCTAGTGAAACGTTGCACGCGCAAAAGAGAAGGTCTGCACACATCCAAAAACTTATTTTAAATGCTAAATTGATTTTCGTGCGTTCGAAATACTTTCTTCTTTGCGAGACAAACATTTTCTCCACAAAACTCAGTTCACGCGCGTGCAAAACGCACTTTTGCGCGCTCAAAATATGATCTTTCGCGCGCAGAATTGTGGCAGAATTGTAATCCCATAAAAATACACTGGTGATCTTTTCACAAAGTCAAAAACTATATGTGCTACAGTTGTCGGTAAGAGGTGCTAACCTACTTTTGTGAGCCTGGCCCTCAGTACATAATTAGAGAAATTACCCAGTCTCAGCGGGGAGGTTTTTCCACAGGACTACATCTTGTAGTGTTTGAAGTACTGAAAGCTCTTATCTGGTTCCTTTAAGGCAAGAGGATTATCCTTTTTGCAAAGCATCACTGGATTTCATTCTGTTTTCTATGAGGGTGGCGATATGACTCATGTTTCAATGCGGCAAAAGTAAACAAAAGTCCTGCTTCCACATCCATGATTGGGGATGCTGAAAATCAATTAGTCTGTATGCTGCTATGTCTGAACAATTAGTCAACTAGTTAGTCATAAGGAAGTCCTGAATAAAATATAAACAGCTTTTTACTTGTTTTTACTATCTTTTTTACGTCTTTTTAAAATTGCAATGGCAAAAAAAAAACACAGACCGCGACACTAAAAGCCTGAGACATGATTCTGCAACTATTTGGACTCACAATATATGTCCTGAAATATATTTTTAAAGATGATAAATTTGTTACCAAGTGCTACTTTGATTGTGATGGTGCTGTAAAAGAGATGAATTTAGAGAAAAACAAGAGGGAAGAAAATATATAGTCAAGCTCACTAATCAAATAGCTGGTTGGATGACTAATCCACAGTCATCTAGTCAACCAATCTTGATGGAAAAATACTGATGAATCATTTTAATAACGAAGAAGAATAACAAAACCACATTAAGAAGCTACTGGGAAACTTGTGGTTAATTGTAGTTACCTAGTAGTTCAAGTATCGACGAGAAGTGAGTTAAGAGTCTTGTCCATGATTCAAATCAGATGCAGAAAAACAAACTCTCCTGTTTTTTGTCTAGAAAAGCAAAATGATAACTAAGACAATAAGAGCATGGTTTCCATAAATACAGCTACTGATATCAGTCCACAGGAAGTGAATGATGTGTCTGTGTGATATGTTAAGGAGACATTTAAGTGATCTTACGAAGCTTCCTGTTTACCAGATATCTTAGCACTGAACTGAAATCAGTGGAACAGCCAATACTAGCAAATATCTATGACAGAAAATGTAGGTCACCAAACATGGGGAGCTTGGAAGCTTCAAAGCTGCATCATTTCTCAACTAAACAACATTATTGTATATGTATAATTAGCACGATTTGGTCATATAAATATCCTTACTGAATATTCCAAATCATTTGGAAATATAACATATTACAAGACTAAAAGGCCCTGAATGCGGTTTCTTGTTGATTTGAATGATATGTCTGCTAACTCACACCACCATGTGATTCCCAATACTTGACCTTGACCAGTCTTATACTATAGCATATTTTCAGTGTGATTTTCATAAGGAAGTCCTTACCTTCCCCTGTCCTTCATACTACGATCAAGATATGCTGGATACCAAACAGATCTGCTTTCAACAGTGAGAAAAAATGCAAGTTAGCCTGTCCTGCTTGAGCGGTTAAAACCCATAGAGATTATTAATTAAAAAGGGCAGGGCAGAAGCTTCCAAGTGTGAGTGTGGCTGCACTCCAAATGTAATTAGAAAGCCTCACACAGACAGACTTCCATCCTTTCACGCTGCTCTCATCTATAAAAACAAGGCGTCTTATTGACCGTCCGCATACTACGCAAACTGGTTATAAAAGTTATGGAGTTGTGATGGAAAATCCTATTTGGGTGCGATTTCATCAACGCTCTGCTTGACCCTTAATTCAGAATTGATTAAGCCAGTGTTCACATGAACAGAAAATCCTGACGCCTCTGCCAAAAGGTGAAATGGTGCGTTAGTTCTGGATGACCCAAAGCTGGCAGGATTGTTAACATTGGTTGACACCACTGATCTTTCAACACAACACAATATGTCAGATGAGTAAATGAAGATGCCAGCTGTCTCAAAGCAGATGCCAGAGAAAAATCATTCTGGAAATCAGCTAGGGGGCTTCACAAGTTACAACATCACACATTACAATTAAAAAAAAAAAGACCATGAAATTAAAGAATGACCCAAAAGGATTTAAGTCATACAGTCTACAAGCTTTCTTTAATATGTAGATTGTTAGGCGTTTATCAAGTAGTTTTTAAAAAGACATTTCAACATTGTGGCTGTATTACCACCTCGGGTGTGCATTAATTATCAATAATTCAGTCACTGTCAATTATTCCAATTATAATATTTTTATTTAAATTAGAAAAAATAAATTTCTCTTTATTCAAATTAGACATAATAATGATTTGAAATATACATATTGAAATTTAATATTTTTTACAAATATTTCAAATCTAGCAGTTACTTGAGGGAAACGGTTTTGGCACTCATGTAAACTAAGAGGAGAATGTTAATTCAGTGTCAAACTCATTCCTCATTCAGAGTCTAAGCCGTCATTAGCACGATGGGTTCGGAGCAGCTGGCATATGAAATAATGTTTCTGGATGGGGTTATGGGGTACAAGGCACAGAAGGCCTTGAGCAAACAATACTCCCTTAATCATGCTAACTGCATTATCCAACTCTCAGTCAAATGCTAATACGCTAGTCTCAACCGGCTAATCAGACAATGCCAGGAGCTAATCTAGCCCAAATCTAATAGAGGGTAACATTTTGACCTGGAATTCCCTTGAGACCTGGAAGATCTCACAGATTTGAAGAGACAGATTTGGTTAATACCACTGGATTGACGCTAGTTGTTTTTTTTTTTTAACAGAGCAACTTATATAAGATTGTTAACCAGTTTTGGAAAATGATAAAAATTACCACCTGTCAATGTAAATACGATATTCACTCACATTTTTATTCAACCATAGACAAACTGAGACCCATGTGAAGCATAACAATAAAGTAACCATATTTATAGGGTTCTGCTCAAAGTCGAAAAACTATACTGAATACTTATTTTGAAAAAGCATACATAAATAAATAAATTCATGAAAGGTATAATGCATATTTGCAATATGGAAACTATATATGTAAAAGAGCTACACCTAAAAACGTGGTTAATTAAGTTTTGACAGACTTTTGGTTTAAAATTCAAAAATACTATTCAAATCACGCATACTTGAATAATCACTTCAAAACTAATAACTGTTTGTTGAACAATAATAATAATAATAATAGTAATAATAATTTTTTTAAGCATTTTATAACAAACATTCTTATAAAAAAAAGAATACATAATTTTATGCAATATATAATGCATATTCTCTTTAAGGAAATTATAAATAGAATAGAGCTATACCTAAACTGTGGTTTTTATTTATTTTTGACACACTTTTGGTTTAAAATTCAAAAAAGTTAAAGCATGAATAAAACATGAATAATAATTACTTCAAAATGAATTTATATTAAACATTAACTATTAATACTGAACAACAATAACATATGTTTAGCTTTATTTTACATAATATTGTGTATTCTGTTTTAATTACAATCTTTATGAAATATATAATGCATATTTGTGACCCTGGAGCACAAAACCAGTCTTAAGTCGCTGGGGTATATTTGTAGCAATAGCCAAAAAACATTGTATGGGTCAAAATGATCTATTTTTCTTTTATGCCAAAAATCATTCGGATATTAAGTAAAGATCATGTTCCATGAAGATATTTTGTAAATTTCCTACCGTAAATATATCAAAACTTAATTTTTGATTAGTAATATGCATTGCTAAGAACTTAATTTGGACAACTTTAAAGGCGATTTTCTCAGTATTTTGATTTTTTTGCACCCTCAGATTCCAGATTTTCAAATAGTTGTATCTCGACCAAATATTGTCCTATCCTAACAAACCATACGTCAATGGAAAGCTTATTTATGTAGCTTTCAGATGATGTATAAATCTCTTATGACTGGTTTTGTCGTCCAGGGTCACATTTGATACATGGAAACTAAATGGAACAGAGTTACATCTTAAATGCAATTTTAGTTAAAAGGGTGGGTTATTAAACCCACCCTAGATCTGGTTTTATCTGAATACAGATACATATTTTTGTCATTATATAATGGCACAGATAATGGCTTCACTCCTACAAATAAGCACTGATGTGTGACATAGTGCTGTTAAAAGGCTAAAAACAACGCAAAAGCACAGCAGCACAAAAACACCCGTATGCATGACACTTTGTTGAGGTCGCTCCTTGTGTATTTATGGGTGCTTCAGTGGCATCCAAGACATCCCTTCCAGCAAGTCTTAGGGCACCTCTGTGTTTATTCTTGGCTGAGAAGTCATGCGACTCAGGTTTCCTTTCGACACAGCTGATCCTCACACAGCAAGATGACACCTACCGCCCTGTACTACATTGCGTAAGTGCTATTTGGAAATGCATGTACCATGAGTACCTGGTAAAAACAATATTTTGCTCAAGGACAAAGGTTTAAGGATCCAGGGCATTCATTTGATTACGGATAAATAATCATTACTCAGACAGATCAGAAGTATGGCAAGTGGGGCAATGAACATGATTCTTGATGAATTAAGTCTAGCTATGTCATTCTCATAACATCAATCCCATGCAAGAGTTGTTGAAACAAGAATGGAGTCCCCAAAAGGAGCCATCAGCCCCCCAGAGGTAATTATGAAGCTGCTGCTGCTGCCCATGAAAAGGTATAATTAGTGGCTCAGGTCATGAGGCGTCCTGGTTCAAAACGAAAGGAATTTCCTGTGCCTTGTTCTAGGTCAGCCACTGGCAGCTCATTTGGAGAGAGGGAATTCTGATCCTCAAGGTGAATGAAAGTAGGTAAATTAATCTGCAAGAGGACACATCTCTGGCACTTTTCTCAAGGTTAGACACGTGTCACAGGAAAGCCTGACACTTGGTAGGAAAGGGTTTTGAGAATGAAGACGTCTTAAAGTTGCTCTGTCATGAGAACATCAGGGGCCAAAGGGCAAGATGACAACTGATAACCATCAAGCAACCTTTAGACCTAATTTCCTTCAGACAGTTTACAGTTCATTTATTAGATTGATAAAATTACTTCATATATGTATGCATATAAATATACACAACTTCTTCACAGATCAAAGGAAGAAACTTTAGGGTTTTCTTTGTAAAATAAAATCAATAGTTTACATTAAAATCAATAGATTACATTTAACATAATTAAATTATTCATGTTTTTGAAGATAGATGATGACAAATATAGAATTTAAAATGTATCTCCATGTAAAAATAGTCAAAAATAAGAAAGCACAGTTAAACTTACAATATCAATATAGCTCATATTAACTGATAAATGAATACATACATACAAAAAATCACTAATATCCATCAATAATTGATATTAAACTGTTATGTTGTATATCTCTAATTTTATTCAACATTAAACAGGCTATTTCACCGGTCAGAATAACCAAATCTCCCTATATATTGTATCTAAACCTAAATGTATTGAATTCATAAGCCTTTTTAAGCCAGTTATCTTGAGGCATGGTGACTCTGCATCTGAGGTCACATGTGCTTAAAGTGACTGAGTACAATATGACAGGATGTCCTCAATGCAGGACATGTCCCCAGGCTCACAGATCTACGGCACATTCTAATGAACCGTAATGAGGCCGTCTGCTAATTATGAAATCCACATGAGCAGAGCACACCCCCAGAATAAAAACACAGCAAATGCTAAGGCCTTTGACTAGCAATTAGCAATAGAATTGTTGTAGACATGCAAAAAGAGAAACTATATCTGTAATACCCAAACATAAGGGGGGGGGGGGGTTCAGACTTATCAGAAAATATTTGTGTTAACTCTTTTAGCAAAAGAAGGGGGGGGGGGGGGGGGTTCAGACTTATCAGAAAATATTTGTGTTAACTCTTTTAGCTCATGAAATCAAAATAAGTAAAGGTTTTGGCATTTTGTTGTTTGTATATATATTGGACATAGGAAATGGGAGGAAATGGGAGGAAATGGGACAGTAGCTATTAAATTATAGGATGCTGCTGTCTGTACATAATGGCTAAATATACTAGACTGTTTTATAGAGTGAAAATGAAATAAGCCAATTGTAAGCCGGAAACTAGATATAGTGAGTCTCCCAGAATAGTATTCTTTTTCATGTAGATTACAGCCAGTGAGTCTGCATTAAAATTCATCATGAAAGAAAGATTCAGGAGAGGAGGACTTCAGGCCTGCATAAAAGCATTCTTGAGCACAGCACAACACGGCCAGATTAAAACAAAGAAGCTTATTTTGGAGAATCATTCGCAAGCCTTTCTTTATCCGATTTTCTCTGTCCTGCCCAGCTCGACAGTGTAAAATTACACTGATCTCACCCGCAGTGAAACTTCAGCTTGGTTGTATTAAACTAGTTAAGTTGTAAAAGAGGAAATCAGTCCTTACTAGCACAAAAACAAACCACAAACAAGAACTAACTTTCCCTGTTTACAGGCTCAACAATGTGTAGTGCAGCAGCAATAGGGTTAAAAAATGAATAAACAGCCATTATTAAAGCTGAAGAATGTACTTTTCTGATGTTAAAAATATCCAAACTTAATATGTAAATAAAACTATTAATTAGACATTTCTAGGTTGATTACCCCCAAAACAACCATGACTCAACCAATGGTGTAAGTTTGGGGCGGGAACATCTGTTTGACCAACCAATGGAAAATGAAGGGAGTGTTCAAGAAACCTGTATGAGAACAATCATTATTTTCGCAATTACATTTGCTAACACTAGTGGCGCAAAAATGACTCAGATTAGCTCAAATCTTTGCCTATATATGTTTTTTTTAAGCGATTATCATGCCAAACTTTCTTTTCATGCAAAAACTTATTTTTTTGCCATTATATTAAATTAACAAACAGGCAATGGAAACTTGTGAATGACAGCCATTAAAATTCCGCTTCGAAGCTGAAGTTCTGGAGATTAGTCATCACGTCTAGCAGTACAGGGGTGGTCATAGTTATTTTCTCTACCATGCAGTGATATCACTGCTCTCATCCTACACAGCGATTACAGATGTTTCCATGGCAGATCTGCCCTACTTCTGGAGCCAACTCATGCTGGCTGCTTGCATCTAGATCGGCACTGAGACAAAGTCTTGAGATCATGCTTGACTAGACTCACTCTTGTACCATTTGGGGCATTTAGATGAAATCACAAGTTTTCGCAAAAACCAAAATCACAACAGAATGAATGAACAGCCTGTGTCTTTGTGCTTGACCTTGACTTGAGCCCTGAGCAGAGGCGTATTTACTGCGCTAATGATAAAGAGATCAATTAAAGCAGTGAGCTGTAATCAATACGAGGATGACCGCGGTCCACCCGACGGCAGCACGGGCTTGATTCCATCTTCCTAAGGCACCGAGCCAGGCAAACGTCAACTCCCTTTAGACAGTAGTGGGACAGGAAGTAGGGTGAGGATGGTGAGAGAAGGATGTTGTCTATTGGCTGCTGAAATGTAGGGCAGAACAGTGCGCCTCCAACTGAGAGCTCACACTGGAAAAGACATGATATACCATAGCACAAATCCATCATAGCACTAGGCATCAGTTATGATTATAAAATGGGGCTGAACAAAACCTCACAGATTTCCATTAAAGGAGGGACAACAAAATTGATCTAGTGACCACAAAACCATAGAGGCTTGGGGGCTCTTTTGACCACCTAGCAACACCCTAGTAACCACCCAGAACAACCTAGAAACCATCCAGAATACCCTAGCAACTGAATATCAACATACTGATTGCTTTTCACAGGAAAGCTGAAATCACATTTTCAATCACATAAACTTGCAAAAATCTACTTAGTGTTATTTATATACTATTAAAATATTTATTAATACTTTGAATTAGCTTTTTCAGTTTTAATTATAATTTTAGTTTAACCTTTAGTGATTTTGTTACTGTTTTTTGTTATTTTATTATAATATATTTTAATTAATATTTTTAGTAGTTTCTGTGGTGAAACTTTTACTTCAGTTGCCAAGGCAACGTTTCTAATTTTCATTCAAGTTTTTTTTATGTTTTTCCATCCAGTATTTATATTTTATTTCATTTCGGGAAACATGTAGGAGAACAATCATTATTTTTGCAATTCCACTTGTTAACACTAGACACATTAGCTTTTGTCTATTAATTTTTTACGCAAATATCATGCATGTTTTTTGCACTTTCTTTGGTTATTTTTGGGGAAAATCTATAGAATTACTATTGAAAGCGTCATCAAATCAGCCAAAATATTTAATAAACAAACAGGCAATGGAAACTTGTGAATGACAGCCATTAATATTCAGCTTTGAAGCTGAAGTTATGAAGATAAGTAATCACATACTGTATTTAAGTACATCACATATGTACGCATTTAAGTTTTTCCATCCAGTATTTATATTTTATTTCATTTCAGCATTTATTTCAATAACCAAAAATGTCCTTCCAGCAAGTAGCGCTTCAAGATGTCTCCTACAACCAATAATGATTTTTAATAGTTTTAACAACAACAAGAACACTAGCTAACACTAAATTAGTTAGTTAAAACTAACTAATTTGGCAGATACTTTTGTCTAAAATAACTGGATAAGCATTCAAGGTTTATAGTTTATTTAGTATGTGTGTTGCCTGGTAATTGAACGCATGACTTTATCGCTGCTAGGAACTCTACTGGAAATGAGAGTCTGAATACGAACCACCAACATCTAGTAAATAAAGCTCATTAGTGCTGCTAAACATTCAATTTATGTTTGTAAATGTATTCCAGGGGTTAGTTTTGAACAGAGCTGCCTTGCATATACTGAAATATGTATGACCATATCAGAGGTCACATGCAAGAAATATAGGCGAATATCATCTGGTGTGATTGTTTTGACAGTCATCATTCAATCACTATTGCAACTAAAACCTAAACAGCCTTTAGTCCATAATTTAATCTCCCCAACCTTGAAAGCATTACATTAACTGTGGGTATATCACATTTAGGGTGTGTTCACACTTGTAGTTCGGTTCGCTTGGTCCGGATCAAAAAAAAAACAAAACATTTAGTCCAGGTCCGCTTAGTGTTCACATTGGCATTTTAACACCGGACCTAAAGATACCGAAACTAAAGGCATAGGGATACATTCACAACCTGATTGGTCGGGTTTTATGACACAGACTTCGCGACGGTAACATACCGAACATCCAAAACAATGCTTTGTGTTGGGCTAAATGCATTCGCTGTATGCGTGTATTTTTGTCTGGTTTTTGACCAGCTGAGAACTCGTGAAGAGCTTATAAAATGTGTAAAGGAGTCAAAACAGCGGCAGGAATCCCTCCGTCACACACACAGATGAAGCTGCGAGGAGACGTGGTTCTGAAGCCTGTACCGAACTTTGATGGGCAACACTGTGACTAGATGATATATGTTCCGTTTTTGGTTGGTTTACATGACTTTGGTCCGTGTTACGTTCATATTTTATTCAAACCACACCAGAGTTCGTTTGGAAGTGGCCCAAGACCTATCTTTTAAGCAGTCTCGGTCTGCTTGGTTGGTGCGCACTAGGGTTCGAATGGCAGCGTTCACACTTACTCAAATGAACTGCACTATCTACACTATATTATTTCACAATCATTTATCAGGCACTAAACCCTTGGTTTAGAATAACTTAGAGAAAATTATGCATGTGGTTGGTCTTATAATTCCCCGATTGTCTAACAGGTTAAATAAAAAAAAAAAAGCTCGACTCAATGTGAAGGATCAGCTTAAAGGAACACTCCCCTATTTTTGAAAATAGGCTCATTTTCCAACTAGAAAATCGCAACTTTTCATTTTCCGTCGGTCTTAGTACACGATGTAACTACAGAAGAATCAAGTTTTAAATAGGAAAAATATAGAAACTCTTTGTGGTCATTTTTGAGCGAGATGCTAACAGTCTAATCAGATTCAATGATCTATGCTAAGCTACAGCTAAAAGTGCTACCGCCAGACCCAGATATCGGCTGAATGAATTCGAAAACGGTAAAACTCAACTGTTTAACTCTAGGGGAGTTGGAAAATGAGTTTTCAAAAATAGTGGAGTGTTCCTTTAAGGCACCAGTAAACATACATGTGGACATGGCATAATTTTCTACAAGGATCAGATTGTTTGGATGCAAACAGTCATTTGCAAAGAGAGAAAACTAATGGATTTCACATTACACATCATCTTATAATGTCTACCCATAAGCCATTGCACACATTGGCCTACATATATTTAAGAGACACTGAAGCGTGACCTATTTCTAGAGGCTTTTACAGTCCGTTGCTTGCTCAGGGTAACTTCTCAAAAATCAAAGTGGTCAACAAATAACAGGAAGAAAGCCCTGGTTTGACCTTGCTAAAGCATTAAAATCTCTCTATTTGTTGGTCACTGCGAAACTAGAGCCGATCCTATTTAAAGTTTTGTCTGACTAAAGCGAAGAATGAGGAGACAGGTCATGACTTTGGGCAGATTTTGTAATGAGCTTGCTAGAAAATGTCTGACTGTGAAAACCAGCCATGAATTACAAACAGGCAATCAATAACACGTTTCACACCTCACAAAAACAGATTAAGGCTAGTCAAGTGAGCCACATGTGGTTTGTTCGAAAGTAGGCTGCGTCATAAACATCTTGTACCTTCTACGCTGTCCGAACACGAGGTTCCGATGCCGGTATCACCACTGTCTGAGGCAGCGCTGTGACGTCGCCCGCGGCTGCTAATGCCAGCGGCGGAAGAGGAAGCTTGCCATGCCGAGTCGCAGCCTGGGACCCATCCAGGAGAGGACGTGCTCGAACCTAGGAGACAAACAGAACAGGGTTACCATGGAAGAGGAGGAGACAAACAGAGGGATGTCATGTCCAACAAACACATGATTTCAAACTGTATCAGCATTTAAACTACTTTGTTTATTTCTTAATAAAAGTCGTTTAGTTAAGTGAGCATTCAGAAATGACACAGAAGTGCAACCGGATACGGCAAAAGGCAACTCTGAGGGCTGTAAATGTCAGATAGACATTACAAACACATAACATCAATGAAATGAGATGAATGTGAATAAACATAGGGTTGAGAATCAACAACCGGTTCTTATTCAGAATCATTAACAAAAAAACAAAACAAAACAATTAAAAAGAACTGCTAAGCAAACCAAATGTCATGGAAAATTATGTAGTAAAATTATGTACTTAAGGTTTTTGAGACTTAAATCTATGACTCATATTAATAGTATTTGTTTTATTATTAATAGTTATTAAAATGAATAGTTTTGTTTTAGTATTTTATACACTTATATATACATTGCCATTAAGATGTCTGGGGTAAGTACAATTATTATTATTTTTTTTTATGAATACTTTTATTTGGCACAGACACATTAAATTGATCTAAAGTGGCAGTAAAGACATTTATAATGTTACAAAAGATTTATATTTCCAATGAATGCTGTTCTTTTGAACCTTCTATTGATCAAAGAATACTGTTTTCAACATTGATAATAATAAGAAATATTTCTTAAACAAAATCATCATATTAGAATGTTATTATGAAGATTGGAGAAATGGTTGCTGAAAATTCAGCTTTGTCAGGAATAAATTACATTTTAAGATATATTATAATAGAAAACTTGTATTTCAAATTGTTATATTTCACAATATTGCTGTTTTTACTGTATTTTAAAACAAATCAGTGAGTACACGAGACTTCTTTTAAAAACATTAATTTTTTTTTTTGCTATTTTGCGGGCCAAAAAAACTACTAAACCAAGGTGAGGTTCAGTAAACCAAGGTGAGGTTCAGTGAACCAAACGGTCAATCTTGCCCTAGAGGGCTCGTCTCCAATATCTGCTGACCTAATCTATTTCTGAGGTGTAATCCGTTTAGACATCACCATTTAGGCTGTCCTGTGTAATGCCTGGCTGAAAATAAGTGGAATATATAATTTCTCTTGCCAGCATCTCTGAACATGTTGATTTGCTTCCAAATAGCAGAGAAAATGTTTTTTTAATTCTGATTCATAATACAACATTTTGATGAAAAATTACTACAAATATATTTTCAAGTTGATTATTAACTTGTTATTAAAGGGGTCATATGATGCGATTTCAAGTTTTCCTTTCTCTTTGGAGTGTTACAAGCTGATTGTGCATAGATAAGATCCCTGAAGTTGCAAAGACTAAAGTCTCAAAACCAAAGAGATATACTTTATCAAAGTTAACTCTGCCACGCCCCCCTAAAACGGTTCGTTCTAACACGCCCCCACATATCTACCTCACTATGTGGAAATATTAGCATAATGCCACCCAAATGTGCACGCAAAGAAAGAAGGCGTGGTTTCAGTAACCGCAGTTAGTGTTGATGCAGCCATGTCAGGGAGACGCTGTGTGTTTCTAGGCAAAAGCAAAAGCACTTTATTTGGCCTTCCGAAAGTAGATGGACTTTGTAGAAAACGAAGCGTTTGAGAGAGGCGGGGCATAGAGGACCTACAATAATGTACAGTATTTCAAAAATAATGTGTTTTTTGAACATTAAAGCATGTCAACATATTCTGTTACACCAAATAATGATCTTTAAAAAAGCATCATATGACCCCTTTAAAACTGTGGAAAGTATAAACATGATCCTTTTACTTTCAGGTTCAGTCAGCAAAATCTACTCCTAACACGCATTTTTATTGTGCCATATCTTGGAAAAGTCACAAACTGAGTTTGAAGCAATTTTCCCTGAAACAGCAATACAGAAAACCAAATAAATACTTCAGATGCTTTATATGAATCTCAAACCTACAAAAGTTCAAGACCAGCAGAAGCCAAGATCCAGCTGAAAAGGTCAGAACCAAAATTAGGTCTCCATAATTCCTGGGTGGAAAAACCTCAAGTTCATACCAGTTCATATGAAAGTGATCCACATTAGCCATCATGACAGAGTAGCAGATCTGTAAATAATACCCCGGGTAAACACAGGGCTTGTTGTTGATGAGGCACCAGCAACTTCTAGACCACCAACAGTTATGCAACATGATATGAGTGAATTATTAAAAACACTTGCAGAGAGACTCGTCAGAATCTGTTGCATCACTGTTCAATATTTAGACAACTTTCAAAACACAAAAGTGTAAAAACACAAGCTACTAAATACTGAACACGTGTTTGTTTGGATTTTACGGTCACCACTTTACAATTTAAGAAAGAAAGAAAAATAAAGATTGGACTAAAGATACATGCAAGCCATTTTTATTTCAATATTTGAGAGGAAAAAAAAACTACAATTATGTAAATTAAAAAAATGTATACGTAAATATTTGAATGCAATAATATAACACTTATAAATAATTACATAAAAAATCTAATCTTTTTTTTTTCTTATTTTATTTTTATTATACATCTAACATTAATTGTAGCTACAAACCTAAAACAAAATAAATATTCTGGATAAGATATTACTTTGCTTTATATCATATATATATATATATATATATTATTATGTAGTGCTGTGGCACACCGATATTAGGCTATATCTGTGTGCCACAGCACTGCATATATTCAAGAAGAGACCCCTCTATTAAAGAGACAGAGCACGTTAGAGACCCTTGTGTCCATATCTGACTCAAAGACAAAGCTGAAGGTGACACGAGGGATGCTGTCAAACCATCACAGTTCAATAACATCACAACGCTCATAACGGAACATCACATATCTAATATATCCCAGCCTGCGCGCGCGGAACAATACACTCTCCGTTACACGCGCCAGTCTAACATCAAACATGGCTTTTTCTATGAACATATTATATCTGCCTTAGTGTGTCATTCCACAAGCGCTAGGCTTTTACCGATCTTATAAGCGTCGAATCCGTCCTCAAAATCGTTCCTGGCCCACATCGCGCTCGGTTTCACACACTGAACCGATAGATCCAACACAACGAGCCGAGACAAAATGCGCGAGCCCACCAAGAAGAAGAGGGGGAGGTATTTAAGTTAAATCGCATTCCATAGCCACCAGAGACTGGAAGAACCTGCGCACAGAATCTAAAATCAACGCGTTTATATGTCGCTACGCTGTAGTCCTGAAAGGCTGGCGAGTATGTCGCAGATTTGAGCCGGAGTTATGAACTAGTAATCGCTCTCTGACTCGCTGGCAGCTGCATCGCGAGGATGTGATCTCACTGCCTGCAGCTCCTCCAGAGATCCGCGAAGAAACGCAATCACAGTCCGAGCGAGCGACACTGACTCCTCCCACCAAACTCAGAGCCACAGCCACTCTCGCTACTACTGTACAGAAAGACAAAACCGGGGCTAGTTGTCACACGGGTGAAAAGTGTCTAAACCCTTTATTGGCCAAGAATTCCTCTGAAATAAGTCTGAAAATTAATTAACTGCTAGTTTCAAATGTACAGTTTGTTTTTCCCGGGATTTATGATGAAATTAAACAGATATATATATTTTTTATTTTATTTATTATTTTACATTGAATGGCCATCCCAGGAAAATGGATGTTATCAGAATGTGGTAAATGGATGTTATCTATATGTTATCATACTTATTTTTTAAAGCATTACTTCATAACCTTTTATAACACACACAAAAAAAAAAACTATCCCTCTCCCCAGGACAAGTAGTTACACATGTTTTAAAATGTTGTATATTTAATTTATTCATTACTATTTGTTGGCCAAAATAATGGTTAGATTCAGTATTATATTTATACTTTTTTTGTAATGCTTAAATTTTGCTTTAAAGGGATAGTTCACCCAAAAATGAAAATTCTGTCATTAATTACTCACCCTCATGTCGTTTCAAGACACCCGTAAGACCTTCGTTCATCTTCAGAACACATATTAAGATGTTTTGGATGGAATGTCCAGCAACAACGTATGCTGTTCTGTGTCAGCTGCGTCACACGGATACGCTGTTTCCGTTCAGATCAAATCACAACAACGTAGGAAACAGATCCGGGCGTGACGCAGCTGACACAGAATAGCATACGTTGTTTACAGGGTGATGCGGAGGAGACGAATTGTTGAATAAAGTCTTTTTTTTTTCTTTTGCGCACAAAAAGTATTCTCGTAGCTTTGTATAATTGCAGATGAACCACTGATGTCACATGGATTATTTTACAGATCTCCTTGCTACGTTTCTGGACTTGGGAACATTTCAGTTGCATTGCTGTCTATGAAGGGTCAGACAGCTCTGATTCCATCAAAAACATCTTAATTTGTTTTCTGAAGATGAATGAAGGTCTTAAGGGTTTGAAACGACATGAGGGTGAGTAATTAATGACAGAATTTTAATTGTTGGGTGAACTAACCCTTTAAGGTTCCCATTGTGACAACCTACCTCATTTAATGAAACTTTTGTGTAGGCCTATGTAATTTTTTTCATAAAAAAAAAAAAAACGTAAATGTATACGTTTTATACATTTGTGTTAAACTGACTTATGTATATGAAATGCATATAAAGCATATACTGGACTAAAAAGTGTGACAATATCTATCTCCCATACAGTATGAATGGAGCTGATGTAAAAATAAGCAAATACATTGTTAATATGATTTAAAGTTCATTTTCATATATTAATACTCTTAATTAAAACTGATCATTTTAATGGATATTTTAAATATTATGTAATGCTTTTAATTATTTAAAGTTACTATAAAATGCTACTCCGATACAGAGTGGTATTTGTTGCCAAGGTCTTGCGTGGATAAAATTAAATGTGCCCATGGTTCAAATCAACAAATACACTCACCACCATGGCACATTCTTTCACAGGGAAACACAGCACAACTATTTATATTTCAGGGTGTTTGGAACTGTTTCCACTCCACAACTGTTTGACAGACTAGGATGATTGTCCAAGCTGCCCAAATGGGCCATTCCTTTCTAGCGTTCACATCTATTTACCCTGCTGTCTCATTACACTGAGAACTTCAGTTTACAAGAGTTTACAAATTGATAGTTTTTTGTGTGCTGTTTAAGGCTGCAGGAAACTTTTGTCTCTTGTGCAACATACAAAAAAACATAAGGATTTCTGTTTTGATTTTTCACAACATCCGTATTTCGTAACACATGCGTAACACAGCATTACATCTACAATTATCACGATTACTGTGGAAACAATTGCAATGTGTATTTAAGTCAAGGTACCTCAACAACATGACATGCTATAACAATCATTTGAGAGAAAGTAAATGATGTATGTTTTGTACACATGAAATGCTGTAAAGTTGCTTTGCAATGACTTGTATCGTGAAAAGCGCTATACAAATAAACTTGAATTGAATTGAACTGAAATTTAAAGTGTGTCAAACTGCACACAACAGACAAGGAAGACTAACGGTCAGTCGTCTGCCTGATTGAGTCTAGTATCAACTGTCTCAGACAGGCGAGAGAAAACAAGACTGCATAATAACTGTATTATCCTGGTTAAATTGCCCATGAACTCACAATTATGAACATGCATTCAACTGCAATGGCCCCATTCGGACAACACTGACAATTAACAGGTTTCATATGTTCAAAAAAATAGTGGTGCTTTTTAAAAGTTTTACTATTCTTTATACTTCTATTCTTCTTCTTCTTCAAAATGTTGGTGCATAATTGCTTAGCAATATCCCACCAACCACCTAATGCACTAGTGACCTCTGTAGCAGCCATACACTCTAAAAAATGCTGGGTCAAAACAACCCAATTGCTGGGTTTGTCCCTATTTTACCCAGCACTGGGTTGTATTTAACCCAGCATTTTTTAGAGTGTACATATTCTTCAGCTACTGAATAAAACATAAAAAAATAAATAATAATAAAAAGATAAAAGGGCTAAAACTCAAATCAATTTTAAAAAGCATTTTCCAAAACATACCACCACAATAGTTGCATAATTTCCTCTTCGCAGGGCCAATTCATCAGATTTATTATGCATACAGTTACAAGTCACCAATTTGACAAAGCAGTTCTGTCAGCACAGAAAAGGGCTGGACTTAACCTGCACTTCATTTAAAATGTAAAATTTCTTAAAGGAATAGTTCACCCTAAAATGTATTTATTATATACTCGCCCTCATGTTGTTCTAAACATGACTTTATTTTTGTGGAAGACAAAATTCTGAAGACTTGTACTGTTCACTTATTTCCATACAATTACATTAACTGGAAACAGGAGCTTCAAAAAGCACATAAAAGTTTTATAATTAAAGCTTTTATAAATAAAAGTATTATGAAAGTAGTCCATATGACTTGTGCACTATATACCAGATCTTCTCAGATTAAAATAAAATAGTTTTGTGTGATTGAAAATGTTAATAAATGTTGATAATCTTCCACTTAAGTTCAGTGAATCATTACAAACTCATTTTGATAGGTGAACAAATCTTTTAGACCAGTTTTGTGAACTAGATCAACCGATTCATTGAAAAGATCCAATTCAGAAGTTCACGAAAGACATTTTTTGGAAGCATGAAAGCTTCAACCCACATTCACTGCAACTGTATGGAAAACAGTAACAGTACTATTCCTCAAAATCCTTCTTTTGTGCTCTATGGAAGAAAGTAAGTCATACAAGCTTGGAACAACAAAAGAGTGAGTAAATAATAACAGAGTGTTCACTGAGGCTAAGACTGCACTTTGAAAAAGGCTTCTGCTACGTGCTGGGTCTTGCTAAACGGCCACCTGTGTATATTAAAACCGTATTGAGGAAGTGAACAAAGACACAGAGCAGACATTCCTGCAGACTATACAGAGTCCTGGTACTGGATGACACTGAAGCCTGTCTCCACAACAACAGAAGCTCTGAGCCACAGTTCTGGCCCACTCACTCTATACACAGAGCAGCTACACTTCATAACACAAAGAGCGCTCACACTCCACTGTGAACAGCCATGGTGTGTGATAGTGCCAAAATGCACTCAACAAATCTCTGCTAAGGCAAGCATCACTACTACTGCTCATCAAACTTCAGCACATTACTTGTCCCGGGCTGTGAATGATAGCTCAGCTCATGCAGCTTATTGAGGAGAGGTGTGCTATTACTTTCCTAAAGGCATTTTTACACAGCCGAGTTAAGGCTGCTCTGTGCCTGCTCAAAATTCTGTGTAAAGACATAATATCACATAAAAAACAGACTAAATTATGCCTGCTCTGACTCACCTCAGCCTCTAATATCAAAGTGGTTATCATTGCTGTGTAAATACATTTATGCCACCTTTGAGCAGCATTAAACAGTCTCTGTAAATACACCTAAATGCCACTTCAGAAGTGCCTCTGTGCCACCTTTGCCGTGTAAATTTGGAATATGTAAACTAAAGACATAATGCTGCATAAAAGCCAGACTAAATTAAGCCTGCTCTGACCCACTTCAGTCCCGAGTATCAAAGAATAGAGTTGTATTTGTATCTGTGTGTAAATACATTTATGCCAACTTTGAGCAGGATTAATCAGTCTGTGTAAAGACTGAAGAGCTTCTGTGCCACCTTTGCAGTGTAAATTAGGCATGAGTGATCTGACTTATGATTTTCAAAAAATACTTTACACTAAAGGTGGGACCTAAACATTCTGTGCCAAATTTACATTGCAAAGGTGGCATAGACGCGCTTCTGAAGTGGCATTTAGGCGTCTTTCCAAAGACCATTTCATGCTGCTCAGAGGTGGCTTACACAACAATCAATTACCACTGTATACTTTGATACTAGGGACTGAGGTGGGTTAGAGCAGGCATAATTTAGTCTGGCTCTGATGCAGCATTACATCTTTACACAAAATTTTGAGCAGGCACAGAGCAGCTGTAACTCTAAGAGTTACTCTAAGCTAAGACACCTCTAGAGACCAAAATATCACAGAGATTTGAAGGTGGATTCTGTTGACTTGGGTTGGTAAGTGACCACCTAGCAACCACCCAGCAACATACTGAAATCTCAATAGAACACCATAGCAACCACCTAGAAAAAACTAGAATTGTGATATCTTTACGCAACCAGTCTCCAACAACCCAGAACACCCTAGCAACCACTTAGCAATGCTCTAGCAACCACCCCACCTGAAAAACCATATAGCAACATGCTAACATACTCAAAACACCATATAACACTTTTAAACCACATATCAACACCCTGACAACCACCTAGAAAAACATCATTGTGGGCTCTTTTACCTTTGGCCAGTAAATAACCCTCTAGCAATCAGCCAGACCACCCTAGATACCACATAACAACACACTAACTTACTCAAAACACCATAGAACACTTTAGCAACCACATGTCATCACCCTAACAACCACCTAGAAAAACCTAGCATTTTGAGATCTTTACGCAACCAATATCACTTAGCTATGCTCTAACAATCACCCCGAGCACCTTAGCAACCACATAGCAGCATGCTAACATACTCAAAACACCAAACACATTAGCAACCACACATCAACACCCTGACAACCACCAAGAAAACACTAGCATTGTGAGATCTTTACGCAACCAGTATAAAACCACCCAGGACCTTAACAACCACCCAGAGCACCTTAGCAACCACATAGCAATATGCTAACATACTTAAAACACCAATGAACACCTTAGCAACCACATACTGCATCAATGTCATGCCAACCACCTAGACGACCATAGCATTGTGGATTTTTAACTTGGGCCAGTAAGTAACCACCTGGTAACCTCCCAGAACAACCTAGCAACCACACAGCAACACCCTGACACAGACATAGAAAACCCTAGCATTGTGGGCTTTTAGCTTGGGCCTACCATCCACCCAGAACACCTTAGCAACCACATATCAATGCTCTAACAACCACCTAGAAAACCAGAGCATTAGAAAAACATAGATCTTTATGCAACCAGATATGCAACCACATAGAAAGACATTAACATACTCAGAACACCTTAGTAACCCCATAGCAACACACTGGCAATCACCCTAACACTGTGGTGGCGAGTTTTGCAAAAGAATGCACTACTTAAATTTATTTAGAAAATGCAAATTAATTAAAAATAAATAAATAAAAATAACCTTTTTTTTTCATTTTGTAGATAAATGGTCCATGTCAGGAGCATTTGTGAAAAAGATGTTGTACTTGAAACAATACAATATTACAGAATCAATTGGCACCGATTAAAATCAACACTGGTACGGAGTGAGATAACATTTCTACAATATTTTCCATAAACAACAGTTTCATTTTTTCTAACCAGCAATCATGTTTTTACAGAACAAAGGTCTTTGACCCTCTTGGAGATGAATGAAGGCTGTTGCTACTCGACCCAAACAACACATTTCCTCTCAGAGGACTGAGAGAGACCTGTTCACCACGCCACTAGTGTTGACAATTTCACTCCTGTATTTTGCCACAGATCGGGGGCTGGTTTGGGAGAGAACCACATGAATAATTCCCTGAGGTTTGGAGCGAGTGGGACGTACAAACCAGGGCATCAAGAATCAGTGTTTTTGTGCATGTTATCGGACTAGTGCAGACTGCACCCAGCCCCCACTTCCTGTCTCGCTGCCAGGAAACCAGCGGCTGCATTTGAACACAGTGGACCTACACATGCATATGCTGTCCATAGAAACAGGACCAGCCTCCAGCCAGGCCAAAGTATGACTGGTCAATATTTGGTGTAATATATATTTCATATTTAAAATATATTTGCTTTATATATTCGATTTCCTGCTTACAATTCCTGGACGCTCAAAACAAAGGTCTTTGCTTCTTAAAAATACACATTTTAACCAGAATTCAATCTGAAATATGCATCAACCAATCACATATTCAACGTGATTCTTGAATTCTCATTCTTATAATATGATCTTTGTCTTCAAACATACAGCACGAAGAGTCTCAAAGCCTATTTTAAAATTTAAATCAGTTCAAGTGCCAACACAAATAGCAATGCCCCATATTACTCGGCCTGGAAAAGAGAAACTTACAAAGAGTTCAATTATAAAGAGAAATATAGTTGTACAAGTGCAAAACTTACAGTTGTTGGTCGACATGGGAAAGGCACATGCAGAAGTAGCGGGAGGAAGTGGTGTTTGCTAAGCATACGTTACCTTGTGGGGAACTCACTCGGCCAATGAGATCACATGAAACGCATCACAGACACTTTTGAATAGATAACTTGCTTTCAAGTGTCATTAAAATGATCGCTTCTGTTACTTGTGAACTCACATTCATTTGGTTCTTAGGTTTTGATGCTTCCCTGAATTAACTGTGGAAAGATATAAAAATATTGGTCTTTGTTTGATGCCCATTAGCTCCTGTTTGAACTGCAAAGGTCAGGACTTCTGACTTTGTAGTTTTTCAAAGGCACTCTAGTGGGACTCTTGTTAAACACATCACAGCAGGAGGCGTCTGGTCTCAACAGCTATACTAGAAACCATAGTCAAAGATCAATTGACTATGGACCTTTATGAAGTGTTTGTGGAACTAGAGCAGACTTTGATTCTCTTCCAGAACATTTGCCACACAAAATAAATTATCCGGCACTAAAAGAGAACTTGAAAGCATGTATACATTGAATATTTTGCACAAAAATGACCATTCTACATCATTTACTCACTCTTATGGTGTTCAGAACCCATTTGATTTTCTTTCTCTGGAGCACAAAGGAAGATCTTTTTCAAGAATCGCTTCGCAGCTCTTGGCAACCAACAGCAGTTCATAGTGACCAACTTAAAAAAAATATATATATAAAAAAATAAATTTGTGGACAAATTTGATATTTTTTGGAGCTGTAAGCTGTATAAATGATTCTTCAAAACTTTTGGAAATACAGGTTTTTGCTGTTAGTACCCAATAACAGCACTTTCATTTATGAGTTAAATTTTCCTAAAACTGTTGAGAAACCCAGAAAGATGTTGCAAATTTCACAAACTTTCTAATGTGTGAGTCAGTGTTTCTTGATCAGCAAATTTCTTTCCAGTTAACAGGCAATGGCTGACCGTACAGAGGAGGATGTGTTGCCCAACTTTACACACATTTAATGTGACAAATGCACGCCTGTCGTGTCAAAAACATGCTTATATTTATCACAAAAATACTTCAAACTATTGCTTTTTCTAAAGCAGAATAGAGATTGCTTCATGACATCTCCCATAAACTTGCCATTTGCAGTGATTGTTGTTTTTTCCCCTGAAGCGTTCCAGGTGAAGTGTTGCAAAAACAACATTCATATTACACCTCTGGGTTTATGTAATCTAGCTACACCCCTAACTGTCAGAGCAACATGTTCAGTTCTGTTCATATGATCATGTGCAACAGAAGATGATCATGCCGCCCGCATTACTGTACCAAACCACTCACTTTCTTATTAATCTTTACAGAATTACAGCTTGTAGTATAAAATGACGGTTCCTCAAAGATTTCCTTGCTTACCTTAAAAGAAATGTGTTCTAGCTCAGGCCTAAAAGGAAAATCCCAGGTCCTTCCAAACAAAATTCCATGTCTGCTGAATAGAACAGAATAGAGTTTAAAGAAAGGTGCTACTTTAGATGTGCAGTGGCTCAGACGTTCACTTAAGACACCAAAACCATTCAGACATGTGGTTCTGACAACATGCAAGGCTTTCGAAACTGTCAAAACAACCTGATGGGGAAACCGTAAACTTCACACCTTCTGACCTGAAGAGAAAAAGGCTTTTGACTAGAATTTCCATTTACAATCGTATTCTCTGGACAACTGCATTACATTCTCTGCTGAAACGTGGCATTTATGTAGGTTAAAAAAAATCATATCTATCTATCTATTTATATATAAGCTAACTTCTTAGTAACTTTGGTGATAAATTGATAAAAAACCTTTTGAAAAACGAATGTAACTCAGCTTTTGTAACATTATTTAAACTTGCATGTAATATATGTAAAATAAAAAAAAAAAGAAATATGTTAATTTGCATGTAACTATATAAACTATATATCTATCAATATATCAGTTAAAGTTACATATAAACAGCAACTTCTTTATAACTGATGATAAATAGATAAAACCTTAGAAAAACAAATGTAACTTAAAATTTTGCACAGGACAAATTCTGTAAAATAGATGTAAAATAAAAAAGTTGAGGAATATGTAAAATTGCATGCAACTATCTATCCATCCATCTGTCTATCTATCTGCCTGTCCGTTGGTCTATCTATCTATCGACCGGTATCTATCTATCTATCTATCTGCCTGCCTGTCCGTTGGTCCATCTATCTATCTGCCTGTCCGTTGGTCCATCTATCTATCCATCCATCCATCCATCCCTCACCAAACAGGCCAGACTAAAATCTTTCATATTTGTTGCAAAAAAGCTTTAAAATGGCAAAGTCCAAAATTCAATCCTCTAAAACACTGTAAGATGCCAAATTAATGATGTAATGGTGAGTTTGGGTATCCTTGGTGGCACATTCAGAGACATTAAATCAATAACGCTTCATTATTGATAAGGCCAGTGATCCATCTGCAGGAAGTTTAGGATCCATTATCGTCTCATCTTACCTTCAGTCTCTCTTTACCGCAGTTCTCCTCTGAGAATAATACTGAAGCTGTACAGACCTTGACCCTCTCCAACAGAAGGTTAGACTTCACTAGCAACTCATCCAGTCAATGGAAATGATCTCATAACTGCTTCAATACAAAACAGAAGCTTATAGTCACATATTAACACACGCATCAATAAAAGAATTTCCTTATTTTAAGAAATACAGCATTATTACAAACACCAGCTAGGTGTATAAAAATAGATATCATACACTCTCTCACACACCAGTAACCTTAGAACAGAGTCTAAAAAGATTAATTTCCTTATAAAACAGCAATACACAAAGGAGGGGAAATTGCTTGCTGTTAAAGAGGTTTGAATGACAAACAAGTAAAATGTATACTTGACTTAACGGTCTTAATCCATGATTTTGACCTTGGGGACGGCAGCAGATCCTGTATGATCCTATTATCACCGAATGCAGTACCTTCATCCCTAAACTCCCAAAGGAATGCAATCTGTCACCATGACAATAGACAACATCTCTTCACCATGGTGTCATTCATTGCTCCCAAGAGATGAATTGTTCAACCTTGAAAACATCTACAGCATCCAATAAGCATTAAAGCATCTGTTTTGATGGTTATTTGTCATTTCATGGGCTGAAAGGCACCTTTAGCCTGGTTTTATTTTTGTTGGCTGAATACAACTATTGTTGAACAGCAAATCACTGCATGGCAATGAAATATTCACTATTAAGTTAACTGTAACTGGTCTGATTATCTTGCACAGTTCTGCTATATGTTGCTTATTTGATGCTTTTCTGAAACAAAACAAGGCAAATTTAGGGCTCCCGATTCCACCCAAACCATTTACGAAAAATAAGATGCAAAAAAAGGGTCATTCATAAATCATCATGGTCATGAGGTCAAAACCATGTGGAAATGAACATGACCGCCCAGCTGTTTACAACCTATTTGGTATTCAGCAGAAACAGTGGCAATGCAATCATAACAGAGGTGATTTAATTATAGAAATATTAAAGGAGCTGTAGCAAAAACGGTATGTTCGATTTTAAGTGTCAGAAGGAGAATGAAAAAATGTCTTGTAAAATTAAACTTCAAGTTTTGGTACATAAAAACTTTGTCCACCAGTATAAGTGGATTTTAGGGAGAAAATGCTATAAAAGTGTAGAATTAGGTGGTCTTAATATACAGTTCTGCTCATAAGTTTAAGTACATCTAGCAAAATAAGCAATTTCTTTATCATTTTAAAACAAAAAACAATGATAATATCATTTGCCCTTTTATTTAGTAAAAATAGCCATGTGGAAAAACTAAAGATTAAAAACAAAAGACGAAATATTACCGGTAATTAAAACTACATAAATTATGCAGTTCAATTTTTTTATGATCGCTTTTTTTTTTATGATAAATTGCTAAAAACAAACAGAATAAAAAAAAAATCAATTACTGAGAAAACAAAACCAGACATAAAAATGTAATTGATATTTACTAAAATGAAGACAAAAGTGCAAATAGAGACTCTCTTTACTGTGCCATCAGAATCTGTTTGGCAGCCATTAAAACACACCACACTGCACTTAAATGAAAAAAATAAACATAAAAATGACATATACTGCTAACACACTGAAAAAATGTCTCCTGCTACATCAGTTCCAGTCAGCGTCTAGATCTTCATCGTCTATGACAGATGAGCCGAACAGTGAAAAACCTTTGAGGAGTCCTGCAGAGTCCAATTCAAAACATCTCCTCTTCTTTGTAGCATTCTCTCCGGAGTCTTCCTGTCTATCGGAAGGTTCTGTCCTCATGTTGCCCGTCTGCATTGTGGTGGTCTTTGCATCTGTGGTTATATTTTTTCTGGTCTGTGTGCTTGTGTTCTCCTGCTCTTCAGAAAGCAGGTTCATTGGCACTTTGCTTGTACTGCCGTTTATGGCCATTTGTGTAGCTGGGATTATTTTATCTCTGGTCATTTCCTCAGATGAGCCTGTAAAAGAGAATCTGGAAAGTTTGGCCAGAGTTGAACTAGCCACCTTCACCTTTGGGTGGTCTGTCCTTTGTGGTGATAGTGGGTGTTTATTAGTGTTGCCATTATTCTCACCCGGAGAGAGGCTGTTCAGTCTGGACAACAGCTGTTGCTGATGTTCGGTGTCCTCCGACGTCCCTTTCTGAGCTGTGCTCTCATCATTCAAGACCTCAGAGGAAACTTCTTTGGTTTTATTGTGACGTCCTAGCCGGAGTGTCTTAGTAGCTCTGCTGCCCTCTGCTGGAGGACGTGAGCTTGATTGATTCCCTCTTTGGGCCCGTTTTTCTGGCTTCTGAGGTACAGTAGGTTTCGCCACCTCATGCACCGCCACTTTGGCACTTGCTTTCGCAACCGACTGATCGGCATGAGTCATTCTGTCTCTGGCCTTGAATGTGAAGTTTGTGAGTTTGCTCCGTAAATCCTCTCCAATCTCGGCTCTGAAATCGGCCTCCTGGTCTATGTCTGGAGGACTCATGGCTGTGTTTTTCCTTTTTGTCGATTTCTTCCCTGTCTTGGGTGTACTGTGGGAGAACATCTTCTCTAAATTGTGCAGGAGGGATGCTTTCATCTCTTTCAGCCGTTTGGCTCTGAGCTTTTTGAAGCCCCTTTCCACAACAGCCTCAACCACGGATGAATCCTCATCCTTCTCCCACACAGAACCCTTGTGGCGTATGGAACGGCTGTTGCTAGGCAACACAGTCGTGCCCGGTGTCGTGGTGGCGTTGTGTGTGGAAGTAATGACGGGGGAGGTGTGAACGACGGAGCCGGTACAAGTCGGGCTGGATAAGGAGTGGAACCAGTCCAGACTAGGGTCTGAATCAGTGGTCACCTCAACATTACTGTGATTCTGACCATTTGGACACTCACTAGTGTGGTCACTACGTGGTTCGGTCACTTTAAGGGAGTCCGGTTTTCTGTTCTTTAGCCTAAAGAGGAACACAAAAGCTGTTCTCAAAGCAGATCTTTGAAGGGCTCAGATGAATTTTAGGCAAGTTTTCTATGTGCTCTAATATGTGTGTGTATGTA
>NW_015544213.1:700222-702974 GCF_001515605.1 Sinocyclocheilus anshuiensis | reverse complement strand
CACATTTTATTATTAGCCGTTTCAACACATTCATGTTTTACCAAATAAAAAGGACAGCACTTTTAGAGTTTAATTCCCTAATCTGATGTGAGCATAAGTATTGGGACAGCTGAACTTAAAGCACATGTAAAAGTTTAAAAGCTAATATTTAGTTGCGAATCCCTTGCATGCAATCACAGCAGTGAGTCTGCCACCCACAGACATCACCAGACTCTTGGGTTTCATCCATTGACATGCTTTTCCCAGCCTTTAATATAGCCAATTTCAACTGTTGCTTGGTTTGGAGAGTTTCTGCCTTTAGTCTCCTCTTTAGCCGGTGAAATTCATGTTCAATAGGATTTAAATCTGTAGACTGACTTGGGCTATCTAAGACCTTCCAATTCTTTGCCCTGATAAAACTCCTTGACTGAACTAGCAGGGTGATTTGGGTCATTGTCCTGTTGCAATATGAAGCACTTCTGATGAGTCTTGCGGCATTTTCTTGAACAATGGTAGCCAAGATGTTTTTGTATACTTCTGCATTCATTCTGCTATCACCATCATTTTTTAAGTCACTAATAAAGTTGAGAGAGCCTGTTCCAGAGGCAGCCATGCATCCATGACACCACCTCCACCATGATTCACAGACGAGGTTGTATGCTTAGGATCATTTGCAGTTCCTTTTTTCTCCACACTTTTGCTTTCCCATCACTTAACAGTGTTCATAAAACTGTTCCAAGACTCTACTGGCTCACCTTTGTGCTTTTTTGCAAACTCTGGCTCACCTTTGTGCTTTTTTGCGAACTCTAATCTTGCCTTTCTATGTTTGCTGCTGATCAGAGGTTTGCATCTTGCTGTGTAGCCTCTGTAATTCTATGTCAAAGTCTTCTGTGGACAGTAGATTGTCAGACCATCACTCCAGCTTTCTGGAGGTTGCTGGTGATTTTACAGACACTTATTTTCGGGTTCTTTTTCACAAGCTTTTATGATTTTTCTGTCATCAATGGCTGTTGTTTCTCTCAGCCGACCAGGTTGTTGTTGGTTGCTGTAGTCGCCGATGGTTTCTTTCTTTTTCAGGACATTCCAAACTGTTGATTTCTCCATGCCCATTGTTTTTGATATAGTTGATATATAATGGAGTTCCTCTTTTATTTTAGCATCCAAATTGCTTGCTTGTCTCTCAAAGTCAGCTCCCTCGTTTCATACAATTTTTTTTTCTTTTTCATCATTTGATTTACTTTCTTCCACTTCTGCATTCATTCTGCTATCACCAACATTTTTTAAGTCATTAATAAAGTTGAGAGAGCCTGTTCCAGAAGCAGCCATGCATCCATGACACCACCTCCACCATGATTCACAGACGAGGTTGTATGCTTAGGATCATTTGCAGTTCCTTTTTTCTCCACACTTTTGCTTTCCCATCACTTAACAGTGTTCATAAAACTGTTCCAAGACTCTACTGGCTCACCTTTGTGCTTTTTTGCAAACTCTAATCTTGCCTTTCTATTTTTTGGTGCTAGTCAGAGGTTTGCATCTTGCTGTGTAGCCTCTGTAATTCTATGTCAAAGTCTTCTGTGGACAGTAGATTGTCAGACCATCACTCCAGCTTTCTGGAGGTTGCTGGTGATTTTACAGACACTTATTTTCGGGTTCTTTTTCACAAGCTTTTATGATTTTTCTGTCATCAATGGCTGTTGTTTCTCTCAGCCGACCAGGTTGTTGTTGGTTGCTGTAGTCGCCGATGGTTTCTTTCTTTTTCAGGACATTCCAAACTGTTGATTTCTCCATGCCCATTGTTTTTGATATAGTTGATATATAATGGAGTTCCTCTTTTATTTTAGCATCCAAATTGCTTGCTTGTCCCTCAAAGTCAGCTCCCTCGTCTTCATCCTGGTTTGTGTGTGTCGTCATTAATTGCAAGACTCAGAACGCAGAAGCAATGGCTATAACTGATACACCACATTCCCTGCTTTTAATATCTGGACAATTAATGCAACAGGACACAGCTGATCACTTAGAAAGACCTGTGAGTCAACTGTCCCAATACTTATGCTCACATCACATAGGGGATGAAACTCTAAAAGTGCTGATCTTCTTAGTTGGTAAAACATCGGTGTTGAATCACGCAATAATAAAATAAGTGACATTCTGTAGTTTTGTCTTACAGTATATTAATCTTTTAATCATATTTGCAGATGTCTTGACTCCACAGCAAACAAAGCAATTTTGTCATTACTGTTCCAGTACTTATAGAGGGCACTGTATGTATGTGTGTGTGTGTGTATATATATATATATATATATATATATATACATACACAGTGGGTACGGAAAGTATTCAGACCCCCTTCAATTTTTCACTCTTTGTTATATTGCAGCCATTTGCTAAAATCATTTAAGTTAATTTTTTTTCCTCATTAATGTACACACAGCACCCCATATTGACAGAAAAACACAGAATTGTTGACATTTTTGCAGATTTATTAAAAAATAAAAACTGAAATATCACATGGTCCTAAGTATTCAGACCCTTTGCTGTGACACTCATATATTTAACTCAGGTGCTGTCCATTTCTTCTGATCATCCTTGAGATGGTTCTACACCTTCATTTGAGTCCAGCTGTGTTTGATTATACTGATTGGACTTGATTAAGAAAGCCACACACCTGTCTATATAAGACCTTACAGCTCACAGTGCATGTCAGAGCAAATGAGAATCATGAGGTCAAAGGAACTGCCTGAAGAGCTCAGAGACAGAATTGTGGCAAGGCACA
>NW_015544213.1:699234-700185 GCF_001515605.1 Sinocyclocheilus anshuiensis | reverse complement strand
TATATATAAAATTAACTTATCATTTCAGTTTTACCTTGAAAGTCTTTGCAGTTCTTTGCATAGGATATCAGTCAATCCCAGCCTCTCAAGCACAATCTCACACTGTGTTTTATACTGTTCATAGGGGTCATCAGGAAAAGAGGTGTGCAGAGCATTCACATTTCCAAGTAGGGCGCCTCCCTGAGGCAAACATAAAAACATGCTTATCCAGTTCTCAACAATTTAAAATAGCTTCCAGTTGAGTAGTAATAAACAAACCTGCATGGAGCACTCCATAACGGACACCACAACAACTGCGTCCTCTACTGTCACCATCTCTCTGAACATCAGCCTGGCATGAGCTGAAACACACAGAGAGACGGTCAGATGGGCATACATTTTTACAGATGGATTTTAACAAATAACAACTGAAATTCTGTGGAAAAGTAGAGGGAGGGAGATCAGATATTATGCTGCATGTGAGCATCTGACCCTCAGAGAGACGGCTGAGACTCTCCAGCATGCGGATGGTCGTCCGGGCAGCGTTACGGCTGTCACTCTGTCTCTGCAGCTGATAGTAGCGGCTCAGGATGGTGTTTGCTTCCTGTGTCATACAAGGCTTAAGAGTCTTGATCAGGCAGAAATAGGCCCTCATCTTCTCCATACTCCATAAACATGAAGACTCACTCGGCACTCCTGAGGGAAAAACACAAGGGAAGAGAGTTGAGAGAAAGGGAGAGACGTTAAGATGAATATTTTATAAATATGCAATAAATGGCAAGGCTTCACCATTAACTTCTAGTAAGTATCAAAGAGATTCTTAGCCAAACGAGGGGTGATCCAGCCCTCGAGGGGACAGGTTTTCCTATCAAAGTGGCATCACTTCAGAAAATAACAAAGACTGAACAAGCAACAAATCTCACGTGGGAAGCATGAACCAGCAGTCAGGCTGAATGGGGGGGGGGGGGCGGG
>NW_015544213.1:689420-698999 GCF_001515605.1 Sinocyclocheilus anshuiensis | reverse complement strand
GTGGTGTGGGGGGGGGGGGGGGGGGGGGGGGTCTGATTCAATAACACATCAGATGACTTTTTCAGCAGACATCAGAAGGATTTTTTGTATGCCATGTACAGCAAAAACATGTACTATATGAGCCAGTTACCAAGATAAAATGTCAAAAAAAATATTAATGGAATTAGGACATGATTCAAAGGAAGATAAAAAACAAAAAAACCCCCAGAAATTTTGTAGGGATGGCCAAGAAATGCAAAGGTAGGTATAAGACCCACTTCTAGTACAAAAAATTATATATCATAAATGTGTCAAATATGATCTGGAAAATATTTGACTTTCTACAAAGAATATTATATTATGTAAAATAATATAGAAATACTATATATAAAATATACAAGGATTTTAATACAAATAATTTATTTGTAATAATTTAAAAATATTTTATAGAATTACATAAATTAATATATAAAATGCTATGTAAATCCAAATATATAGTTATAACTACATATTTGGATTTATGTTTATATATTTAGAATTATTAGATTTACAAATATATATTCAGATTTCATATTTATTTCCTCTTTTGCCCCCATAACATAACATAACATAACATAACATAACATAACATAACATAACATAACATATAACATAACATATAACATAACATATAACATAACATATAACATAACATATAACATAACATATAACATAACATATAACATAACATATAACATAACATATAACATAACATATAACATAACATATAACATAACATATAACATGCACCTACTTTGAAAACCCCTGATATTACAAAACAAAAGATTCTTCTCTGGGACAAACCTTTATTCTGTAGGATGAAGGAGGAGATTATTTTGTCCCATTCTGGGTTTTTAGTATCCAGCAGAACCAGTACAAGGTCAAAGCGGCTCAGCAGGGGGCTGGCGAGGGCCACATTCACAGAAACTGACACATTAGGGTCATACTGCCCCTTTGGGTTAGTAGCTGCCAGGATGGTGGTCCTTGTGTCCAGTTTGCACACCATTCTACAAAAGAGGAACTTGGGACATTTAATGTGATGCACACAAGCTTTTGGTTAATAAAAAAATAAATAAAAAAATGCACACATTTTTTTCCGTGAAATTTTGTATTCCCCCTCTAGGCGTTTGTGACTCAGGTGTGTGACATTATTTCCCCCAGCACTCACCCAGCTTTGGCCACGCTGATGGATTGTTGCTCCATGGCCTCATGGATGCTAGTGCGGTCATGCTCTTTGATGCTGTTGAATTCATCGATGCAGCACAGGCCTCCATCAGAGAGAACGAGGGCTCCAGCCTCCAAGTGCCACTCACCAGAGTCCTTGACAGCCGCCACTGTCAGACCTGACCAGCATCACAATCATGCAAACAATGATGTAACAGCACTAAATGCTTACTGCACAGTAGAACTGAATAGTGCATAGTATGTGTCAAAAATAGTGTGTATATGCAGCAATCTGAAGAGCACTGCAAAATGCACAGGGAGCAAGTACAACAATATTTAACTTCATAGGACGTGGACAAAAAAAATTTACCCATCAGACACTGCACACCACCTCAGTACTACACAAAGTTTTGTTCTGGCTCTATTTAGCTCCTCTTTCTTCAAAAAATTGTATGGTTTTGAGTAGGAAGAATTATACTGTTTATAGTATAATATGAAAGTGAAAGTGACATGTGGCCAAGTATGGTGATCCATACTCTGAATTAGTGCTCTGCATTTAACCCATCCAAAGTGCACACACACAGCAGTGAAAACACACACACCGTGAACACACACCCGGAGCAGTGGGAAGCCATTTTTTTTGCTGCGGTCGCCCGGGGAGCAGTTGGGGGTTCGGTGCCTTGCTCAAGGGCACCTCAGTCGTGGTATTGAAGGTGGAAGAGAGCGCTGTACATTCACTCCCCCCACCTACAATCCCTGTCGGTTCAAGACTCGAACCCGCAACCTTTGGGTTATGAGTCCGACTCTCTAACCATTAGGCCACGACTTCCCCGATATAATTTATATAAATACACTACCACCAAGTTTTGGGTTGGTACAATTTTTTTAATATTTCTGAAATTTTTTTAATGTTTTATGCCCACCAAGGCTGCATTTATTTAATCAAAAATACACTAAAATATGTGAAATATCACTGCAATTTAAAACAACTATATCTACTTTAATATACTTTAAAATGTAATTTATTCCTGTGATGTAAAGTTGAATTTTTTGCAGCCATTTCTACAGTCTTCAGTGTCACATGATCTTTCAAAATCATTCTAACATGCAGGTTTTCGTACTATTATCATTGTTTTTGTGGAAACCACGATCATTTATTTCATGCGTCTTTGATGAATAGATAGTTCAAAATAACATAAACATAACAAAGTTGTTCCAAACCCATATGAGTTTCTTTCTTCTGTTGAAGACAAAAGAAGATATTTTGAAGAATGTTGGTAACAAACATTTGCGGGTAGCCATTGACTTCCATAGTAGGGAAAAAATACCATGGAAGTCAATGGTTACTGTCAACTGTTTGGCTACCAACATTCTTCAAAATATCTTCTTTTGTCTTCAATAGAAGAAAGAAACTCAGGTTTGGAACAGCATGGGGGTGAGCAAATGACGACAGCATTTTTATTTTTGGTGAGCTATCCCTTAAGCAAAGTATACTATTATGCTATTAAGAACATTGTGCTTCTTGTAAATGTTAATGAGATGGTGATGTGAGGTTCAGAAGAATGTGTGGAACCTGCATTAGTAGATCCGATTCCTGCGGTGAGCACAGAGCGTGGTGTAATCTTAGCCGCGTACTTCAGAAACTGTGACTTCCCAGTGCCTGGATCGCCCACGAGCAACAGATGAGACTCTCCTAAACAGAGCGCATACTTTGAGTCAGAGCTATTCACATCTATTCACAAGAACAATACACTTTTCAAGCACACCTCTGAACTTTGTTTCATGAAAGTCTAAATGTCAGACTGCCCATTATGTGGAATGTGAACGCATACCTCTCACCTTGGTTCCAGATGCATCTATTCTCTGTACCCCACCTGCCAAAACCATAGCAACAGCCAGCTTGACGATGTACATGCCGAACACCTGAGGGCAAAGACTCATCAAGATCTCATTCCTGCCTTCAGAATGTCAAGAGAGAGAGAGAAAGAATAAGAAAGACAGATTTTATGATTCATAACCCACACTGAATCCCATGAGTTGTTTTACATTATGATTGGCTGCTAGGGTGTTCTAGGAGGTTACTATGGTGTACTTCGATGTTGCCACGGTGTTTTGGGAATTTGCTACAATGTTCTGGGTGGCTGTTAAGGTCCTCTAAGCCAGGGGTTTTCAACCTTTTAGGACATGCGCTCCCCCAAGTTTGTCTAATTTCACTCGCACCCCCCCAACATCCAACAACGCCACCCTAGATTGCCCCCTAGTGGATGGCTAAAGATTTGTTAACTCATATTCATAAATTCTCAAGAGAACGTCTCTGAATTAACTGATGCTCGCGCCCCCCTTGACAGGTGCTGGCGCCCCCCCACATGATTTGAGGTATTATTCATGTTCTCCGCACAAACGATACAGGATGAGTTCAATGCCAAAGTTTAATACTTGCAGTTAGGGATTTGTTCAAACCCCTAACCCAATAACCCTATGAGCAACAGTTGCCTAATAGTGATAATGTGCCTCAAAAAACACCAGTCAACAGATTACAACAATGTGTCATGCTCCTAATCAACTGAACTTCCTCTACAGGGACCAGAATTGAGTTTGGATAGCAATAAGAAAGAGAGAAATCTTTTAAATGCTGAGAAGACATGGTATTAAAATGCCATATTGTTTATTTGTACTACTAGACTGGGATTCCCAGATCCAATATTTTAAAAGACACCAACCAGCAATGGGGTCATGTTTGTGACCGTCCCAGAAATCTTCAAATTCCTTCTGAATGTCTTCTAGCACCAGTGTTGTGGTGGATTGCTCATTATTGACCTCGATATAGTTTGCTTTCAGCACAATCTCCACATCACAGCGGCAATCCAGAAACATTGGCTTCCAGCGCTGACACACCACTCCATACACTGTGATGTCATCACCTGCGAGAACCACATGACAGCATCATACAAGGGAAAAAGACACATGATGTTGCCCTGAGGAATGTTACTATTATATCAGTAAAACACACACACACACACACACACACACACACACACACACAGACACACACACACACAGTGATTAAAAATTGCACGTTTTTTTTTATATAATTAAAATAGATTTTAATATAAATAAATTCTACAAATTTTATTATTTACAATTGTATTGTTATTTCACTGAAGCACATAACTGAAAACAGAAAGTTTTGTCTGAGAAAATCTTAAAGCCAGTCTTGTACAATGCAGTATTAACAGTGAGCAGAATAATTATGTGATACAGATTTCATTTCAGTCATGCACTGTCAAACTATTAAAGCCAGTAAATATATGGATAAACTACAGACTGGTCTTTATTTTCACCAGTACTCAGCATTTACCTGATTTGCAGCGGTCCACAAGATCGTCCTCCAGGATGATGAGCATGGATCGAGGGATACTGCCAACCGACAGTTTCTGTACCTGTTGGTGAAGGTGCGCTGGTCAGGAAGTTTTCTCTTACATTTTTGTCGTAAATGCTTTTACATTACATTTATGTATATTATTTTACTTAAAATTATATTTGAATTTTTATTTTATTGATATTTTATTTTATCATTACTAATATTTTATTTTAAATAATTTAAATGTTTTATTTTAAATAATTTTAATTTTTTATTTAATATCATTTTTATTATTTTTTTTTTTTACCCATGACATGTTGTCTCAGCCTTGGACATCACGCCCACAGACCGTTGGCTGAACGTATGATACATAAGGTCAAAGGGCGTAAGTTAATAACAGCAGACAATACCCCGCCCCCCCCCACACACACACACACACATTTTTGCATTTATGATAGACTTTTGGCCACAGTTTCGTGTCATCTAAAGTCTTTATTTATAGCTATGGTAGTATTATAGTTATGGTTAATTCAAAAGAGAGCTTTTTTTATGTTCAACAGACAATAATTACACAATTTTGATTGAGTAAAACAAACAAAATTGCAGCAGCATCAGAGCGCTGAGTTGCTATAGTAACAAACCTATAGTAACAAACATAGATGTATACGTAGATGTCTCATTAGCGACTGTTACTATGGGCCGCTATATGTAAGCCGACCGCCATATTCGAAGGGTCAACTTGACGTCATTCACCATAACAGTAACATAAGTTACCAATGTTTCAAAACTTGTAATATTATTGAGTTAATACATTTAAAAACACAAACAAACACATTCTCACCTGTGAAAGGTTATTCCGATTTGGGATAAAATCCTGGCGGTTTTTACAACCATCGGCTGTGCAGGATTGTGGCACCTTCGAATATTCATTGATTATTATGGTGAGTGACGTCAAGTTGACCGTTAAAAATGGCGGACGTGTCTACATGCTTGGCACCATAGATATGTACAGATGCCCCCTTCGACGGCTCCAGGCACGTAGATGTGGCCACCATCTTGGAACGGTCAACTTGACGTCATTCATCATACTGTAGGTTCTCACAGAGCCATTGAGCCGTTCTGTGCAGGATTGTGGCATCTTTCGAATATTCAGTGAATACTATGGTGAATGACGTCAAGTTGACCGTTACAATATGGCGGACTGCTTACGTATAGCGGCCCATAGAAACAGTCGCTAATGAGGCATCTACATATATACATCTATGCTTGGCACCGACGAATGGGGCATCTACCTATACATATCAATGGTAACAAACCCAGGACCCTACTGTTGCAAACACAACTTCTGAGAAACACACACATCTGATTGACAGCTAAACCACACACTCTGATTTCAGTGTTGTTTTTTAATTTATGGATATTTCAGCTAACAGTTTGCTTTGTACTTTCGGTTTAACAGCATAAAGCTAAAGAGGGTAAACTTTATCATTCTACTGAACCGTGCATGTATGTTTTAAACACTTAGGCTACCTTATGTTCTTACTCCGCCCATGTATTAAATGTACGTTCTTGAAAGTGCAGTTTTCTAGCGTATTTACTTTAACTTCTCAGGCAATATCAATGGTATGACCTATTTCAGATGCGGCCGAAATTACAACAGTGATTATACATACATTTAATTGTTTGATCAAAATTATTGCAAGGGACAATTTAGTAGTCGCTGGATATTGTCCCTAGTGTCCCTACTAAATTCTACGCCCTTGCATAAGGCACACGAAATGAAAAACACTTTGTGAGTTTCAAACTCGTCATCTGCCAAACCCCCTCTTGGAAAAAGAAAGCTGAACTGAACTATTTCTTTAGCACCAGGTTGCCTGTCTGTGAATAAACAACAACATCTCACCTGCTCTTGGATTTTGATCTCCTGGTAGTCCTTGCAGGCACCCGGAGGGGCGTCACTTCCTGACAGGCAGGTGAATTTGAAAGAATTACATCCATCCTCATTGGGGCAGCTGGTGGGTGGAGTGAAGGTGTAAAACTGCTCAAAAGAAGCCTGCACGGAGAACACGTGCCTGCATTTATTGCACATGTAGTCTCTCTCATACTCCAGCACTTTGGTCACACTGGTGCGGATGACCGTGCCCGTGACGGACAGGAAGTGGCCAACATCTCTAGCTTTAGGAATGTGATCTCTGGTCAGCTCGGGACACATAGGTAAACCTGCAAATGTGTAGTAAGGGGAAAAAGCCATATACTGGATTGGAACAACACGAGGGAAAGCAAACGTCAACAATTTTTGGGTGAACTACTCCTCTTGAAGGAATAAGCATGTATTATATTAAACACTAGGTGTCAGTGTTATTCCACCACAGACTTCTTGGACACTGTTTTGGGACGTTATGGTCTCCTACTGCTAGATGGCACTGCATTTTCATTCATGAAAAGTTCAAAAGCAGAGTTACAGTCTCTTGCACTTTCTTGCATAATAATTTAAATCAGAGGCACATTCAATATTTGAATATGACCTGCCCTGTCATGGTTGCATCATAGAAAAACATAAAAGAAAGAAGAACCAAAAATGTCAAAGCTACTTAGGCAATAAAACTGCCCTCAGTTTTTCTTTCCCCTCTAACCATAGACACAGACTGCAGTGGCTGCGGAGAAAATGGGTTTCAGTAAAGTGTGTTCATTCGAATGAGTCACATCTGCATGGCTACAGATGAAGAGCGTGTAATTACAGGAGACGGCAATCATCTCCTGCAGAACATGAGAGAAAAGCATTTGGTTTCACCACAATGCAATACGATCCATCCCACATACCTCAGGGATCAAACACAAGCCTCCCCTCTCAGCCTACACGTCATCTAAAACAATCTTCATACTCTTCCTCTCTACGTCAGTCTGCTGATTTTAGATAAGCAGATTAGCGACGGACGAAACACTGTATATTCATGATCATAATTTTGATTAAAAGCACCTTTGTGAAAACTGCACTGACTGTAAGGATGTTGACCACTGTGTTTCCCAAACAGATTGTGTCATTAGACAAGAACACAATGTTTTTTTTTTAAAGCACAAAACAAAATCTCTTAAAATCCTTTACAAAATTCCTGAGAGAACTATTTCCATAGTTAGAAACAGGTATTTTTAAATGGAACAGTCTCTCTGATTTAAACATCTGCAGCACAAACAGTATTTGAGTTTGTACTCGTATAATCACTGAAAAATGTACACAAATATTTTCCACTTTTCATGCATTACAATTTTTCTTTATATGTGAGTAAAATAATGCTGGTAACACTTTACAATAAGGTTACATTTTTTAACATTAGTTAATTATATTAGTAAATGTGAACTAGCAATGAAAAAAAACTTCTAATACATTCAGTAATCTTAGTTAATGTTAATTCCAAAATTTACTAACGCATTATTAAAATTAAAAGTTGTGTCTGTTAATATTATTTAATGGGCCTGAGCTGGCATGAACTAACAGTGATCATTTGTATTTTTATTAACTAACGTTAACAAAGATTAAAAAATACTGTAACATATTGCTTATTGTTAAGTAATATTAGTTAATACATGAACTAACATTAACTAATAGGACATTATTGTAAAGTGTTACCATAATATTTTACCTACATGTAAAAAATTGAAATAAAAAATAAATAACGTTTAAAATTTTTGGTTCAGATTTTTTTTGTTTTTTTGAAAGAACTTCTTTTATTAAGCAGGGATGCGTTAAATTGATCAAAAATGACAGTAAAGAGAAAGACCCTTACATTTTTACAAAAAATAAATAAATAAATAAATAAATTAATGTATTAAAAATTAAATAAATGGTGTTATTTTGAACTTTCATCAAAAATATGTATCATGGTTTTAACAAAAATATTAAGCAGCAAAATTGTTTTCAACATTGCCATCACAGGAATAAATTACATTTTAATTTTAATATTAAAATTAAATGTATAATATTAAAATAATAACATTATTAATATTTAATAATATTTCCCAATGTTACCATTTTTACTGAATTTTTGACCATAAGAAACTACTTTTAAAAGCATTTAAAAAAAAATTAGACCCCAAACCTTTTAACAGTAGTGTATGTGGGCAAATATTGCGGTTTTCTGTGCACTTATTTTAGTGGATATAAATGAAAATTCAATATTTTGTGTTTATTTAAAAACAGAGAGGAAAACATGCCTCAATGATTTTTAACTAGATTTTTGTAGTATTTAACATCTATATTTTGAATCTACTTGCCAACAATTATTCAGTTTAAATGTTCCTTTGATTTGATTCCTCCCTGTTTAAATCTAGATTAAAGACACATCTCTTTTGCCAAGCATTCAAATAATGCATCTCATAATCTTTTACTGCAGTTATATCTGATCAAATGCACATTATTATTCTTTAGTTTGGGTTAAACAAATAAATTTTGCTTGGTTGGAACAGCAGCTACGCTAATTATGTTTCTATTTGTTTCTCTGTTTTTTGCCACGGGATTGACATCCCGTGGTAACTAGGATTTACACAAGCTTCAGTCTGGATCCAGAACACCTGAGAAGAGATGATGCCAACCCCTCAGAGGACCTCAGATGATGCCAACCCTGAAACAACATACAGAACTACCACATTTTGCTATAAGTTTGATTGCATCATATAATAATTGCTGTTAATAGTGTTCATCGTCAGTTTTATTACGTCTTGAAATGATTTTTCCGTACTGCTGGTTCGTCTGGTCAGAGGAGAACTGGCACCCCGACTGAGCCTGGTTTCTCCCAAGGTTTTTTCTCCATTCTGTCACCGATGGAGTTTTGGTTCCTTGCCGCTGTCGCCTCTGGCTTGCTTAGTTGGGGACACTTCATTTCCAGCGATACCGTTGACTTGATTGCAAAGATACTATTTAAACTGAGCTGGATGTTGACATCACTGAATTCAATGATGAACTGTCTTTAACTGAAAAATTAGTGTTTACTACTGTCATTTTGCATTATTGACACTATTTTCCTAATTAATGCTGTTCAGTT
>NW_015544213.1:687496-688726 GCF_001515605.1 Sinocyclocheilus anshuiensis | reverse complement strand
GAGAAGAGATGATGCCAACCCCTCAGAGGACCTCAGATGATGCCAACCCTGAAACAACATACAGAACTACCACATTTTGCTATAAGTTTGATTGCATCATATAATAATTGCTGTTAATATCGTCTGTCGTCTGTTTTATTACGTCTTAAATTGATTTTTCCGTACTGCTGGTTCGTCTGGTCAGAGGGCCCCCCGACCCACACACACACACACACACACACACACATACACACATACACACACTAGGGATATGCCGGTATCAAATTTTCATGTCGCGATTCATTGCTAATGCTTTTATTACAGTATACGGTATTATCACGGTATCGAAATTGTTTTTAAAAAAGTGCTGTGATAATACAGTATAACAGGTTTAATAACTTTTTTCTTATAACAAAAATAACTGAACATAGTGTTTACTATTGTCATTTTGCATTATTGACACACTATTTTCCTAATTAATTCTGTTCAGTTGCTTTGACACAATCTGTATTGTTAAAAGCGCTATATAAATAAAGGTGACTTGACTTGACTTGACTTTGATTGAAAAAAACAAACAAACAGCAAATACATAAATACTGACATATAGAATATAAAAGGCTGAAAGATTGCAATATATTAGCTCTATCACCCAGCCTGACCTTTACTGAGTGTCTTTCTTTATAATACAGGCACGTCACACCTCTTCAGGAAGACAACAGACGATTTTACCCACCAGGTTTGCTGAGAGACACCACCTGGATACACAATTTTACTCACTAATGACCTTCACCAAAGCATGAAAGCATCCAGACACATGACGTGCTTGTTCATCGTGATACGGCCAACGGTCTGTGAGCTTTTTATGGCTGTGTGTCCTATTTTCAGACCCCTTTCATATTCACAGCACGCTGGATCTATGAGTGGAGTCTGCACTCAGGCTATTTATATCTCTCCTTTGTCCACAAATGGGATAAAACATCCAGGGAACAGGAAAGGTCAGTCAGCAGATTATTGCTGACACACTCCCTACAGCAGTCGGAGTCTTGGCTACATCCATCTAGAGATAACATTTACATGGGTTCATTTACATGAGTGGTGCTCCTCGGCAAGGCAAAAGTCAACAACATGATGCCAGGATATTGCAATGTGATTGCTAAGGTGTTTCGAACAGTTTTTAGTGCATTGCTATGTAGTTGCTTACTAGCTCAAGTCAAAGGGAGCCCCCATAAGGTCTCCGTATATAACCTGAAT
>NW_015544213.1:685056-687352 GCF_001515605.1 Sinocyclocheilus anshuiensis | reverse complement strand
ATTGGCAGTTAATGTTAACTAATGAAGCCCTAATGTAAAGTGTGACCGAACAATAAAGAATCAAAACACTTTCAAACAATATCTAGGGCATGTTGTAGTCCAGATTAAAATGTTAAAAAAAGTTTGAAAATAAATAGCCTATTAAGTCTAAATATTTAAGTATATTTAAGCTCTGTGATGAACATCATAGCAAATACAAAAATTTGAAAGGCTGTTTAAATAATTTAAACACCTTTCAGAAACAGAAAGTAGTGCAGCTGCTTTGTTTACAGGGTTTCCGGGGTAATGGCTGCATTTAAATTAATTATTATTATTATTATTATTATTTCTGCAGTTTAGCGCCCTCTGCTGTCAGAGAGTGAAAGTGCGCTTTCATCCAGAGCGTCTCTCACATGTTCCACCATGTGCTTCACGTCCGCGCTTATTTACATCAGAGTGCGCACGCGTCTTTCACGCAGCATACAGCAGTTGTGCATTTTGACCAGTTGATGGGAAAAGTATTCTTAAAATGCATTCAAAATTCGGAATAATTTGTAATATATAATTATTCACGGTATTTAGAAGTGCCCACGATAACAATATCGTGCATATTCATTACCGTAATATATCGCATTACCGAATACCGGCACAAGTCTAATATATACACATACACAAAAAACAAAATTATGACAATAAATGCTATTTTAAAATATTATAGTTTTTACTAATATTTTAAAATAGCATTTATTGTCATATTTTTGGTTTTTGTTTTATTTTTAGTAATTTTATGTGCTGTTTTCATTTTTATTATTGCGTTCATTTTTTATATATTAGTATTTAGTTTTAATTTATTTTTATTTCAGTTTTACTTATATTTATGTCCATTTTAGCAATTTTAGGGTTTAGTAATGTTAGTTATAACATTGCTAATTAATTGGTAAAATATTAGTTTTTACTAATATTTTATATTTAGGCTACTAATAATTTTTACTAATAGTTATAATTGCCACTCACTAATATTTTTTTCTAGTCATTATAATTACTACTAATAATAGTAGGATTACTAATAATACTAATAATATTTTAAAATGGCATTTATTTTCATATTTTTGGTTTTCATTTTTGTTTAATTTTTAGTAATTGTGTTATGTGCTGTTGTCATTTTTATTATTGCTGTCCTTTTTATATTTATATATTTTAATATTTCGTTTTAATTTTTTTTGTTCAGTTTTAGTTCATTTTAAAGTTTTATTTATTTGCATTTAGTAATTTTCATGTTTCATCTTATTTCAGTTAGTTGCCTAGGCCACATTGCTAACATTGCATTTATTTGAATTTTCATCTTTATATTTCATTTTTACTTTATTACAACATGCAAAAACATTTTATTTTTAGTTAATGATAATAACCCTGCCACTAAGCACCAGTCTGATTGTAAATTATTGGTCTAATGATCAGTAAATACTGACAGAATTTTCATGAAATATTCCTTTAAAGCCTCATTCAGCGGTTCTTTCCTCTGACAGCCCATGTATCTATCTGTCTGACCTCTCACATGAGACGTCCTCTCTCTCTCTCTCTCTCTCTCCTCAGATCCGGATCAATACCCTTCCTGCAGAGCCATTGCTCATCTTGTTGTTACATCATGCAGTGTTTGCACTCAGACCGGACCAGCTACTCAAAGTTTCATCTGATCTCTCTCCAGCTCCCTCTCACAGCGAGCCAACATACCGATGCGTAACGAGACTGTTGTTACAGAGAAAAACACATCAGCATATCCTGCAGGTTATATGACACTAGATCAGAGGAAGCGACCATGATAACAGATAATGGTTCGCGGCAGGACAAACGAGCTGTCTGCCACGGTGTGCTGGGGTCTAATTGCCTGTAGAGAGAAACAGCCTCTGCGTTGCATTGACAAACTAATAGGCTGCAAGCCTTCAAGAGCAAATGAAACAAGCAGTCAGAAGCACTCTGTGGCTTTATGGCAGCACACACATCTACCAGTTACACAAAGAGAACAGCCATATACAAGCCACTTCTGATCACTGGGAGATACATGTCATACTGGCAATAGAAGAACTGTTTACTGCTTGCATAAACAGGCCTAATAGTTTCATTTGCTACAGCTGTAATATTTATAGCATATACTCTAGTCTAGATACCCTGGAGTATACATACAGTATTATTGTGAGGCCAAAAACACTTAAGTACCTCGACAGATAAGCTGGTAACACTTTAAAATGATTTTCACTAATAAGGTAAATGTCATTATGTGTGACCCTGGACCACAAAACCAGTCTTAAGTGTAAATTTT
>NW_015544213.1:684637-684882 GCF_001515605.1 Sinocyclocheilus anshuiensis | reverse complement strand
CCTTTAAAGTTGTCCAAATGAAGTTCTTAGCAATGCATATTACTAATCAAAAATTAAGTTCTGATATATTTACTGTAGGAAATTTACAAAATATCTTCATGGAACATTATCTTTACCTAATATCCTAATGATTTTTGGCATAAAAAAAAAATCGATTATTTTGACCCATACAATGTATTTTTTGGCTATTGCTACAAAAATACCCCAGTGACTTAAGACTGGTTTTGTGCTCCAGGGTCACATAT
>NW_015544213.1:683361-683659 GCF_001515605.1 Sinocyclocheilus anshuiensis | reverse complement strand
GCTGGTCTCAGACGATCTTGGAGGTGAAGATGCTGGATGTGGAGGTCCTGGGCTGGTGTGGTTACACGTGGTCTGCGGCGGTTGGATGGGTTGGATGTACTGCCAAATTCTCTGAAACGCCTTTGGAGACCGCTTATGGTAGAGAAATATTCACGGGCTTCACGGGCAACAGCTCTGGTGGACATTGCTGCAGTCAGCATGCCAATTGCACGCTCCCTCAAAACTAGCAACATCTGTGTCATTGTGCTGTGTGATAAAACTGCACATTTTAGAGTGGCCTTTTATTGTGGCCAGCTTA
>NW_015544213.1:682462-683337 GCF_001515605.1 Sinocyclocheilus anshuiensis | reverse complement strand
GGCCAGCCTAAGGCACACCTGTGCAATAATCATGCTGTCTAATTTGATATGCGATATGCCACACCTGTGAGGTGGATGGATTATCTCGGCAAAGGAGAAGTGCTCACTAACAAGACAGATTTTGCACTGAATTGCCCCCCTCACTGTGAAGTCTCATTGGTGCAGAATTCCACTCTACATTACTGTATATTAGGGATGGGAATATTCCCCGATTCGCTCGGTGCATCGGCATAAAAAGTTAACGATGCGATGCATCGGTTTAAAAAGCGTGCATCGGCTACAAGTTGTCATTTATATCGCGATGCATTGTTTCTAACATATTTGCATCGGTAAAAACCGATTTATTTATATATAATTACTAGTGGATGCACTATACTTTTATTATTTAAAAAAGGGACCAATAATCTGTGATCTATGTATTTGTTTGTCAAGCGCGCTCTCTCAACAACCTGACTTGAAATAACCTAACAAATCAATCGGGGCTAAAGCGGTTCCATTAACTACAAATTAAATTCACACAATCTCACTAATTTGTGCACGCTTATTCTTAAGCAGACCTTAATGTCGATCATGGATCAAATCGATCCACCATGACAAACAGCGAATATATCTGTGCTGTTTAATGCATTTGAGACGTTGTATTTTCCTCAGTGCATAACTGACATGTCACAGGTATATTTTTCATCTGTAAATGTTAGAAAGTCATGCAAACATCAATTTTGCTGAGTGGGCGAGGTACGCGAGAGCAACGAGCGCTGCTGTGCGCATGCGCGCTAAACATTAGGAGCGCAATCGAATAGGAGCGCATAAATGTGTCTTTTGTAGAATTTTAACCCTACATATAAAGTGTATTTTTATGATAGCAGTAACTGTAA
>NW_015544213.1:681732-682426 GCF_001515605.1 Sinocyclocheilus anshuiensis | reverse complement strand
ACCTGACTTGAAATAACCTAACAAATCAATCGGGACTAAAGCAGTTCCATAAACGACAATTTAAGTTCACACAATCTCACTAATTTGTGCACGCTTATTCTTAAGCAGCCCTTAATGTCGATCATGGATCAAATCGATCCAACATGACAAACAGCGAATATATCTGTGCTGTTTAATGCATTTGAGACGTTGTGTTTTCCTCACTGCATAACTGACATGTCACAGGTATACAGGTAATCTGTAAATGTTAGAAAGGCATGCAAATATATCCATTTTGCTGTCAGGAGTGGAGGCTGACGCGAGTGAAAGAGCTGCGCGCATGCACGCTAAACAGACGGCGCGCAATCGAATAGGATCGCAATAATTTTGAGTAAAATATACATTTTGCTAAAATATTTGTTGTTAGACATTAAATGGGTCTTTTGTAGAATTTTACACCTACATATAAAGTGTATTTTTATAATAGCAGTAACTGTAAAGGGACTATTGTAATAGGTAAATCAAATGTAAGCTAGTAGGCTACTAATTACTAAGCTCAAATAATGTGTGTTTCTTATAGCAGTTAAAATGTAGTCATTTTCTTTATTATTTATTTTCATTTTTAATTCAGTGATTTTAACCTTTAATTTAGTTATTTTAATGCTTTAAAGAGCAATTTTAGATTGTAATGTTCTAATGTTCTGCTATCTGTTCT
>NW_015544213.1:681074-681508 GCF_001515605.1 Sinocyclocheilus anshuiensis | reverse complement strand
AATGATAAATATGTATATACTTGAATATCCTCTATAATAATATTTAATTTAAGTAAACAATCATGTAATCATGCTTTGAAAATTACTTCATGAGATTAATTGAGTATACAGAGAAAAAAAAAAGAAGTGATTAGTTGAGATTAGAAATTACTATATTTACAATTACAACAATTATGATAAATTTACAAAATTTAACAATAAAATTATTATTATAGTCATTGTAAAGTGTTACTGACTATTCCTTCCTATTATTATTATTATTATATTATATTTTTCTTCTTTAATAATTGATTTAGAATATGTTGTACACAATATTTTTGTCTTATATTTTCTCCAAATGATTTGAAGATGGTGTAATTTCTGCACCACTAGTTAATAGAAAAAATAATTTCCCAACAGGTTTTTTTTTTTTTTTTTTCAAAAACTCACAAAAC
>NW_015544213.1:658200-680918 GCF_001515605.1 Sinocyclocheilus anshuiensis | reverse complement strand
CGTTCCTATTGGTCAGTGTTAGAGGAACTCAGCTTAGTCTGATAGTTAACCTGCTTTAGACCAGGTTAGTTTCCAAGCATAAGTTGCCACGGTGACTGAAGTTGATCTGTTAAATTTGCTTTATGGAACCAAATCATTTGACAAGGAGTCAGACTAACTGAAATAAGCCTGGCTTATTTGGTAAACTTGTGTTATGAAACAGGCCTCGAGGCATTAAAAATGATCATATTTTCTCCATTGCATCATATTGCATTGTGTTGAATCGAATCGCACTGCATCGTAACAGGGGTGAATCGTATCGCATCGGTAGCTATGATTTGAAGATGGTGTAATTTCTGCACCACTAGTTAATAGAAAAAATAATTTCCCAACAGGTTTTTTTTTTTTTTTTTCAAAAACTCACCAAACTTATGTTATTGGCTGTTGTGTCAGGTTGTTCAGAAAGTTGCACAAACATGCATAAAAACTGTATAAAATCCTGATTGTTGAGTATTGATACAGGTGTCATTGTAAAAGAGTGGATGTTCTTATACTTGCTTACCTGATATACGAACATGCAGATTGTGTTTGAGTTTGAAACTCTCCTGCGGTGAGGAAGACGACTGAGATATGGTCTGGGCCACTCTGTGCAGGGCATTGTCAAATATAGGCAGCACCTGGCTGGGGAACGCATTGAAACACTCTCCAACCTCCATATTATCTTCAAATAAGGTCATGGCATTCACTACAACAGGATAGTGAGCATCTTCACTGGCCTCCTGGAAGATCTGTAGGATGTCATTCTTGTGGTGCTCCATCACATAAGTCTCAAACGCCAGCCCTATGAAGGACACCTGATCTGGACTGAGCATCATGTTCAAGACGGAACCGGATCACTCAGACATGAAGAATTCTGCAAGAGAGCAGCGGACGATGGTCTGTACATAAATTACAGTTCATCTTTTTAAACCCTTGCATATTCATACACTTGTATCATAGCAGCTGGAGAGTCTTGACATTGTTATTTTTTTCTGTATGTAAAATGAACTTATAAAGGAATATGTACATTTTTAAAATTATTTTAACTGTTTGATTCAGGGGTCCCACACCTTTTGAAAAATGTATGACCTTTCAAGTTATTTGTGATTATTAGACAAGGATTTGTAAAAGTAATTGAATGAATCTAACAGATATTCACCAAGACCAATCTGTGACCAAAACAAAAAAAGAAAGAAAGAAAACTACATTCATGAAGTACACTTTTTATCTACATTTTTTTTTTTTTCAGGGAAAAAAGTAAAAGAGAAAAATGTATTGACTAAAAACTTCCTGACACAATTTATCCTAAATATTTCCAGGTTTTTCATAATGATGGAAACATTGTGAATAATTATATGCTTAACTGATCTGTAGTTCATGTTCATTAAAAAGTATGAATTAAATGTGAAGTCACATGATGTTTTCTGATATTATATTTATATTTACTCTTTATTTATCTATTCTTAGATAATCTATGTTTATTTTTAACGTTTCAAAAATAATACATAAATACATAAAATTAAGTAATAAATCATCATAGCGATAATAATAACCCTTACACTTTTTTTATCACCTTTTTAAAACCCATTTAATGTCTTTTTGCACTTCCAACAGTCCTACAGTGGCAAATTATTTTATGAAACCACAAAGCAGTTTTAATGCAGTCCCTTGATTAATTTAAGTTCATAAAACTGCATGAATAATAATTATACAAGAACTCCACAAAAGTTCTTTAAGGACACGCTTGACAGCTCATGACTCATAATAACATGCATTCAACAGGCGTTCAAACCATTTCTGTTGTTTGTATTTCTCTCTTGAGCAAAATTGTTACAAACAATAGAAACCTACAAGGATAATAAAATGCCCTATTAATATTTCCTTCCCAACAGTTCAGTATTTGACATACCTACCTGGATGGAGGAGCAGTTGTTACACGGCCTGTATGAACAACATTCACGAATGGGGGTTTCTTCCCGTCCGTGTTTTCAGATTTGGCGCTTTATTCCTAATCTTCCTGCATTGTAGGGGAGCACGTGTAGACAAACGATTAATTCTAGCACAAGGTAACTCATTCTAAAGACTGCATGATACTACAAAAGTAGTTTCACTGTCATATAATCTGTTTGATTTATCACTTTTATGTCTACATTGGCACTGATCAATTATATGGCATATAATAAATATAACACCCCCCGTTTCTAAACTTGGTACAACCCAGTAAAAGGAAAACGTGCCATGCGGAAGTCGATAACTTGGTCGCATCGCCCACTGACCGCCAGTATAAAAGTCCTTTTTAAGTTTTATGGAGGTTGGTATGAAATGACACAGATAATGCACTTATCCATGTTTTATTATTATTATTATTATTATTATTATTATCGTAAGGAAAAAGTATTTACTTAAATTCTAAATAACTTGTATACATAACTTTAAATAATTAAATGAATTAGCCTAAATGATTCTGCAAAAATAATAGATATTTAACCTGTTATTACACATTTAAATTAATGCAATACAAAATATTAAATAAATTAAAATATTAATAACAGCCTTTGTTCTCTCTTATGTTCCATTCTGCAGATCATAAACATTTTTATTATATATATATATATATATATATATACACACACATACACTTACCTCTCATCTCCAATTATCAATTTGTCATTGTGGAGGTTATTGTAAAGAAAAAAGTCAAATGACAATAAAAGTGTTTATTTTTCCTTGTTTCAGAGCAATATGTGTTGATGTTTATGAAAATACAGGCATTTTAAATCATATGTTCTTTGCTTTTGGTTCCTTGAATGGTAAAAGTTCACTCACATAACAGACACACTTCATTAAATGTCACAATAATTATTTATTCTTACGCATACACCAGTAATATAAATATAAAATATGCATTTATTTTAAAATTAGTGAGACATCATTATTTCTGTGTTGAGACATCCATACAAACAGTTTAATCCTACCAAAATTGATAATGCAGCTGTAACAAAGTCATTACGGTGGCATTCTAAAATTAGATACAGAGAAGACAATACTGTTGTTGTTGTTTTTTTCTCTTTTAACAAATAGTAATTAGCAGCGTATGCACCACTCTATAGAAACTGCAGTAAATGAAATGTCAAACATACCTATCATCACTGTATAAACAAGAAACCCATTCTTGGCAAAAAAACAAACAAATGAAAGGATGTTTTGTTAAATAATATATCATTTTTTTTTCTTTTTTTGTTTGGTTTGGTCGACATGCCCCCCGTTTCTAAACTTGGTACAACCCAGTAAAAGGAAAACGTGCCATGCGGAAGTCGATAACTTGGTCGCATCGCCCACTGACCGCCAGTATAAAAGTCCTTTTTAAGTTTTATGGAGGTTGGTATGAAATGACACAGATAATGCACTTATCCATGTTTTATTATTATTATTATTATTATTATTATTATCGTAAGGAAAAAGTATTTACTTAAATTCTAAATAACTTGTATACATAACTTTAAATAATTAAATGAATTAGCCTAAATGATTCTGCAAAAATAATAGATATTTAACCTGTTATTACACATTTAAATTAATGCAATACAAAATATTAAATAAATTAAAATATTAATAACAGCCTTTGTTCTCTCTTATGTTCCATTCTGCAGATCATAAACATTTTTATTATATATATATATATATATATATATACACACACATACACTTACCTCTCATCTCCAATTATCAATTTGTCATTGTGGAGGTTATTGTAAAGAAAAAAGTCAAATGACAATAAAAGTGTTTATTTTTCCTTGTTTCAGAGCAATATGTGTTGATGTTTATGAAAATACAGGCATTTTAAATCATATGTTCTTTGCTTTTGGTTCCTTGAATGGTAAAAGTTCACTCACATAACAGACACACTTCATTAAATGTCACAATAATTATTTATTCTTACGCATACACCAGTAATATAAATATAAAATATGCATTTATTTTAAAATTAGTGAGACATCATTATTTCTGTGTTGAGACATCCATACAAACAGTTTAATCCTACCAAAATTGATAATGCAGCTGTAACAAAGTCATTACGGTGGCATTCTAAAATTAGATACAGAGAAGACAATACTGTTGTTGTTGTTTTTTTCTCTTTTAACAAATAGTAATTAGCAGCGTATGCACCACTCTATAGAAACTGCAGTAAATGAAATGTCAAACATACCTATCATCACTGTATAAACAAGAAACCCATTCTTGGCAAAAAAACAAACAAATGAAAGGATGTTTTGTTAAATAATATATCATTTTTTTTTCTTTTTTTGTTTGGTTTGGTCGACATGCTCTTTAATTGCAAAAGTCAGAAGGAGAAGTACTGAGCAAACCATTCTTGTCTCTGGGGGTCTGGAGAGGTGACGGGTGATTCTTCTCCTTCAGGAAGGCTGAGGAAAAAAACAAACAGAAAGAGAGAGACAGAGATAGAGGAAAAAAAAAACAGAAAAAAGACAGTAAGAGACATGGAGAGAATTACAAAACCACTGCTAACTGTAGTCTGGGCTAATCTACAGCTTTTCTCAGTACTGAAAACTTCAAAGCGTAGCAGACCAGTTGATTGTCCTGTTCATGTGTTTTTATTTTATTTTACTTTATTTTGTGTATGTGTGTGTACTGGTATGGTTTATGAGGACACAAATGTGTCCCCATAAAACAAAAGGCTTAAAAACATACAAAATGGTGTTTTATGAAATTCAAAAATTGCCAGTAGTTTTCTGTAAGGGGTAGGTTTAGGTGTAGGGTTGGTGTAAGGCAATAAAAAATACAGTTTGTACAGTATAAAAACCATTACGCCTAGGGAGAGTACTCGTAAACCACAAATGCAAGTGTGTGTGTGTGTGTGTGTGTGTGTGTATTTTTTGTGTTTTTTTAATGAGATCCCAGGAACAGAGTGATATCAATAGCCCATTACACTTGCAAAAAGTTATAATGGTACGTGTCATGTAAATACCATAGTTATGAATATGGTACAAATGATCATAGTATCAACATAAAAAAAAAAGAAGGAAATTTCTGTTATTTGTTAAAGAAACAAATGAGTTTATCTCCTCAGACTGTTCAAAAGTTCAGGTCAGTTGGATTTTTTTTTAATTAATACTTTTATTCAGCAATTAAACTGATACAAAATGACAGTAAAGACATTTATAATGTTACAAAAGATTTCTATTTTGAATAAATGCTGTTTTTTGAACTTCTTAATTACACTGTAATATTACATAGAAAACAGGTATTTATCATAAAAATTTTAATGCAATTTAAACTATATTACTGTTTTATCATATTTTGCAAAATAAATACATCTGTATATGTATATGAAGATAGAACCTCCAGCTCTTTCCAAGGTCTTCTAGTACCAGAACCTGCGTTCAATCCTGATTAATTTAGCCTGCAGGTCAGCGTTTATAGAAACACTTTTTATTTGTCCCTCTCTACTGCAGAACATTTCATTGTTTATTCTGAGGAAAGAGCTTTTATAAGCTGCAAGCCAAGGTTTTTTCAGGTAGCTCAGCTGTGTGGTTGAAATGCTGACTGACTGACTGATTGACTGACTGACTGATGTCTGGGCTACCACTGACTCTGAAAGTTTGCAGCACGATGACGGCTGGCTGATGTCTCCTTCCTGCTTCTTAAAGGGATAGTTCACCCAAAAATGAAAATTTGATGTTTATCTGCTTACCCCCAGGGCATCCAAGATGTAGGTGACTTTGTTTCTTCAGTAGAACACAAATGAAGATTTTTAACTCAAACCGTTGCAGTCTGTCAGTCATATAATGGAAGTGAATGGGAATCACGGCTTTGAGAGTCAAAAAACGTACACAAACAAATCCAAATTAAACCCTGCGGCTCGTGACAATACATTGATGTGTAAAGACACAAAACGATCGGTCTGTGCAAGAAACTGAACAGTATTTATATCGTTTTTTACCTCTGATTCACCGCAATAACCGAACTGTCCTGAGTGCGTTCTCAACAGCCGGCGCGTGACGCGTCTTCTTCTTCTTGTTGCTTTACAGCGGATCGCAGACTTATAAGTGCATTACCACCACCTATCTCTCAAATGGACCATTGACACTCCTAACTGAGATTGTAGATAGAGTGTCAATGTCCATTTGCACAGATCGATCGTTTCGTGTCTTTACACATCAATGTATCGTCATGAGCCGCAGGGTTTAATTTGGTTTTGTTTGTGTATGTTTTTTTTAGCTCTCAAAGCCGTGATTCCCATTCACTTCCATTATATGACTGACAGACTGCAACGGTTTGAGTTAAAAATCTTAATTTGTGTTCTACTGAAGAAACAAAGTCACCTACATCTTGGATGCCCTGGGGGTAAGCAGATAAACATTACATTTTAATTTTTGGGTGAACTATCCCTTTAAGAAGAGTTTAATGTCTGGAAGTCTGAAGAGTCTGAGTTGAAGGAAGGAAGGAAGGAAGGAAGGAAGGAAGGATGGATGGATGGATCATCCATCCATCCATCTTCAAATGTATCAAACAAGAACATTCAAACTTTAAAGTCACAGTCACATGGATTTCTTTGAACTTCAATTCATTTTAATCTCCTTGCATTCAAATTTGAATTTGTTCAAACAATTCAAATTCAGGAAGTAAACTGGAATCAAAAAGATCAAAACCTGTAGCCCCTGCCTTCTGGAAACCACTTAAAGCCAGCTAATCAGACTGTAGCTTGATGTTTTGAGATGTTGATGTGCATAATACACTCTCAGAAAAAGGTATAAAAGCTGTCACTGGGGTGGTACCCATTAAAAAGTAACTAATATGTACCATTTAAGTACTAATATGCACCCTTTAGGGGTAAATAAGGTACAGAGGTGTACCTTTTGAAAGGGTACTGCCCCAGTGACAACTTTTGTACCATTTATTTGCACGATTATGACAAAAATCATAATTGTCGGTTATTCCCTTGAAATTGTAATTACGATTAATTACAATTTATTTTAAATGATGTTTATTGCATTGTTTGAAGCAACTGCATGCCATATTCTTATATGAAAATAAACAAGCTGAAAACACTCATTTCAAAACATTTATTGCTTTTCTATAGTATTAAGCCTCAGATGTTAACTATACATTGAATTGGTTTCTTCTTTAAATAACAGAATAAAGTAAAAATATGCATTATAAAGTTATACTACAACTAAAATGTAGTAAAACAATGGAAAAACCCTTAAGATAACCTGTAAAAAGAAAAAAACACATCTTAAGCACTCAGAATAACATAAGTGGACTTTGAACAATTAATTGCCGCTTTGAATGATTACATACTTGTGGCATCCGTAATTGTAATCGCGATTAGAAATTCTATTAATTGTGCAGCCCTAGAATGTGTCTGACGTTATGCGACAGTGCCATTTAATTCAGAAACTATGGACTGATAAATATGTCATTTATTACACTAATGCGAAAGTAGTTTGAAAAGTGTGAGTCATGCCACCAGACAAGGCAATTAAAATCCATCAATAGACACAAATTCAGTGTTTGAAACAGAGCTGCAAACAGGTCTTTTGACTTATTTAGAGGCAAATTGGCATCTATGCAAAAATACTGTGAATTATGCAATTTTTAATGCATTCTGATGGCTGTTCACACAGCATTTTTGCACTATTTTCAATCATTGGTTTATGTAAACATGCTAGACGGATGTGTTTGATCATCATGACACATCTAGCTTATTCTCGCACCTTGAATTTAATTTTTAAAAACCCAATAGAAACCACTAATTAAAACTGTAAATTTGTACAAGTCATATAAAAAGGATTGTCCATTCAAAAAAAAAAAATAATAATAACCTAATTCTCGTTTTAGACAGCATTTGACTGAGACATTTTTTTTTGTAATCTTTTTTTTTCTTTTCTATTTTCTCAGACAGTATATTTTAATGTGAATATCTGTTAAAAGTGAATTTTGTTAACATTTAGGAGTACATTTGCATATAAATTGCCTGAAAGCAAACACATGTCGACTACAAGCCTTTGGCACAAACTTAAGGTGCCAAATTACAAATAGCACTTTTAAAAATCATTGGTTTATGTGAACGTGCTAGATGGACTTCTTTGACCATTGTGATGCATCTAGCTGTTAAAAAAAAAAAAAAACTCAAACACTGAAATTGGAGTTGACATTTATATTAAGCAGGACTTTCGGTACGTTTTAAATAATAACCTAATTCTCATTCTTTCAGCATTTGACCAGACATAAATGTGTAAAAATAAAAAATAAAAATCTCAATTTTTCCAGACTGTATTTTAAATGTGCATATCTACTAAAAGTGAATTATGTCAATTTTTAGGAGTACATTAGCATATAGATGGCCTTGAAGCAAACACATATTGACTAAAAGCCACGAAACTCAAGTGTCAAATTACAAATAGCACTTTAAAAAAAAATCATTAATTTATGTAAACACGTGTTGGATGGATGTCTTTGACCATTGTGATGCATCTAGCTGTTTTTTTTTTTTTTTTTTAAAGATTAAATTGCTGTTAACATATTTCCTATAAAAACAGGACTTTTGGTAGATAAAAAAGTCAATTTTTCATAAAACATTTTAAATAATATCCTAATTGTTCTTCTAGAGAGCATTTGACTAGACGTAAATTTGTAATCAGTATTTTTGAAAAAATCTTTTTTTTTTTTTTATTTTCCCAAATTACAAATCGCACTTTTAGTGCTCAAGTGCTCAAGTGCAAGAATACTGTGTGAAGGGCCTCTAAAACATACTTCTTTTAAAATGACAACAGATTTTTGAATATAAGAAAGGACCCCACTCGTATATTAAAAAGTGACTCTAGTTCAGTTGCTAAGTGGACCAAATGTCACCCTGACATGAACTGAACAGGATAGACTGTGTGTGAGAGCACTTGCACCTTTTTTACATTCACACCAGCATGCAAGGAAACAAGCACAATGGTGCTTCAGACGAGATGATACTTCCTGGGTCAAGAGCAGCTGTAACAGTGACAGCAAAGCATGCATGATACGGTCACCTCTCAAAACATGCCAACTGCAAAAGCAGAGCCATAGGCAAAGGTTTATTGTTGAAAAAGAGTGGAAATATTGTATTTAAAGAGTATATGAAGCCTGATACAGTGTAACTTACATGTTCACACAGATGCAAAACCGTATATTATGGAAAATGATTATTTTTTTCCAAATATAAAATATTGCAAAATTAAAATATTCATTCTCTCTGATGCAGTGTGGTCTTCAAAGACAATAAAAAGACATTACGTAACAGATGAGTCATATAACTTCCATAACGAACAGAAAACACAACACAGAGACAGACGCCAACTCCCAGCATGCACTGTGACAGTGGGGACACATGCTCCCATTTGCATTCCAATGCCATTTCAAAAGCTCATGTATGGGACTTCAGAAAATAACATTAAGCATACATGTACATCAGTGTTAGGAAAAAGCTCAAGTATCCCTTTTATTTGCCTGCATTCGGAATGGAATGCTAGCTTCTTGCATACTGTGTACACAGTATATTACTTACTATTGTTGGAAAACAGAATGAAAAAGGATGCAATATCAAATGAGAATGATTCAGAAAATAGTATGCTACATTGTTAGCATGACTGCATTAAGCTGCATGTTTAATTAAACAAGCAGTATGCAGTAAGCAACTCCGAAATGAATAAAAACTTTTTTGATATAATTACATCATTTGGTACAGTGTTGTTCTTGACTAAAACTAAATATAACTAAAACTAATAAAAATTGTCTTAGTTAAAATAAGTAAAATATTACATTAGAAATTAAATTATTAGAAATAAAAAATAAAACATAATAAATGTCACTTTTGCAACTAACTGTAATAAGTTAAAGCTGAAGTACTAAAATCACTCAAACTAAATCTGAAATAAAATCAATTAAAGCTAAATAGAAATATAAAAAAATAAAAAATAAAAGAATTCTAAATATTAATAAATACTATATTAGTATATAAATAAAATGATAAAAATAAAAAATATAATAAAATGACATTTAGTGTAAAATGCCATTAAATTATTGAAATGATTAAAAAGAAGAAAAAAAAAGAGATGCTCATTCATCATGGAAATTAAAAGGTTAAACCAAGAGCATTGCATGATGGGATACAGAACCCAGCATAATATGCTCTGTTGTATAATGCACATTTTGGAAAATATAGTATTCCATGCATACTAAATATTTTTAGCATGTGTAGTATGGTAGTATTCCATTCCGAGCAAGGGTATCGATTACGAAAATAAAATAAAAAGTCAATGTGAATGACTTTTTGCTCACCAGCTTAAATTCTCCCATGTCTCACCCCAAAAAGCAGCACACCCTTCAAATAGCACCAATCCAAATAAGAATCGTAACATGGACCAAGTCTGAGATCAGGGCGACGCACTTCTTATTCAAGTTAATTACTCGTTTCAGAGGAGATCGGAGGAGAATCGGATTAGTAATTCCTGCTTTCCCGCTCTCTGTTAGGCAGAGAAGAGCCTGGGAGATGCAAACACAAAGCAAACCATCAGAAGTTTCTGTGTGCATTTCCTTGGCACATAAAAGGGATACAATAGCTGCCTCTAGAAAAGTGGGCGGCTGGTTTTCAGTGTGCTGGTGTGTTCGTCCGCTGGCCTGTGGTGCAGAGAGCGAGGCGTCTGCCGTGATGAGGTGCGCCTCACCTCGTCAATATTTTGGGTTCGGTGAGAGGGGTTGGTGGGGGCAGGGGTTTGCTCGTGTTAGGCTCCAGCTGGTGAATGGGGGAGTTGGGGATGGGCTCGAGGCGGTTGGGCTGGGGCTGGCCGCTCCCTGTCCCGGAAGCCTCCACATTGGCCCTAAGATTGGCCAAGCTGCTGAATTGGGTGGCTGATTTGTCGTTCTTTCGCTTTTGCTACATAGGATGACAAGAAAAGCAAACAAAAAAAGGAAGTTGGGAGAGCTTGATGCTCCATTTTTAAGAGGTTCTCCCAATGATTGCTTCCTAACAAACGCCCACCCTGACAGTCAAGCTCGCAACACTCAGCAGAGGAAGCATCTCAGCCAATCAAATCAAAATGAGTCGAATAGAGATGTGTCAGAGGAAGAGGCTGTTGAAAATTTCAGACTGAAAGAAGAATGGCTTGGAAAGCAAAGAAGAACTGGATGTCTAAACAGGAAGAGAACGCAGAGTAACGAGACACACTGACAATCACACGTGAACACACACACACACATACAGTATATGCACACGTAATCACCGACACTTGGAAGTTATAGAACATAGATGAGGGCAACAGTGAAATATCTGGTCAAACAGAATGACATTGTTTAGACTGGGTCAGGAACTGCTGTGACGTATGGAACAAACATCATTTTCTCTCAAGCTCTGGAAAAACAGGATTTTGAGTCACTCAAAAATGAAAATCCGGTCATCATTTACTCACCATCGCGTTGTTTCGAACCTGTATGACTTTGAATCTTATACTGGCTCTTTTGTATGCAATTGCAAGGCTTTTACACTTCAAAATGGACGCAAATGGACCATGAAAAGTTCATAAAAATAGTCTTGAGCTTATACGATTACTTTTAATTAAACTATTTAAAAAAAATGAATCATTCGCATTCATTGATTCACTGAGAATAACCAAAATAAAATTTAAAACTATTCAAAATGGTTTTTAATTAAAATAAATCTGAAATAAAATAAACTACAAATATAAGATGGAAAACGTAAAAACCTAAACAAAAATTTGAAAATTAGAAATGTTGCCTTGGCAAATAAATTAAATAAATACATTTAAGTACTAATTTAAGCACTAAAACTGCTAAAACTGAAACTGAAACAAAAGCTAAATAGAAATATTAAAAAATAACAAACAACAAAATTGCTAATACTTGAACTTCAATTTAAATAAAAAATAGAATGAAATATAAAATGAAAACCTAAGTGAAAATATTAAAATACTAATAAATACTATTTTAGCATAAAATTATTAATTCAATATTTTTTGCATAGGTGGTATGGTAGTATTTCATGTCAAACAAGTTTTCAGACTACAAAAATTAAATAAAAATAACATTTCATTCACCGATAAGAATAAGAAAATATATCATACAGCTTCAAGAGAATTGAAAATTGTATGCACTAATTTTATGATACTTTCATGTGAGTTTTTTGTCCCTTTTATGCTTGAAAGCTTCTGTCCCTGTTCACTGCAGTTGCATGGAAGAAACCATCCAGTATAATATAATACATTTTCTGTTTCCATGCAGGTTTGGAATGACATGAGGGTGAGTAAATGATGTCAGAATATTCATTTCTGGGAGAACAATCATAATAATAGTGAGTGTGTGTGTGTGTGTGTGTGTAAGAGCTCCAGCATGCTCCCAGTGAACAGTGTTTCCAATGAACTCCAGTCCGGCATGTCAGTTGTATTGCCTTTGATTGCACCCCAGCAACACTCCATCCTAACCAGGCACAACACATCTACTAAAGCCATTTTCACAGTAAACAGAGCATATATGATGTTTAATATACAGTTGTAGAAAAAGGATTTTTATCAAAAAAGTGGAACCAAGTGACTGTCATGATATCTGTGCAGCTGGTTGGGAACTCCAATTAGCAATGTACGCAAGTAATTTATCACTTTTTGCTTTTTTGTGTCATGCCTGGCTAGAATACAGTGTAAGAAATGACATTCAAGATGAACTATCAAGCCTCATTCACTGCTGTCATTTCCAAAACTTAGTGAGCTGCCTCGCTGTCTACTGTCTATATATTAGACACAATGTAAAGACGATGTATAAACATATGAACATGCATTTCATTCTATTTCTTTGTGTTCTGCCAAGCTTTTTTTTTTATTTTTAATTTTTTTATAAAAGAGTACATCCCATGCGAACAGCCAGCATCCAAACTAATATTGAGACTAAGCAGATCACTAGGTTTTGGAACAGCAACTACATCTTAAACTAACCAACTACCAGCTCCACACACAAGGACACAGCAAAGTACAAAGAAGAACTCTTACCTTGACAAGAGGGTTAATGACACCAACATTAGGATTTGTGTTGAATATTTTGTTGAAGTTGGTCTCTCTGTTGACAAGCTCCAGCTGGTAAAACTTTTTGTCATCCTGGAAGGAAAAGTAGATCTCTCTTGATATTCATGGACAATATAACATCACTGACATAAGAGCACCATTTGTCTCCAGAACACGTGACTCAACACAAACATCTGCTAGTTAAGTGTTTTGCAAGATTAAATATATGAATAAAAATTAATTGTAAGCTTCTATTAAAAATACTATTTCATGTAAATATTTTATTTTAATAAAAATATTTTAACAAAATCACAAAACTAGCCATGACACAATGTGAATTTAAAATATAAATGTATACATTTATATATAAGCAATATAAAAACATAGGCTACATTTGAATTAAAACTGGATATTTTTGAGTTCCCACCACCACTTATGTTCCTCATCTAACAATTCTGACTTTTGTTTTCACAATTGCAAGTTTATTTCTCAGAATTTGGACTTTTCTTCTCATAAGTATGAGTTTAAATCATGCAGTTCTGAGTTTATAGGTAATTGTGACTGTTTTATCTTGCAATTCAGTCTGAATTATGAGGAAAAAAAGAGTCACAATTACCTTTATTTATTTATTTATCCATCCATCCTGTAGCAGAAATAAGCTTTCATACATATCCACGTAACTACAAAAGTTAAATAATCGTCAGTATCAAACCATATCTATGTTATTTTCATTTCAGCTTTGGTTAAGTAATTCAACTTTACTTGTAATCATTTGTATGCGTCACTGATTTTAAATGGTTTCAATGCATCAGGTAAATTCACTGTTAAAAAAAACAGCTTACTGGTGTAATTTTAGCAGGTGCTAGTGCGATTTTATTGTGGTCTGAATCTGAAAGATACAAGAAACATAGATGCCAAACGTCTAACACAGCTATTTTATGAGCAAAGAAAGTCTTTTTCGTAAACCACCATTGTTTTAAGGGGTGACTTTCATAGAAAAGTGGTTGTCACTGTGTCTAGAGCAGGATTAAGCTGGTCTTTTCAGCAGGGTTGTCTGTCCTGAAATAGACCTATCCCTCCAGTCTTGCGAGACTCTGCTAATCTCAGCAGGACCGAGCACCTGTGGGATACCTCGTCTTGTGTAACAACATTCACTTTGCAAATAACTGTAAAAAGTTAAATCTGAAGCACTAAAATCACTCAAACTATATCTGAAATAAAATCAATTAAAGCTAAATAGAAATATAAAAAAATAAAAAATAAAAGAATTCTAAATATTAATAAATACTATATTAGTATATAAATAAAATGATAAAAATAAAAAATATAATAAAATGACATTTAGTGTAAAATGCCATTAAATTATTGAAATGATTAAAAAGAAGAAAAAAAAAGAGATGCTCATTCATCATGGAAATTAAAAGGTTAAACCAAGAGCATTGCATGATGGGATACAGAACCCAGCATAATATGCTCTGTTGTATAATGCACATTTTGGAAAATATAGTATTCCATGCATACTAAATATTTTTAGCATGTGTAGTATGGTAGTATTCCATTCCGAGCAAGGGTATCGATTACGAAAATAAAATAAAAAGTCAATGTGAATGACTTTTTGCTCACCAGCTTAAATTCTCCCATGTCTCACCCCAAAAAGCAGCACACCCTTCAAATAGCACCAATCCAAATAAGAATCGTAACATGGACCAAGTCTGAGATCAGGGCGACGCACTTCTTATTCAAGTTAATTACTCGTTTCAGAGGAGATCGGAGGAGAATCGGATTAGTAATTCCTGCTTTCCCGCTCTCTGTTAGGCAGAGAAGAGCCTGGGAGATGCAAACACAAAGCAAACCATCAGAAGTTTCTGTGTGCATTTCCTTGGCACATAAAAGGGATACAATAGCTGCCTCTAGAAAAGTGGGCGGCTGGTTTTCAGTGTGCTGGTGTGTTCGTCCGCTGGCCTGTGGTGCAGAGAGCGAGGCGTCTGCCGTGATGAGGTGCGCCTCACCTCGTCAATTTCTTGGGTTCGGTGAGAGGGGTTGGTGGGGGCAGGGGTTTGCTCGTGTTAGGCTCCAGCTGGTGAATGGGGGAGTTGGGGATGGGCTCGAGGCGGTTGGGCTGGGGCTGGCCGCTCCCTGTCCCGGAAGCCTCCACATTGGCCCTAAGATTGGCCAAGCTGCTGAATTGGGTGGCTGATTTGTCGTTCTTTCGCTTTTGCTACATAGGATGACAAGAAAAGCAAACAAAAAAAGGAAGTTGGGAGAGCTTGATGCTCCATTTTTAAGAGGTTCTCCCAATGATTGCTTCCTAACAAACGCCCACCCTGACAGTCAAGCTCGCAACACTCAGCAGAGGAAGCATCTCAGCCAATCAAATCAAAATGAGTCGAATAGAGATGTGTCAGAGGAAGAGGCTGTTGAAAATTTCAGACTGAAAGAAGAATGGCTTGGAAAGCAAAGAAGAACTGGATGTCTAAACAGGAAGAGAACGCAGAGTAACGAGACACACTGACAATCACACGTGAACACACACACACACATACAGTATATGCACACGTAATCACCGACACTTGGAAGTTATAGAACATAGATGAGGGCAACAGTGAAATATCTGGTCAAACAGAATGACATTGTTTAGACTGGGTCAGGAACTGCTGTGACGTATGGAACAAACATCATTTTCTCTTAAGCTCTGGAAAAACAGAAAGTTAAAGGGATGGTTCACTCAAAAAGGAAAATTCGGTTATCATTTACTCACCCTTGCGTTGTTTCAAACCTGTATGACTTTGAATTATGTACTGGCTTTTTTCTATGCAACTGCAAGGCTTTTAAGCTTCCAAATGGGCACAAACGGACCATAAAAGAATCCTAAAAGTAGTCTTCTGAGCTCATACGATAGCTTTAAAGATCAGATGAACAGAAGTTATTTGGTAACATTGTTCCTGAATCAGAACGATTCAAAAGTGAATCATTCACATTCACTGACTCACTAAAAATATCCAAAATGAAATCTAAATAGTAAAAAATCTGAAATAAACTATAAATATATTTAACTTAAACTTAAATGTTTCCTTGGCAAATAAATAAAATAAATACATTTAAGTTAAGTTAAGCACAACAATCCTAAAACTGAAACAAAGCTAAATAGAAATATTTAAAAATATATACAGGTGCATCTCAATAAATTAGAATGTCGTGGAAAAGTTCATTTATTTCAGTAATTCAACTCAAATTGTGAAACTCGTGTATTAAATAAACTCAATGCACACAGACTGAAGTAGTTTAAGTCTTTGGTTCTTTTAATTGTGATGATTTTGGCTCACATTTAACAAAAACCCACCAATTCACTATCTCAACAAATTAGAATATGGTGACATGCCAATCAGCTAATCAACTCAAAACAAAGGTTTCCTGAGCCTTCAAAATGTTTTTCAAAATAATTCAAAATATTAAAATAGTAATAAATACTTTAGTATATTAAATTATTTGAATATAAAATATTAATACAATATTTTTAGCATTGGTAGTGTGGCAGTATTACATGCCAGACTAAAAAATAAAATGAACATTTCATTTACAAATAAGAATAAGAAAATATATCATACGGCTTCAAAAGAATTGAAATATAGTTCACAAGTCACATGGGATACTTTTATGATACTTTAATATGGATTTTGTGTGCTTTTTTAAGCTTGAAAGCTTCAGTCCCCATTCATTACAGCTGCATGAAAGAAACCATCCAGTACAATATAATAATTTCTTCTGTTAGCATTGCATGCTTGGAATGACATGAGGGTGAGAAAATGATGTCAGAATATTAATTTTTGGGAGAACAATCCTTTTAATAATGTGTGTGTGTGTGTGTTTGTGTGTGTGTGTGTGTGTGTGTGTGTAAGAGCTCCAGCATGCTTCCAGTGAACAGTTTTTCCAATGAACTCCAGTCAGGCATGTCAGTTGTATTGCCTTTGATTACACACTCCATTCTAACCAGGCACAACACATCTGCTAAAGTCATTTTCATAGTAATCAGAGCATATATGATGTTTAATATACAGCTGAAAAACAGGATTTTGATCCACTGAGATTTCACTGTGGAACCAAACGACCGCCACCATATCTGTTGCAGCAGGTTGGGAACTCCAATTAGCAATGTACACAAGTAATTAATCACTTTGTGCTTTTTTGTGTCATGCCTGGCTAGGATACAGTGTAAGAAATGACATTCAAGATGAACTATCAAGCACCATTCACTGCTATCATTTCCAAAACTTAGTGAGCTGCCTCGGTGTCTACTGTTTATATATTTGAAACGATGTTAAGGGGATGTATATACACATATAAACATGCATTTTATTCAATTTCTTTGTGCTCTGCAAAGCTATTTGAAAAGAGTGTATGCCATGCGAACAGACAGCATCCAAACTAAAATGGAGCCTAATCAGATCACTAGGTTTTGGACCAGCAACTACGTCTTAAACTAACCAACTACTAGCTCCACACACAAGGACATAGTAGAGTACAAAGAAGAACTCTTACCTTAACAAGAGGGTTAATGACACCAACATTTGGGTTTGTGTTGAATATTTTGTTGAAGTTGGTCTCTCTGTTGACAAGCTCCAGCTGGTAAAACTTTTTGTCATCCTGGAAGGAAAAATAGATTCTCTCATGATACTCATGGACATTATAACACCACTGATATAAGAGTCTCCAGAACATGTGACTAAACACAAACATCTGCTACTAAGTGTTCTGCAAGCTTAAATATATGAATACAAATTAATTGTAAGCTTCTATTACAAATACCATTTCATGCGATGATAAAAATGGTCAAATTGTTTAATATATTTGTATATTTTTTTGTATGTGCATTATACATGTCCATACATTAAGAAATTCTATTTTAATTCGAAAATATATTTTTTATAAAATCACAAAAATAGCCATGATAAAATGTGAATTTGTTTTCCCATTAAAAACATACATTTTAATTAAATGGTGTTCTCTGGTGGTCTATTTGATATTCAAAGTTTCTTTATATTTTCTTCTTTACCTTCATAAAATATCACATATCAATGGAAGCCTGTTTCATCATTAAATAAAAAATAAAAGGTAATTCTGATTTTTTGTCTAACAACTTGGACTTTTTTGAGAAAAAATGTCATGACTGCGAAATATAAACTACTTATTACTTTCTCGCAATGATGAGTTTACATCTCACAATTCTGAACTTCTATCTTGCAATTCTGTTTTTTGTTTACACCATGAAATAAAAAATAAAAAAGGTAATTGTGACTTTTTATCTCACAATATTGACTTCTCAATTGCAAATTTATTTCTCACAATTTGGACCTTTTTTCTCAGAAGTGCTAGATTATATGTCGCAATTCTGATCTTTTTATTTAGTTCTTTTTTTTTTCATTTTTGCCTTTTTTTTTATTCTGATAGGACAGTAGCTGGACAGGAAGTGAAGCGGGAGAGAGAGGGGGACAGGATCGGGAAAGGTCTGCGAGCCGGGACTCGAACTCGGGACATCCGAAGCTACAACAGTTTTATACAGGTGCATCTCAATAAATTAGAATGTCGTGGAAGAGCCCCTACCAAGTATTGAGTACATGCACAGTAAATGAACATACTTTCCAGAAGGCCAACAATTCACTAAAAATGTTTTTTTATTTGTCTTATGAAGTATTCTAATTTGTTGAGATAGTGAATTTGTGGGTTTTTGTTAAATGTGAGCCAAAATCATCACAATTAAAAGAACCAAAGACTTAAACTACTTCAGTCTGTGTGCACTGAATTTATTTAATACACGAGTTTCACAATTTGAGTTGAATTACTGAAATAAATTAACTTTTCCACGACATTCTAATTTATTGAGATGCACCTGTAATCTTCAATATCAAACCATATCTATGTTATTTTCATTTCAGCTTTGGTTCAGTTCAGCTAATTAACTGAATTGCATTCAACTTCATTCGTAATCATTTGCATGTATCACTGAATTTAAATGGTTTTAATTTCAATGCTTCAGGTGAATTTTCTGTCGAAAAGACCAGCAAAGCTGGTGTAATTTTAGCAGGTGTTAGTGTAATTTTATTGCAGTCCAAATTGGAAAGATACAAGAAACATAGGTGCCAAACATTTAACGCATTTTAGTTTGCTATTTTTATTAGCAAAGAAAGTCTTTTTCGTAAACATCCATTGTTTTAAGGAGTGAATTTCATAGAAAAAGCGGCTGTCACTGTGTCTAGAGCAGGATTAAGCTGGTCTTTTCAGCAGGGCTGTCTGCTCTGAAATAGATCTCTCCCTCCAGTCTTGTGAGGCTCTGCTAATCTCAGCAGGACAGAGCACCCGTGGGACACCTCGTCTTGTATAACAAGATTCACAGCTGAGAAATTTCACAATAAACCTCATATATTGTGAATGAGGATGTCACACTTCTTAAAAGTGCTCTTACCACCAGTTTCTTTACCAAAGATTCTCTCTCGGTCACCATATCCTTCAGTTCGGCTATTGTCTGCAGATCTTCAGGCCTGCTCTCTCTGTTCCGGAATTTTTCTTCTGTTCCCTCCAACCTGAGGAGCAAAGACGTTATGATTTAGGATGACATTTTCTCTACAACCTTTAAATCAGTTGTTCTCAATGTCTATATGGTTAGTTGCATGCTATTATTAGCATTGTTTTCCCCAGTCAAAGATGGTGGATGAGGTGAAAGAAATGTTGAATATAAATGAACTTATATATCAACTAGTTGATGAAAATGACCAAGAATTGACTGTTTTACACAGTTTTTTGTTTTCATTTTCATTAAAGCATTGTTGCTTTAGCTTAGCAACATGCTACACTCTAAAAATGCTGGGTTAAAAAGGGACAAACCCAGCTGTTGGGTTGTATTGACCCAGCTATTGGGTTGTTTTGACCCAGTGGTTGGGATGTTTTGAACCCAACCGCTGGGTCAAAACAACCCAATAGCTGGGTTTGTCCCTTTTTAACCCAGCACTGGGTTATATTTAACCCAGCATTTTTTAGAGTGCAATGATATCACTTATGCAATCAATTGAAATAGCATGCAAAGAACTATTTGTGTAGGTAGTGAAGTTGTTGCTGACTATGCAGAACACTTCAAATCGTGCACTTAAGAGTTTCCATGACGATTAGGATGCTGTCTAGGCAGCAAGTCAAGTCACATGGTTTAGCTATCAACCCTCTCGCCACTGTGTTTACATCTGTCTGGGCTTGTGACTCATTACTAAGAGTGAAATTTGACTATTCTGACACATTAGCTCAAAGCTGATGCCTTTGTGCTTTGAACGCAGAATTAATGAAACACCACTGATCATATCAGTGTAATGATATTGGCATCTGCCTTTCATTTTCTCACATTGTATTAGTGTGATAGTTAAAATCATCAGCAGATTTGAATAGCCGTCACTCAATCTTTCTTTCATCTACAGAAATTCTTTGATGATCAGTGTCGTCGAGGATCAATATCTCTGCCGTTTCTGCTTTTTTGAAGGATGTTTCAAAATGTGTGATGAATCTTTAATGAGCATGCAATGTGACGCTTCCCCAGAGGTATACAGTGTTAAGATTGATGGCTGTTTTCATATAATAACCTTCCCTAAGGTCTTCACAACTGCTTGTAATAAAAATAAAACTGAGGCTGTTTCATGAACAGTTTTAAACTGCTGCAAACAGAGGAAAACACTGTAGTTTTAACTACTAAGGGCAAGTTTATCTATTCAGACTAAATAGGTCATTCTATCTAACTATCTATCTATCTATCTATCTATCTATCAACTGTTTATCCATCCATCCATCCTCTAGCTATCTATCTATCTATCTATCTATCTATCTATCTATCTATCGATAATTATCATAGATAATTATTAGTTGACCTCATGTTAAAAGCTAAAACTATGAATACGAAATATGACCCCTGTAAACAGGCTCATAATAGCTGTTCACTGAACGGGCCTTTCTGAGTAAATAACACTGTTCTCATCAAGCCTATTTATCCATTTAAAGTGACAGCAGCAAAACAAAAAAACAAAAAAAAAACAAAAAGCGCCTGCAGAGTGCACTTGAGCGGTTACAGTAGAGCAGCCCATGCTCCACACACACGAGGATAACTGAGGATCACCGAACACATGAAATATTCATGAGACTTAAATAGGTTGAAATTTAAAACTGGTTGGAGGACTCGGTTTAGGGAAACTCCGCTTTCATAATAATTAATTGCACATAAGACAGGACTGTCATTTCAATAGCTTTGTGTTATGTTTAATTAGCTGGCTGTGTATCTCTGCTCTCCAAGGACACCTGGAGATGGCATGCCTAGGAAACGCTGAGGGATACAAGTTCTGACTGCTTCACACGAGACCTCATTCTGTTCAGTCACAGACTGACTGCTAATCATACTAAAAATACTTGCACCAGGAAAAAGTTCAAAACATAATTTAAAGGAATAGCTCACCTTAAAATCATGTACTCACTCTCATGTCATTAGTAAACCTGTATGAGTGATTCTTTTGTGGAACACAACAGGTTTTCCAAACAATTCAAGTGAATGAAGCTGTCAAGCTCCAAAATGACAAAAATACACCATGAAATAGCATAAAAGTAGTCAAATTGACTTGTGTACTATATATGTTTCCTGAAGTCATAAGATAACAATCAAAATACAGCAACCGGTGAAGAACGATTGAGTGAGTGAGTACTGAACAAATTATTCTAATGAATTGGTTCATTTTAGTCAATCAAGCCTTTTTCAAAGACTTTGGAAAAAATGACTTATTCAAATTATCCCAAATATTTATTCCATAAAAAGCACTAAAAGAATAATGGAAGTTAACAGAACGGGAATCGTTAAGAGGAATCAAAACCACTATGGGAATCATACAGAATTTAAGGGTTTTGATTCTGAAGAACAGATTGAAATTTGTGCTTCAGCATATTCAAACTTGGTGCATTAAGATCAGCTGCCAGACACAAGACAATTAATGACATTAGTCATGAAATAATGGCTTAAATTGGTTTAAACTCACACAGAGTTATCATATGATTTCAGAATACCTGGAATACAGCACATGAGTCATATGGACTCCTTTTATGATGCTCGTTTTTTTTTTCATTTTTGGAGATTGACAGCATCTGTCTGCATTCAATTAAAAAGAGCTGCATGAATATCTACCTTTTTATTTCAGTGAAGAAAGAAAGTCAAAAAAATCTGGAACTACAAAGGGAAATAAATAAATGATTGAATGAATGATAGAATCTTAATTTTTGGGTGAAGAATTCCTTTAAGATCAGTCCTTCTTACCCTTTGTCTTATGAACACACAGTAGAATCGTTTTCACAGATGGATTTGATAAATGATTAATTAAAACCTCTAGGATTTAAATGCACTTTGTTAAATGCAATTCTATCTTTCTGTTGTATTTGGTAGGCTGTAGGGCCTTTCCATGTCATGACACACACTTCCAGAATCTAAATTATTCATTATCATTCTCAGTTGTGAATACTGAGTGGATTGAGGCAGTCAGATTAACTATTTTTATATGACAAGCTGTTCAATAGCTGAACACCTCTGACAGCAATATCTACAGTAAGAGTTCTTCTATATACAACCCTGCCAATTCT
>NW_015544213.1:656144-657741 GCF_001515605.1 Sinocyclocheilus anshuiensis | reverse complement strand
ACATAAACACACACACACACACACACACACACACACACACACACACACACATCTACAAACACCTCCTGTTCGTAAATGGCTGTCTTTCTGACTCAAATTCATCTAAACAAGTTTATCATTCAAAGTCTGTAGCTGATATATAAAATGTACCATTTTAAGCAAAAATTAGGGTGGATATGAATAAACTGGGACATTTTTTCCATTCATCTCTATGACAAAAAGTGTCCCAATTTACACGAATTCACCCTAAATAAATTATTCACACATCTAGGGCAATAATATTCACAATACCATCTGTTTTTTTTTCACTAACCAACCACCTATAATCCAGTTTAACCACACACTTTTTACAGTGCTCATATACACTAAGCTGTAAATAGATTATTGCAACACGTTTTAAAAGAAAATACAAAAAATACTAGAAAATAGTCTTTCTAATTAAAAATGTTGTTTAATTCAGTATTACTTGCCATTTCTTTGTAATTATTTCTGAATGTAAATTGTTTCTACACCAAATTTTTTTCAGTGTATTAATGTGGCATAAATATTTAAATCAAATCATTGTCATTTTTAGAGCAAACAAACATTGCGCTACAACTAAAAAGCAGACAACAAACAAAAATGGGTTTAAAACACATTTTACAGTATTCATAGCAGCAATAATTCATCAAATGATGATTCAATGAAGGAGAAGAGCATTAGTTACATGCTTGCTTCTCCATATGAATGGTGTACCTTGTCAGAGCACAAAATAACCCTAATCCAAACACAAAAAATACACATAAACAGCATGATTAGTAGCTAAAGGCATCTGCTATCTTTCTGAGCTGCCTTGACAGGGTCGTCTGTTCTGCTCTCAGTTTTTGCTTGATATATATCTAGATATCTTCTGTCTCCCTCCCAGCATCTCTTCAGAAACATTGTCCTCATCTCCTCCCTCTCCACCAACCGCTCTGTGTCTACATCACAGTCTGGTGTCCTTTCCTTAGCATTCAAGCGGTTTCACAGCCTCTGTCACCAAATGCATGTAAACAACCAGTAAAAACAGAAGTTACAAATGCTTCATCCACCAAAATACGCATACTGTATATTGTATACGGACTAGAGCCCTGCACGGGTCTCAAATATAGGCCCTAGCCCGGCCCTGGCCCGAGACGCTCAGGCCCTAGCCCGGGTCCGGGTCCGACAGCTCATCAGATTTTTTTCCCCCTTCTCCCAAAACAGCTTATACTACCGTTTCAGCTATTAAAATAGTTCAGTTTTGTATGTAATGTCAAAGTGATTATATTTTGTTTCGTTTTTTTATTAAATTAATTTAGAAAAACGTTTGGAGCATTTTTTTTTTTCGTTAAATGTAAGTTTTTGTTTTTTAAAGTAACGACCAAGCGGCCAGCGACAGACATGCAGTGAGTTGATCATAGCCAATTTAGCCTTCTCAAATCATCACGACTTGCCTAAAAGTGAATCTATAGATATAAAACAGTTCAAGCATATCACAATGTTAGTTTAAATGTTTAACCTATATAAATGTGTGCTATTAGACGCATATCTAATCGTTTGTGCGGAGACCTAAAGCGCGCTTTACAGGACATGGAGG
>NW_015544213.1:647860-655079 GCF_001515605.1 Sinocyclocheilus anshuiensis | reverse complement strand
CAATTTAGCCTTCTCAAATCATCACGACTTGCCTAAAATAAAATCTATAGATATAAAACAGTTCAAGCATATCACAATGTTAGTTTAAATGTTTAACCTATATAAATGTGTGCTATTAGACGCATATCTAATCGTTTGTGCGGAGACCTAAAGCGCGCTTTACAGGACATGGAGGCGCCGGCGCGATCACTTGCATTAGAAACAACTTAAAAAATGCCGTCATTTTTGCTCATAAAGATAAGAGTAATACATCACTCGGAACTGTAAAGGGTCTACTTTTATTTGTGTGCACTCACAATATCAACAAAACGTTGTGCTTTTATAAAATAAAGGATACATAGGATGCGCTTTCTGCAATTTCGGCCAGGAACGCTTCACAATGATGAACCGAAACTCAGCGAATACTTGCCTCACAGACTTGCTAAATATATCTATAGAAAGCTTTAAATTACCACTTTAAAACGAAATACTTAAAATCGAAAACAAAAACTCTTTCATTATAAAATCTGTAAAGATGCATTTCTCTCTAAAGGCGCGTCCAATGAGGAGATGGAGAGTCAGGATCATCATCTTCATCTTTGCGCTAAGGACTCAGAAAACACTAATTGATTAATAAATAATTCAAATATCTCCTTACTATTTCCCCCGACACATTCAAGGTAATTACTTTTGCTGGGGCTTTGTGGCACGCTTTAGCCTATTGCATGCGTTTTTTGCTGTCATGTGCAAGGATATGTTTGCAGATTCTGCACTGCACATGACCAATTGGCTCACTGTTTGCCATGGTAATCAAATCAAAACTCTTCCAAAATGCAGCTTTTCCCGAAGTATTGGGAACTTTTAGTAACTCCCCACGCTCCTACTTCTCCCTGATGCTCTGCAAGGTCAACTGTCACCTGTATGCTAATACGTGCGTATATGCGTTGCGTATTGCCTAGGTGATGTATAATATTTATAATATAATCAATATAACAATATTTCATACAGTAGCCTATGTGTGCTCTGCGCGTATATGGACACAATGAAAGTAGAGAAGCTAAATGAGCCCGAGTCCGACCCGAGCCCAATCTGTAAAAAAAAAAAAATGGCCTGAGCCCGGCCCGAATGGACTCCGAATGGGACCCGACGGGCTTGCAGACCTCTAATACGGACTCTTTTGTGGTGCATGAACTCACAGGATCTGCAGGGCGGAGATCTTGTCCTTCAGCAGTTCCTGGGCCTTGTTGAAGTCTAACAGCATGTTCTGTGTTTCTCTGTGGTGGAGAGCGTTCAGCTCGGCCATCTCCCGCTCGTGTTTCTTACACAGGTCCTGCTCATGAGCCCTGTGAATACAAAAACACACACACACACACACACACACCACTCTCAGTGACTCTACAAAACTCACTGTAACCCCACAGCACTGCAGCTGCAGGCCTGAAGGACATTTTATCTACAGAGAAATAGATTTTGAGATGGAAATAAATGAAACATACAGGCAGCACATGATACAACAATATTTGCATATATTACCTTGTATATTAAATATATTGTATTTTATACTTCTAATCTGGGAAATATAATCAATAGTTTTGATTCATAAAATCATTTCAGATTAGATTCAGATTCATAATGGTTCACTGGATGAATACATGCAAATAAATAAAATTACAAATAAATATTATTATTATTTATCTGCACCACCATTCAAAAGATTGTTTTAATGTTTTTAAAAGAAGTTTTGCTTGCTCACCAAGGCTGCATTTATTTGATTGAAAATGCAGTAAAACAGTAATATTTTAAAATATTACTATTTAAAATGACTGTTTCCAATTTCAATATAATATAAAATGTAACTTATTCCTGTGATGCACAGCTGAATTTCCAGTCTTCAGTGTCACATGATCCTTCAGAAATCATTCTAATATGCTGATGCTCAAACATTTCTTATTATTATCAATATTAATATTAATTCAAAATAAAATCAATATTAATTAATATTATTATCAATAAATGTTAAAAAACATATTTTTGTGGAAAGCATGACACATTTTTTCAGTATGATTTGATAAACAGAAAGTTCCAAACAACAGCATTTATTTGCATTTAATATTATAACTCACTTTTGATCAATTTAATGTGTCATTGCTGAATAAAAGTATTTAAAAATGTAAAAATTAAAATAAAAAAATCTTAAATTCTGTTTATTTTTCTTAACCCATACATATACCCATTCTTTCTTCTTGTTTTAAGTAAAGAAATCTCACTCAACTCTGTTACATTTATGCTTACAAAAAAAAAAGCTATTTGTCAGTGGGGTAAGAAAAATACATTTAAGATATGTTCTCTGAAAACAAAGCTAGGCAAATGTATTTTGTTTGGAGGACTAGTTTGAGAAAATATATTTTTCAGTGTAACACTCAAATTAAGTACACTGTCTTTTATCCTATTTTCAAACATTTAATTTTTTTCAAAGGTTGTAATATTGTCATTCAGCTCAGAGCTGGTTACTTTGATTCATGGCTCAGAGCACTATATTAAAGAATTTTTTTGAAGTCTCTATTGAGAAAATGAATAAGAAAAATGTAAGCAAGGCTGCTACAAAAGTGTGCGGTCACTGTTGTGATCTATTAGTGCAGCGAGCACTTCTTTTGATTCCTCTGTTACATGAAACATTCATCCAGCTCAGTGTCTGTTTATTTGCTCTGATACAAATGTATCAGTCTGAGTAAATAACATTCACAAATCATTGTGTTACGTGAGTGGTGTCATTTACAAAAGACAACACACTTCCAGCTACATACTATTGATTTTTAGTTATGTTCATTTTCCATACTGCAATTTCTATGCGATATGACTTCTATCCGAAACACATTCTCTACAATTTAGCCACACAATGTGATGGGTTCACATAAAGATCAATAAAGCAGGATCTCCTCTCGGGAAATGATATTTCCCCGTCCCCTGGGGAACGGCACTGCAATGTATTTGCCACTTTTATCTCAGGACCTAAATATGTCAATGTTACATAATTGAAAGTGAAATGAGATCAGCACCCGTCTTGCATTATGATGTGTGTTACTAAACAATCACATTATCTCAAAACAGCCTCTATGTATAATGAAACAGCTTTTTTACTTATTAATACAAGGGTGAATTATTAATATCAACCGCTGAATAAAAGATATAATGGCCGTGAGTTCAGGTTTTCTAATCCAATTCATTTCTCTTTTTAAAAGTCTGTTTTCTTTTCTTTAATCTACTACAAAAGACAAACAACACTGTCCAAAAGAGCCAGACAGCAACAAGAGAACTGTGGGCAAAATGACAGACAAATCCTGATAGGACTTTCTAGACAAGAACACTTTTCTTTTGTTCTTTTTTCTTTTCACTTGCAACCCCATTCTGCTTGAAAATAATTGAATTTCCATCTCTTTCATCATCACCAATGACTCCTGTCACATAAAAGCAGAAGATAATGTCACATTAGAGGTTGTTTAAGGATTGCAAACGTTCTCATGCAACCTCATGCATGCAGACGTGAGATTAAATTTTCTCATTTTGTAATGAGTTTACACTGTTTCCTAAATACAGTGGTGGATGAAGTACACAAATCAAGTACAAAATAAAATATTACTCCAGTAAAAGTACAAAGTACTTGATTTTAAATGCACTCAAGTATTAAAAGCATAAGCGGAGCATTTTGGCCACAGGGTCTTGGGGCAAAAATGTCACTAAATTAGACAAAAATGCCCCTGCACAGACAAATTAAATCTATTACGTCTGTTGCTAACAAAGTGTAAATGAATAGAAAGTGTCGACTGCGCATTAAATTAAGATTTGCTCATGTTGCACTGTATTTCATTTTAGGCGTTTTTAGTGTTGCGCATTATAACCAATCACACACGATTCTGTTGAGCTTAGGAATGCCATGGCCAATCAGAGGCGATCACTTGAGTCATCGCTGAAACTCATCAGCTTTGTTGAATGCGTGCACGTTCGATGACTGATTTCCGCGAATCCTCTCATCATACACGACAAAGCGCAGATGTACGCACAATGTAAGTAAGGGATTCATTTCGCAATATAGACAGCTTCAGTGATTATAACGATAGTTTTGTTTTTTTGAGAGTGCCATATATCAAAGTTAGTGATAATGTCACTACTGTACATCATTTATTCGCAGTTTGAATAACCGTGGGAAGGAAACGTTATATAATTATCAATTTCTAATGTTTGAATTAAATTGTAATCACATTAAATACAAATTCAGTCCCATTAAACATATTTTATTAGCCTACATGACACCCGTGTCTGGTTCTTGCCGAAAAAGACAGGTTTATGATGTTTGTAGTTAATAGATTTGGCTGCTTTTAGCCTTACCCTGGAGTTGGTTCACCCTATGATTAAAAGTAAAACATATTAATCGATCATGTTTATGATTTAATCTAGCCAGCACTAGTCAGACTAACCAGCACTAATAAGAAAGATTAGTGCAGACATTTAATATGTATTGATCTGCATATAAGCAGTGTTATTTTAGTATCATCGAGATACTATTATAGTTTTTATTATATTTTATTCATATTTTCATTTTTATATTTTTAATTTAGTTAAAGTTGTAGTCATTTTGTTGTGTGCTTTTGTCATTTTTAGTAGATTCGTTTTTATTTCAGTTTTAGTTTTTGTTATTTTGGTAGTTAAACTAAATTAAAATGAGAAATGCTGCATTGGCAGCTAGCTGAAATAAAAATATTTTTTATTTTATTTTATTTCAGTTAACATTTATTGATATTTGAAGTAATGAAAATGTTTTTTTATGGTTTTAATTTTACTTTCAGTTTTAGTTAACAATAATCACACTGTAAATAAGCAAACTTTTTTTTTTATATACCATATAGTATTTTAAAAATACTTTGTTACACTGTCTAAATCCAAGAAATCATCACAGTCTCCAATCCAAGACTCACCTGATCTGCTGATTGGCCTCGCTACGGATCTTCAAAACCTCTTTGCCCTTGAGTTCCAGCTCCTTGGTCAAAGTGCTGATGTTCTCGTTCAGGGTGTGAATCTCGTGGTCCAGATCGGCAATGTGCTTCTTCCTGCGACTGACCTCCTCCTGCAGATCTGAGATGCGACTCAGAAGCTCGTGTTCCTGCAACACATGAGAACGCAAGGTCACGAAAAATGGCAGACTGACCTTACTTGAGAATGCCACGTGTTATGCAAGAGCATGGATTGTTTGGGGCTCTTCCTGAAACATCTGAATTCAGACACATGGAGGTCCCACATTGATGGCACATCCCTCCAGCTCGCCTTGCTTATCCACTACATCTTCAAATATATGAATAGTTTAGCAGACCTACAGCATTATTTTTAGCACTAGAGTTTCATCTCTTGTGGGACGTCAGGAGCTAATGGGCCTTGAGTCCATGTCTGAAGTTACTGGGGAACAACTTTCGTCAACTTTCTTAAGTATTCAGTTACTTATTTAAAAAATGGCAAAAAATACAATGTTTCTGGCGATGTACTAGAAATAAATTGGTTTTGAAATGAGGCGGGGAAACTTTCCTTGCAGAAATACATCTCAGAGCACTGAGAAAATGTATGCCTTTGAATAAAACACTGAACGTAACAAAAATACCAGTATTAAATAAATAAATACAAATGTTTTTTTTCCAGAGAGGGCCCATGTTTGTAGTTTAGTTCCACATGACCATTTTCCACTCTCTCTCTGACTTTTAAAATTAAACAGGCTGTTTTGTTACTGTTAAGGATTTTCAAAATGACATCTGTTATGATCGGCCAAACTGTCTGCATGCAAAATGACTAGCAAGGACCCTGATGCTACTGAAAACTGAATATGTTTTCTATGATATGGCATCCATTAAAACAGAGACACTCTTTAGATGCATACTCACATGCATGCATCTAACTTTTAATATACAGCACAACACACAATACCCAAATCACAAAGGGGTACAAATTAGAGCCTGACTCTTTAAAATGAATAGTTTAAAACACAGAAATTAAATATTATGGCAAAATGATAATGATATATTTTTGTTGTTGGATACAGTCGAGAAGGTCAGGACCTCTGAGGTGGGACAAGTTAAAATCTATTTTAATGGTTTAAAAAATCCATTTAAGACATTTGATGCATTTAAGCTCTCAGGGTATGTTAACATTCTGTTAGGTAACAGTTTATCAAACATATCTAATAGTTCTCACTCCAAAAAAAACCCATCACATTCATGCCTCTAAAAAAAGTAATGGGACACCACAGTGTACTGTATTAACAGAAATTGCCACACAGGCTGTTCTCTACTGTAACGATTATATACACAACTGTATACGTCAGACTCCAGTACAGCCCTGGTTAGATTAATTAGACAACGCTTGTCTCAGGGGCAATTTTCCACTCCACTGACACTTTGACTTTTAAATGCCTCATGCAGAGGAAGTAGAAGAAATCCTCCTGGAAAATACAGCCGAGCCCGTTTCCAGTTTTATGCAGTTAATGGCTCTTGCTTAATCAAATTACAATTTGCTCAGCCAACTCTGAATGTCTGTAAATATAATTTCACACAACAAATAGCTCAATAACGGTATCAGTGTGTGGCAAAGAAAACCTGTGGCCCAGAGGGGCTTCCTATATTGGGGCCGTATTAAGTGATAAAGGATGCCAATGTCAGCAGAAAAAGTAATAAATAGCAAACATTTGCATTAAAAACAAATTTGTGTATTTCTAATGTATACTCACTTAAATAATTACAAAAATATCACAGCCATTGTAGACAACCGTGAATTACTCTGAAAGAGCATTTGTTCATAACTCCAAATCACGACAGATGGTTCATCTTGAGAATGAAGCATAAAAACAGCATGCTCACTTCTAAGAAAATTTGTCCAAATAGTAAAACTTTGAATCAGTGCCAATCTGTTTCTCCCACTCTGCCCATGTGTCCTGCAGCAATGATATCATTCTTTAGAGCAGTCCATTTTGATATCTATATATACATTAGTTTATAATTTTTTTAGTCAAAGAATAATCAATATTACAGTATTAAAACAACATAGTTATAGAATAAAATGCAAAAAAGTAACCATAACCATAAAGTGTATATATATATATATATATATATATATATATACAGGTGCATCTCAATAAATTAGAATGTCGTGGAAAAGTTCATTTATTTCAGTAATTCAACTCAAATTGTGAAACTCGTGTATTAAA
>NW_015544213.1:631134-647755 GCF_001515605.1 Sinocyclocheilus anshuiensis | reverse complement strand
CTGTTTTTTTTTCTGTATTTTTGATCAAATAAATGCAGCCTTGATGAGCATAAGAAACTCCTTTAAAAAAACATTACAAGTCTTACTGATCCCAAACTTTTGAGCGGTAGTGTGCATATAAATATATATATATATATATATATATATATATGCTGTATGGGATATAAGTTACGGATCGACATTAAAAACATGACCTGAATCCCCCTGACTATTTCATGTTAATAAACACAATGCATTAGTGTTTTTCATGTTAACATGTTACTTGTGTGAAAGTACCACGACCATGGCCCCTAAAATAATGTAGCTGAGCCTCCTGTATATCAACAGCATGTCAACAAAACATCTGCTCTTCCTGCAGTTGTTGCATTATGTGCTTGGACTCTTTGGTCTTTATTCCCTGACCGCTCACTGGATGTATGTGTGATGTCAATGTTCTGGAGCAGAGCTATCAGGGGTCTGTCTGTGAGATTTTCATTTACACAACTCAAGACTGTGCCTCCAGCAGAACACAGGAGCAGCGCCTGGAGCACACGGCGGCCCGACTCTCTCTCTGACACTGATTATATATTTAGAGTCAGACTTTTTTTTTTTTACAGCTGCACTGTAATTTTATTGTCAGTTCCTTTACTATATATAGTGAAAAACTTTAATAGACCTAACAAGACATTTCATGTAATTTTACAATAAAATACTGTTAAATGTACAGACTTTAAAAGTGAAAAAGAATGTCTTCTTATAATTTACAGCAAAAAACTGTAAATTGACATTCCCAGAATTCCCTGTGAAACATTTAATAATTTTTCATTCAAACAACTGTTTCTTAGTTTTTTTCTAATCATTTATGTACATTGGGGTTTTATGTTGCTAAATGAATGTTTATTGCATTAGTTTCATGTCACGTTTGTTACCTTGATAGTGTTTTGTACCTTCTATCTATTACACTCTAAAAAATGCTGGGTTAAATACAACCCAGTGCTGGGTAAAATAGGGACAAACCGAGCAATTGGGCTGTTTTGACCCAGTGGTCGGGTTAAATGTTTAACCCAACCTTCTGGGTAGTAACCCAACTGCTGGGTCAAAACAACCCAATTGCTCGGTTTGTGATGAGCTTTGATTCATTATGTGGCTTTCTCATCTCTTCTCTCATTATGTGGTTTTTGAAGTGGTTGTCAGTGCATTATAAAACAGATTTTAGTACTTAAATAGGTTGGTATATTAACATTATATCAGTTAATGGAATACAGGTTGTTACTGTAAATTTAAGATGAATCCGTAAAACCTAAAAAGTTGCTACTATATTTTTGCGGTAAAGTTCTGGCAACCACAACTTCCGCTTGTTTACCGCGAATTTCACAGATTTTTTTACAATGTGGTCAAAGATAAAACATGAGAAGCAATTAAATAAACACAGACTTCATAGGATCCAAGCCATATCTATAACATCGGAGACTTGAGGGTGGATTTTTTTTTTTTCAATTGTAACAGTAAGTAACTTCCTAGCAACCATCCAGGGGCAAATATAGTTTGTACTAGTTGGACTATCTAGAAGTTAACCAAGTGATAATCAATACTTTTCAGATTCAAATTAGACCAATATACTTTTTTATGTAACTGAATTTAAAATGTTATGGCCAGACTTGAAAAAAAAAAAAAAAAAGTTGACTAACTTTTAGTTAGTCTAAGTAGTTTATGTAACCAGCCACACAACCGGCCACAGAACTCTCTAGCAACTGCATAGCAACATGTTAAAAAACACTCACATCTTAGCAACCACACAGCAACTGATTTTGGACAAGCAGCCACCAAAATGTGTAACATATAAGCAACAAAACCAAACTGCAAATGAAATATATGCTTTGCCACTATGGTAACAAACAGCTTGTTCTGTAATGCTCAAATTGCGATTTGTATCTTTTATTCATGAATGGCTATTTTTGCCTGGAGTGAGGACGAAACACCTGGATAATGGCAGGGTATTGTTGCATAATGAAACTCGCTTCGGGTGAATAATTGGACTGAAGAACACACATACTCGCACAATGATTTAAATGATCATTATGCTACCATTTCTGCTTGGACATGTTACACATATCAAATCAATTTGTGTTATACATTTTCATTTTAATTTCGCAACTTATAAAGTTAAAATTTGCATGTAATTTACATATTAAGACTACTGTTGGAAATGGCAAATGTAAATTATATAATTTAATTTTCATTTGACTTTTGCAACAAACTGTGCACGTATGGGTAATGGAAAATGTCAATTTAAATACAGAAATACAATGCCATTTTGAATATTGCGTTGCCATTTTGAATATTGCATTTTAAATTGAATTTCTCTACCTATATGCTTCCATAAAAATAGATTTCTTCCCGAAGCCAGCAGTGCAGGTTTTGTTGAACTCCTGAGAGAGCTGAACTACACTGATGCTGTTTTCAGTTCACAGCCTCTCTTTAGCAAAGATCACACTGAGTTTGCCCTTTGACCTCTGCTATTGTCTGTGGGACATTAGGTAAGTTCTCACAAGACAGTTTTGAGCCAATTAGTATTGATATGGTGCTACTAAAATAAAGACCACTGTCACCTGGGGGCGCCGATTTACCAAAAACATTATAATACATATTACAAAGTATTACATAATAATACACAATGCACATGCTAACCTACTGAATTGAAGAGCAAAATCTCATGACTTTCCAGATGAACAGATAAAAATGGAGTGCAAATACACAGAAAGTGCCATTTTACTTCAGTCACAGGCCATTACTAAGATGCAAAAGTGCTTTGCAGTTTGATTCTGCGAGTTTGTGTATGTGCGTTTCATAGACACATTTTAGCCTGAGGTCTGCGTTTAAGACTCAAATTGTACAACCTTTCAGTTGCTTGGCCAACAATCCCATCAGCGTTTCTTTTGTTTAACTGTCATCTTATACATGAGCCAGATGACAAGAGGATTTATTAAGGTCCTTTTCTTTCACAGCAGCCAACTGTTGGCAGAACGCTGTTGATTTGTCCTTTCTTGGAAAAGCATCCACTTACTGTACTTACTGTTAATCTCTGTCTCGATTAAGAGACAATAGGACTGCAGGAGACATTCGGGGAATGATGGGAATACACTGGTAGAGAAGCTAGGACAGTTTATACAGCGACAATACCGAAACTCGCAGATCATTTGTTTATATAATAATTTAAAGTCCCCCTGTAGTCAAATGGTTATTGGTTTGTGACGTAGCAAACCGAGGGCTGTTTCAAACCGCATTTCTGGGTCAGCCTTTGGGAAACTACAGTTTTAAGGAGAAAATACTCAGCAATGGTGTTGATTAATAGATTGGCACATGGTTTGTCTAAAGGCATATTAAAAACACCATATAGACAAATAAACAACATAAAAAACTTGATTTTCACTACAGGGGGACTTAAAAAAGACATAAAATATAAATGTGTACTACAATGTGAATGAATACTAAATATGACTAAAAAAAAGATTACATTGAATCAATGTATTGAATGCATCTACACTACCATTTAAACGTTTTTTTTTTTCAAAAGAAATTAATACTTTTATTCAAAAAGGATGCATTAAATCTGATAAAAGTTTGTGACAGCAAAGGCATTTATACTGTAATATTACAAAACATTCATATTTCAAATAAATTCTGTTCTTTTAACGTTCTATTCATCAAAGAATCCTGAAACAAAAATGTTCCACAGTTTTCCACAAAAATATTAAGCATCACAACTTTTTTCAACATTGATAATAATTAAAAAAATGCTCCTTAAGCAGTAAATCAGCATATTCGAATGATTTCTGAAGGATCATGTGACACTGAAGACTGGAGTAATGATGCTGAAAATTCAGCTTTGCCATCACAGGAATAAATTACATTTTAAAATATAACACCAATTTTAAATTGTAATAATATTTCACAGTATTAAAGTATTTTAACTGTATAAATGCAGTCTTTGCAAACATAAGAGATTTCTTTAAAAAACATTTTCGAACGGCAGTGTGTATTCTGTCAAAAAGAACCACCAAATTAGAGAGGAGGATGGCATTTGATTGAAATGCAAAACAACCAATTACAGCTTTTTGTATGTGACATGTATGGGCAAATCTAAAATGAATGAAACCCCAATAATACACTGTGTGCAAAACATATCCTTGTGAAATATAATAACCCTGCTGTGGATAGAGTTTACCTTTACTCTGCTCTTTTCCAGAGCGTTCTCCAGTTCCTGTTTGGCAGCCATTGTTTCCTGTTGATGGGTTTGACGCATATGTTCAATGGCTGATGCGTGAAGATGGTTCAGCTCGGAACGCAGGGATGCTGAGAGGAGAACAAGAGAAAGAGAGAGACATAGGGAATGAAAAACAAGACTATTCCAGGGAGATGATCTGCTGTCTGGAGCTGAATTAAAAACCATTCATCTCCAACTCTCCCTAAAGCATAAACGTCACAGGTTGAAATGGAAGTGACACTCATTCCTCCACCTGCAATTTCCTGTCAGCGCTCCCTCATTATGCTCCTTTCCAGTTTCTTCCAATGATACCTTATTTCAAAAAGACTGGGCTATAATTAGAGCTGTAGAACTCCACTGGTTTTGCTTCAGGACTTTGAGGTTTTCCATTCGACATCTAGTACCAACACTGCTTAGTGTACAAAGTAAATGCAAACGTACTTTAAATCAAACCTTTATTAATATTACCAACAAAATGCTAAATTATTAACATGGCACAGGACAAATAAGGAAACCTTTTTATTTCCAATTGTCTCTTGAAACTGCAGTCAACAAGTCATTTAACAAAATTATGCAAAATTTTAATTGTTTACTGTATTATTTCTTATTTTAATTTTATTTTTCCCAGCTCAATGAAACCCAGTCATGACGGATATATGGCACATTTTTTTGTGAGCTTTGGGCATTTTGCAAGCTAAGGTGAGCATAAATTGCAGCGTAACCGAGCAACTTTAATAAAACTTTAATAAAACTGAATAAATTAAATTTGAATTTGAACTTTGTAAATCATGCAGTGTTGGACCGCATCATATTTCCAGATTTGCCAGTTGAAATTGACACAGAAAACATCATTTTAATTTCCTGAAACATTGGACAAACCATAAGATACAAAAATATAGTTGCTTGTTTCATCAAATCAATTTAGTTATTTGTAGTATGCAATAATAATAATAATAAAACAATTAAGAAACACCATCAAAAATTGTTGTTCTTTATTTTTTTGTAGATTAAAATAATTCTTCTCTTTTGTTTTGATTTTTATAAACCTAACATACTGATCCAACCTGATTATATATTGATATCATATTAGAATGAGCTTTGGAAATGCATTAAAATCTAAACAGGCATTTCAATTGGGATTTCTTTAAGCAGTGGCAAATATTCAGCTTTGTTCTTTTTTCATCATGACAGCTACTCTCTTGCTGCCACATAAGCCATCACTATGGTAACCCATATAGATATTACAGATATTGACTCCATTGTCTCAGCAAATGGATCTGATTTCATCACTTGCAAAATGATAGTGCAGACATTCTGCCCTAAAGACTGCATTTGACCTAGAGTAAATAATAAACAGGTTCTGAAGGGCTTTTGCAGCGTGTGTGTTTGTGGCTGTTTTACCCAGCATGGCCTTGCCCTCATCCTCCAGTTCGAAGCGGAGGGTCTGCAGCTCTTGCTCTGACTGCTGTTTCAGAGTCTCGATGTTCTGCCTGTGAGCCTCCCGCAGAGTCTGAAGCTCCATGTGGTGCTGCTGCCGTAGCCGCTCCTCAAGCTCCTACACACACACACAACACGACACATGCATTAGTTCATTAGAGTAGACAAATGTACATGACGACTCATACAATCTACATAAACTGTATATTTGACTCATGAAAATATAATAATATGTTCATGTCTCTCATATCACTCATGCACCAATTAGAATAAAAAAAACAAAACACTTTTTTTCATGTGTTGCCCTTCCAGGACACTTTGCGTATAACAGGGGGGGATTGAGATTTTTTTCTTGCCCATTTTTGCTGCTACACACAACAGGAAAATAAATAATGGAGGAACTAGACTCAAGGAAAAACTTCAAATATGATGTTTTACCTTGCCCTTCAGAGCCTTTGTACAAAACAGTTTGCTACTGCTTGCAGTAAAAATGGCAGAGAAATAATTTTAATATATATGGTAAGCATAAACCTTTGGATAGAGGACTAGATGCTCAAAAGTCAAAAGACAAAAACATTACCTGGAAGAACAACAAACCAGTAAGAAAAAAAAAGCTGCATGAGAACTTGTAGTTAAATTGCAGATAAATATGTTAGCTGACACTTAACAGGGGAAAATAAAATATTATTTAATATATAAAAAACATATACTAAATATTTACTTAGACTTTTACATATAATTTTTATATATAAAACGTATGTGATCCTGGACCACAAAACCAGTCATAAGGGTCAATTTCTTTGAATAAATAAGCTTTCCATTGATGTATGGTTTGTTAGGATAGGACAATATTTGGCCGAGATACAACTATTTGAATATCTGGAATATGAGGGTGCAAAAAAAAATCAAAATATTGAGAACATCACCTTTAAAGTTTTCCAAATGAAGTTTTTAGCAATGCATATTACTAATCAAAAATTAAGTTTTTATATATTTACAGTAGGAAATTTGCAAAATATCTTCATGGAACATGATCTTTACTTAATATCCTAATGATTTTTGGCATAAAAGAAAAATCAGTAATTTTGACCCATACAATGGGTTTTTGGCTATTGCTACAAATATACCCCAGCAACTTAAGACTGGTTTTGTGGTCCAGGGTCACATACTGTATACTAACATATACTATATACTTACAATACCATAAATAAGTTAAAATACTTGTTTAACACTTCAAACGTATTAATACTAAAATAAACAAAGTATATTAGTACCTAAATTACCTCCATCTGTTTGCTCAATGACAGAGAGGAAAGGCTTGTAGTAAAAAAACAAATCTATAATTAATTACAAAAGTATTATTATATTAAATATAAAATATAATTCATTATACACAAAAACGATATTCTTATAGTATAAACAAGTTACAATACTTAGAACTTATTAATACTCAACAACAAAAAAAACAAACAAAAAAACACTACACTAAATTCTAAAATAAAATAAAATAAAATAAAATAAAGACCTCCATCAGGTTGCTTAACCACAGAAAGAACAGGCTTCCTCAAACTTAAACCATTAACACTGACCAGTTTAATCAACAAAAAACTGTTAGCTTAGATAGTAAGACCAACCTGCTCGACAACTTGCTCAACCAATGTCAAAATTTGTCAAATTTACCATATTCAGCTAACCTACATTCTTCTGGTGAACTGGATGGCTAGACCAGAACCCCAAAAAAAAACAAAAAAACCTGCATTCTAAGCAGGTCTTTTCAACAAGGTGAATGAGAATTGCAACAGGTGCGTAAATAATGTATTTCTCAAAAATCACAGGAATTATGACTCTATCAGAAGGCACTTAAGCATCTCTGCAAGCTTGTTAAGGATCTTGGATGGTTGCTGTCTAACGCCTAGCCAGAGGAATGCAAATTATAGCACCCTGAATTAGATTAAGAGAATGGAGCTGCTTGAACGCTGGAGATACACTGACATAATGAGGGCTAAGGCAGGGCACCTGCCTCCATTGAAAGCCTCTTTGGAGTCAGTGATATCCAGCAGAGTGGGGTCGGATGGGAGAGGAAGTGAGTTAGGGAATGACAGGGGACACAAATTAGACCAAATGATTCATCAGTAAACACAGACTGCACCAAGCCAGTTGGTAGGAGCGTGCTGGAAACTGAGCCGTTTTAATGCAGAGATCAAAATAAAACAGCTGATGGGGAAGATCAACAGAGCTGAACTGAGACACGGAAAAACATACAATGTGGTCTTGAAGAGATTTGTTAAATATGACTCATTTAAAACCATACAGTCCTGAGCTTTTCTCAAAATATTGCATATTTTAATAATTTTGAATCATATTTTAATCATTTTAATCATATTTATAGATATTGACATCAATTAAAAATGTAAATGGTCAACTTAGCACATACACATATTGGGCACACACACACACACACATTTATTTATTGATCTATATAATACATAATATATAAAATATACTATAAAAAAGTTGCTTCCTTAATTTTAAGTACAATCAACTTAGCTGTGTAAGTGATTTCAACTTAAATTACATTAAATTGACTAAAAACATGAGTTGAATCTGGTATAACATATTTTAAAAAGTAGAAAATTGCTTAACTTTATTTTATGAGTTAAAGTAATGTAAAAACAAGAAATTATGGTGGTGAAGAAGAGGGAACGCAAGGAAGAATTGTTGAAAGCTGGATTTGTGAAAGCATGTGATCACTACAGGTTCAAAGCATCTTTCCCAAGTTCTGTTCCAAAATTGTGAGATGGTTAAAGTAAGGCATTAATTTCACCCAATATTTATGTGCTACTATCTTCTATCAGCTAAAGTTGTGCTAGGAAGTAGTCAGAAAGGCAGCTCAACAAGTTTAAAAACAGAGCAATAATGTTGGCTAATGATACCCAAAAATATTCAGTTTTGCAATTTTGCTTATACTTTTTAACCAATGAATCATTCAAGTTCCATATTGTGTCAAGTGTGTTACTGACACATCTTTTGCTAGCTAAAGAAACATCATGCATCAAACGGATGTGGTGTCAGTTGCGTGAGGTCAAGTTTTCTCCTCCTGCAGCCTGATGGCTCAGTAAAACTGAAAAGGTCAGGTCATTTCTGTCATTCAGACAGCTATCAGGGACACGGCAGCCTGAACTGGACAACACACACATGCTTGAGAAAAACATTCACAGAAGAAATCTTTAATCTGAATGACTACAGCAGTTACACACACACACACACACACACACACACACACACACACACACACAGAGTTGTGATGTTTTTTTCCACAATTCTCTTCCCACTCTAATGTCATAGTGCCATTTTCACCTCCTCAAGTGCTACGAGGATGATGCTACATTCCTTGTGGAAATGAATCTTGAGTGGTACACTTCGCTTCTTTCTCTGCCAATAAAGCTTGTGCATTAATTAGTGAGTTATTTTAGGATTCCACACTCAGGCTGTTTTCAGATTAATGAGAGAATCCCCCGCAAACAGTACAGAAAACAACCCACTATAAATGCAAAGGTTTCATTATATCATATAATGTTTTATTTTATTAGGTTACTATATTATGTTACACTGACTATGTCTTCTACATTAAAGCAATAAGCCAGTGCATTATATCAGTGAATTTATGTTTTAACATTAAAACTATTAAAACATTTCTATTAATTGAAATAAAGCTAAAATAATATATATAAATATTAGTGATTTTGGGGTAAAAGTACCACAGTATAGTGATTTGACCATGGTTAAGGGGTGATTTTGCAATATATATAATATATATATATCAGTGGCGAACTGTGACTTTTTTAACCGGGCATGCTGAGTGATAAGATCAGATAAGCTCTATGTGTCTCTGCATCAGCTAAATTATTTTTTTTATTCACACTGAATAGGAGTTAAAATTCCCACCCGGGTGACACTAATAACAGACCATGCAAAATACCAAAAAATATTTAAAATATTGCAAAGTAACGTTGCAACCTTTGAAACAATAATAAAATCAGAGGAGGACTTTAACTGTAAGCGACACGAGCATACGCAAAACAAAGGGAACAATATGATGTTTGTTATTATTAAAATTTTATATAGCCCACGTTTTTATAAAAAAAAAAATGTATTTACCGCTTAGGCAATAACGTTGACAATAACGTCGTATATCTTCAACATACGTTGTCTATGACCAAAAATGTAAGAAGATATGTTTTCAGTGGACTTTTAAAAGTTGCTTTGCTTGAGAAAACAAAAATATACAGTTACAGTGTTTTTTTTCTTTTGATTTAGTCGAGTTGGTTTTGCATCAAACACAATGTGATTTTCGGCAATCGAGATCAGACAGCAACAGCACATTTTTCCGCTTGGGCTAGCGCTTCGCGAACAGCTTACCTCGTGCATTAAATCTGCCGCAGACCAGCAAATCACTGAGAACGCGCATCAATCCTGACGAGTCATAGCAACAGAGCGGAGGCGAGAAAGCTGCGGAGAATCCGCTCGCCCGGAAGCAACCGCAACTGACGTAGAGTTAAAGACAATTACTGCCGTTTGGCAAATAAATTATTGTACATTCTTATTCCTAACTCTTTAAGCTTTAAGTTACATTTCAAATGACAAGGGATCAACTTATAATCATGTTTAGGCTATATGAATTATCCCGTGAATTTATTCTCTCAAATGGCCTGGGTATGCGGAGCATTCGCAGCTTATATGGACGGAACGCCACTGATATATATATATATATATATATATATATATATAGTCTTAAAAATACATATTTTATTATTTATTATTGGCAAGCAAGTACACAATTTTCTAGAATTTCAGTGTATGCTCTATTAAAACTAATACTCTCAAATACCTAAAGGATGAAAAATAAAGTAGGTTTGAGAAACCCTTACATTATATCCAAAGGAATATACTAGAGGCTGTAGGGGGAAAACTGTGTGATCAATACCATTGAAAGGTGGCTATAACCCAATATGCCTCACCGCTGCCCTATGGCCAGGTGATGCAGGATATAAAATGTCTCTCTCGTGTCTTCTCAAATGAGATTTATTTAGCTTTGGTAGGCGCTTAATGTAGTTTACCCTCTCATAAAAGACTATCTGTTTTCATTCCACTGAAATCTGTTTTTTATGATGCTTTGAGTCAGGACTATTCAAGGACCAAAAAGCTCAAGGACCACAAAACAGGTTCAAAACAGACTCACCAAACTTTCACAGTAATTCTTATATAGTAACAGTCTATGTATGACAAAATGTGCATCAGTGCAGCTGCTTCAAAATAAATTAAAAACACATGATTCGAAAAAGTAATAGATTATAAATACTGTATGTTTGGATGAGTACTGAAGCTTGTTTCAGCCATAGGATAAAAATGAATAGGTAATTGTGACTTTTAATCTCACAATTCTGACTTTTTTTCCGCAACTGTGAATTACACATCTCATCATTTCAACTTTTCTTCTCAGAATTGCAAATTTATATCCCATAATTCAGAGTTCATATCTCGCAAATCTGAGTTTATATCTCGCAGTTCGGAGGAAAAAGTTAGAATTGTGAGACATAAACTCCGATTTGCAAGATATGAACTCGGAATAGCGAGAAATCTTTCTTCTTGCAATTCTGAGGTTTTGTTTGTTTGTTTCTGCAATGGAATAACAAAAAAAAAAAATGTAACTGCAAATTTGACTCATAATGCTGACATTTTTTCTCTCACCTGTGATTTTCTTTTTTTTTATTAGTTTATATCTCGCAAATCTGAGTTCATATCTTGAAATTCTGTCATTTTCTCTAAGAATTGTGAGAAAAAAGTCTGAATTGTGAGATATAATTGAATATTGTGATAAAAAAAAATCTAAATTGTGAAATAAAAAATATCACAATTACCTATTTGATTTTTTATTCCGTCTCAGAAATGGGCTAAAAGGTACAAAAGCTGTCACTGGGGCAGTACCTTTTCAAAAGGTGCACTTTTGTACCTTTTAGGTATTAATACCCAGGTGAAAAAGACGTAGTATTAAAAATATACTTGAAATTCAAGTAGTATGTTTATAATACATTTGTATTCCCAACATGCGTATTTGAAGTGCAATAAAAATATATTGAATTGCATTTTAATATATTTCTAAAAAGTATACTAGAAGTACTTTTGTATTAAATATATGCTTAATTATACTTCTAAGAAATATGCTAAACAGAAGCATACTTTTAATGTATTTATAAAAAGTATACTAGAAATACTTTGGTAATAAATATATGCTTAGTTACACTTTTAAGGAATATGCTAAACACAAGCACACTATTAGTATATTTCTAAAAAGTATAGTAGAAATACTCCTGTCAACAACTTAGGATGGTTGTTACTGTTATCATGTGCAGGTGGTGGAGTAATAACTTCTATTTATGATCGATTCGATGATCATCGATTCGAGATCTCCAAGATGCTGCTGTAACGAACATGGCATCTGATGAATACTTCATTATTTTTTGTTCCTTGTTATTTTCCTCTATTTGATGTTTGATTAATTGCAGGTTTCCGCTTACGTAGTACTCTGGGGTTCCCTATATGCACATGCACGCTCTTCAAAAACTGAACTTTAGGGGTGTGCCTGCCCAGGTGAAAAAGATGTAGTATTAAATGTATTAAAAATATACTTGAAATTCAAGTAGTATGTTTATAATACATTTGTATTCCCAACATGCTTATTTGAAGTGTAATAAAAATATATTGAATTGCATTTTAATATATTTCTAAAATGTATACTAGAAATACTTTTGTATTAAATATATGCTTAGTTATACTTCTAAGAAATATGCTAAACAGAAGCATACTTTTAAGGAATATGCTAAACGCAAGCACACTATTAGTATATTTCTAAAAAGTATAGTAGAAATACTATGTTAATAAATATATTTTTAGTTACACTGTTAAGGGATATACTAAACACAAGCATACTTTTAGTGACTTTTAGTGTATTTACAGAAAACATACCTGTTACCCTTACTTAAGGTATATTTTATGTCTACTTTGTGTAAGAACATAACACTTAAAGTTGTTTCAAAATAATACATTTAATATGCACTTAGTATAGTATTATTTAAATATAGTTAGTATGTCTGAAAAAGCACAATTTAAATATATTTCTTTTTCACCTGGGTATGTACACTTAAGGTACTAATATGTACCTTTAAGGTACCAATATGGACTGTTTAGGTACAAAGGTGTGCCTTTTGAAAAGGTACCGCCCCAGTGACAGATTTTGTACCTTTTTTTCTGAGAGTGTATAGAGGAGCCACATTTGAAAAGAGCAAACTGAGGGCAGAAATAGGAAGCTCTGAAATTCCCAGGTATCTTCACATTTCTTCTCCTTTAGCCAGAGTGACTCATCAGGTCCATATGCTTTCAGCCAGCGTGCTGTCGAGGATGGGCACACATAAGCGTTTTTACCTACTGTGGCAGCTGCGGGATTTTGGCCTGTTCTTTCCGGCCGGGTAAAAAGCACTGCTTGATATCAGCAAAAAGCTTATAGGAGGGAGCTGAGGTGGATCTTTTTGCCTGCTTGAGCGAGATATCAGACGGAGGAATTGCACGCTCATTTTCGTCTCTGACTCTGACGAGACTGACGCTGTCTTTCTCCTCTGCAGTGCTGCCGAACCCATTAGCAGCAGAGGAGCGCTCCTCCGCCTGACTTCAGAAGAGAAATGCTCAATACTGAGACGTTTGTGAGCAGAGAGAGAGAGAGAGATGGTGATGCGGCTGGTGTGAGATATTATCACACTGAACCACTGATAACTAAACAAGTCAATAAATCGGCTCCTGGTGTCGGCACGTCTACCTCAGATAATGGTGCTCTGGAGCAGAAAGCTATTAAATGAGATTTCATAAGCCTTCTGTTTGATCTCCACTCATTACATGAATGAAGCAAGGACATGAAGAGGGTTTCTTTTAATGGTATGCAACTGGGTAAAACGTCTCGGTTACGTATGGTAACCCTCGTTCCCGCCAACACGAAGAGCTCTCCAAAAGCGCGCTGAACTCGTTCAGTCTTCTTCTCTCAGTAGAGTAGTCAGGAGCAGAACGATGTGATCGCTCGGCTCCGAACCGAAAAGCTGAATATGCGCTGCATCTGCTGCCTACTTATACTCACGCTGTGATCAGCGGCAGCTGGATGCAATAATCGCATGCCAATGTGCATTGGCTCGTTTAGTTTACACTCAAAGTAGATGATTAATGAAATTAAACTCATGCTAAAATGAAATACAAACAAATTAATATGTTCATTTCATTTTAGCATTACTTTTTACATTTTTATTTATTTTTAATGATAAGCTAATGCTAAAATTAAATACAATTTATTAATTTGTTAGGCGATTTAATAATAATTAATTGAATAAATTAGTTAGGTGATTTAATAATTAATAATATAGTGCTTTTTATGTTTTCATTATTTAATTGTATAGTTAATAGTTTCTTTAATTATTTATTTAGTGATTTAATTTTGGAATATCATTTTGGAAATAATCTGTTCATAATTAAAGTGGGGAAATCAAGTATTCATTATTTATGGCATTCTAAATCCCTAAATAGCATCACAAGCATCACAAGCGGTCAAGCACCACCAACTTTCACAACTAACATCAGGTTTCTCAAAGGGGTTCATGCAAGTGTGCTGGTAAAAATCAGCTTAAACACAAATTAGTAAATAGCAAAAGATACAAATCAATCAAAAAACACAAAGCCAATGTGAATAACTGAAACGTTAGGTTAGGCTGTTTGATTGAGGGATTTCGTTAGTAGTTTGATATCAGACTAGAGTGCAAAATAGCAGGTCTCTGTGGCACACTGGGTTAACAAAAACAGTTAACCTCTGTGTGTATATTTCCTAATGGCATCACTGGCAGATAAACTAATTCCCTCCATTCTCCATCCATTGACAGCTAGTGGCTGAGGTTCATACTGCCAGGTGTGGCCCTGTCCTGGACAGTGGGGTATATCAGTAATAGAGGTCAGTTGGTGTTATCACACGTAATGTGTTCAGAAACCAGCTGTGACATGGAGCAATGAAATCCATTACACAGCAGTTTGCTGAAATAAACAGTAAATCGAGCCACTGGCATAGCGACAATTTCAACCAGCCAAATTCAGCAAATAAATGCACAGACATTCTGACCATATCCATCAGTTATGGACACTGGGGAGATTTTGTAATATTATAGTATAACAATACATATTTTCTTTTTAAACAAATAAAAAATAAACACATAGATTTCTCTAATACAATTTTTATATGTAAATCATTTATTTAATACTATTATTTTTATTTGTTAAAAATGTAATATTATACTATAACATAATATTATATTTTACTGTTATATTTTATGATTTATATTTAATATTGTATTTATTTACTCTCTCTCTCTCTCTCTCTCTGAAATGTCTTGAATGAGACTTATCCTTCAAAAAAAAAAAACGATTAAGGCATTTGGTTGTCATCAGTGTCATTTTAGTATTATTCATATACTATTATAGTTTTTATTCATATTTTGAGTTAGATTTATTTTTTATATATTTTCAGTTTTCTTTTTAATTTGTGTTTAATCCTTAGTCATTTTGTTATGTGCTTTTGTCAATAAAATCTTTTTATTTATTAAAAACTAATGAAATAAATATTAATATTTAGGTTAATTTTATTTTTGTTTCAGTTTTAGTTGCTTTATTTATTTCCAATTAGTGATTTTAATGCTTCAACTTAAGACTTTTTAGTCTTGTTTAAGTTTTTCATATATACTGCAAAATACTATGAAATATTATATTATATTAATATAATATTATATTATATATCCCCGAGATTGTAAAGGCTGAAAACTCATGAATAATTATATTGGAAAGCTGTCATATTAACAAGTCATATTAAATGATGTGTCCATGACCTAATTAATATTCATAATCTAAGCCGTTGCCCTTTTGTAACATCACTACAAGCCTGTGCAGTCCAACTGCTTCCACTATTTTTTAAAACAGTGAAGTGAAGCCTGTGATTCTGACTGACACTGCATTTGGTGAGTCAATCTCATCTTATCAGCAGTTATTCAAGCGGTCTACTCCCGCTCGCAGCCTTCATCCCCGGGCCTGCGGTGTGGAGCCACTTCAGCCCAGCTCAAGGTAATCATTTCCAGTCAGAGTGAGAGTTTCTCTCCCCTGAAGTCGTCAGGGGCCAGGTACTGGATAAAACAGACATTACAGCCTGTGACAGCAAGCGCTCAGCCATTACTAACCCACAGACAGGAGAGCCGAGAGCGAGCAGGTTATTCCAGGACAGGGGGAAGAGAAGGACCTGAGAGATGTGCTGTGGGCCGAGCTGGATCTGTGGCAGATCTGCCTCACTACTATCAAATCTATTGGGGGACAGAAAGAAGGTCTTGCGGGAGGGCAAACAGGGCTAACGGACAATTTCACCAGTGGAAAAATAGGCTGAAAGGATTCCAGTCAGCAATTGCTTGGCTGGCTCTGTACAAGGAAAGAGCTTGAGCAGCAAATAGAAGTTGGAATGGATGTGGTCTCATGTAGTCAGACTGTTGACAATCACTATAAAGTCTCATCCACAATCCACAAAGACTTAAAATGGATAGTCGCCAAGCAGCAGATACAAATAAAAATGATTTTGGTGAGCAAATAAAACATGTTACACACCAGTGACCAGTGACTGTACAAAGAAACTGTAACAAAATAATCTAACCCTTGCTGATGTAAGTAACACAAGCGATTCATTTAAAAAAACCTTGTGATCGGACCGATATAAACAGATTTGAATAAACCAAGTTGTAAACCAGGTCAGAGAAAATAAACTTTGTAGCTGAATAATCCTATTGTCAATAATCCTACTTTCTTTACATCATATATATATATATA
>NW_015544213.1:626938-630907 GCF_001515605.1 Sinocyclocheilus anshuiensis | reverse complement strand
ATTATTAAAAACATAATTTACATAATTTATATATATTATATATATATATATATATATATACAGTATATATTTATCGTACTGTCATAAACAAAATGATAAATGTACAAATATGTAAATACAAATAGACTGATGTGAATACATGATAAATGTGACCGTATAAATCTCAATTTTGAAAAATTTACCCTTATGACTGGTTTTGTGGTCCAGGGTCACATATATTAATAATACAACACCCTAATAATATTAATTATTATCATTGAATTATTACTCATAATACAAGACACTGACCACAATGTAATGTTATCTTTGTTGACTAAAACAATTTGACATTTTAAAATATAAACTAAAACTGTTACAGAAACAAAAAAAATTGTGTTATAAGCAGCACAGGTCAGACAGTCTCTGAATGGTCTGTAGGAGGGTTGTTTGAAGCTGAGATAAGAGTGGATGTGGAACACAGTCATAAAAACTCAAATAACAGAGAGCCTAGCGGTGAAAGGAAAAGATAAGAGCGTGCATACAGGTCAAAGCGGTCTCTCTCTGCGTGAGACAGGTGGGAGATTGTTTTGCTGTGGTTACCTTGAGGTCGTGCTGGCGGGCTTCCTGCATGTCCTGCATAGAGCAGTAGTGAGCTTCCTGCAGCCGCTGCTCCCTGCGCTGATGCTCCAGCTCCATTTCCTGCAGCTGCTGTCCCAGGTGCTCTCGCTCCTGACTGAACTGTGCCTGCAGCTGCTGCAGGGAATGCTGGGATTGGGAAAGCTGCATCTCCAGGCTCTGTTTCAGCAAGGAAATCTAAACACAGGAAGCAGGAGACACTGGTTGAAAAATAAAACAACTTTGCAGGTAAAAGAAAGCATATGAAGAAAAAAACAGAAGTACAAGTTAAAACAGCAATACTTGTGAACCATTAACCTTAAATCGAACCTTATTATGAGTTTCATGCTCAATGGACAGCATTTGTGGAATGATGTTGTTTACCACAAAAATTAATTTCCACTTGTCCCTCATTTTCTTAAAAAAGAAAAAAAAAAAAGGTTACAGTGAAGTACTTAAAAGGTACATAAGTGAATGGGGTCAAATGGGGTGAATGGGGTTATTACTGTTAACTAAAACAAAACAAAAAAAGAAAGAAAAATTGTTATTGAAATAAAGCCTAAGCGTAATGTTATATATTAATATTTAAATATTCAATGAAAAACTAAACAAAAATCAGAATTGTTGCCTTGGCAACTAAGTAAGTTTAAGTCAAAGCACTAAAATTACTAACTGGAGGGAAAAAAACCCTGAAAATATAAAAACCCAAGCTAATTCAAAATATTATTAAAAACTGTAACAGTATATAAATAATACTAAAATAAAATTCATGACAACCAACTGCCATAAGCAATAAACCCTAAAAAGCAAAACTCCCTAAAATACAGTAAAAATTATTTAAACAGATGTACAGCTCAAATAATACGTTTTAACAGAAATTATTATGAATAAAGTGTTTTATAAAATTGCAAGCTTCACATTTATACATAATCTTTCTTTTTATAAGAAAATGAGGAATGATTCTTAATTATTTTTGTGGCAATCAACATTATGCCACACATGCGGTCAATTAAGCTTAGCGTGTACTGTACCCCGAATATTCCTGTAAGTAAGAACAACAGTAATAGTGATGCTTCCCTTAGCAAGCACCACTAATTAGCTAAACTGTGTAAAACATGCTCCTTATAGAGACTAAAAGAAGAGATCATAAAAGTAGCAGTGATTGAAAATCTTCATTCATTTTCATGGTCACAGCATTTCTATTTCCACAAACTGTTAGCAGGCTTGTGTGTGCAAACACACATTGGCTCTAGTCTTCCTCTGTGAATAGAGCTGTGAGTTGAGTATGTGGGCGTGAATCTGTGTCTAGCAGCCATGTCTACAAGGACTCAATGAGGACTCAGTCTGGGACGAGGTGAGAAGTCAGACATCGGCGCCAGATACGTTCTCCTCACACCAGTTGATTTGATAGAACTGGAGGTTTCAGTGGCTTCGGCCCACTCGTTGGCCTGCTTGCCTCATTAGAGGAGTCGCTTATGACTGGAGGGTGACAGGGAGAGAGTTCTTCCATGTCATACCCGCCAACAATCCGAGACTTGTGAAGGCAATAAAATGATGCTGCGCTTGTCGTCACATCAGCGAATAATTTCATTTTCAAGCCGACTGGAAGTGGTTTCAATATGCCCAGGATATCACTGCTCATATCCCAGCCGTTGCGCTGCTGATGCTAACAAAAAGATGAACGCTAGTCATCGTGTTAAAACTAGATTTTTACATTTGAGGAAATCGTGAAAAGAGCTTGCTATGGCAAAACTTGAAGCCATAACTTTACTTGTCCAAAAAAAAAAACCTACACCAGATCTCTATGATATTCTAGTGCTGAATCATATTCAGTCCCCAGGGGCCCCAACACGGGACATTTCTACATTGCTGCCAATGAAAACATCTTTTAGAAGGTCTGGTCCAAAGATATGATCCTTCTGACCCGTTTGCAATACTTTTTTTTTTCCAAACCAGGGGGAAAATGGAGGGGGGGGAGGGTGGCATGGCATTGAAGCTTATAATTTCTATTTTTTTTGCATTAAAATGTAAACAACTATATCTAAGCAAAATTATTATATATATATATTTATTTATATATGTTACGTCCGTTGCCAATCACTGCTATTTCGAGAGTGAATCCCGCATAAATATGCAGATGTCATTCCTGAAACTTTGCAGGGTGTAGCCTATGTGTCCGAAAAATGAAAGTTTCATACAAATTCTGAATGGATTATACCCTAGAAAGTGCGCAAAGCACACTCCCTTTATCATCTGATTGGCCATTGCGTTCAAGAAATCAACAGATATGTCTGTGATTGGTTACATTGCTCAACGCTGCAAAAACATGTTGAGGGTATTTAGCGCTTGGCTAAGCCTCCAAATGCAGCGGGGCCGACATCAGGGATTCCATGACTAACAATTTGGGCCCCCCCCCAATGTCGCCCATGTATATATATATATATATATATATATTATATAAAAATGATTAAAATGTAATACATTTTAATATAATATAGTTGGATATAATGCAATATTTACTTTTGGCACACATTTTTCTTAGTCAGTATTTCATAACTCAATCTTCCAGTGAAACGACAGAATTCTCTCTAAAAAAAATTAAAATTAAAATAAAAATGAATTACCTAATGAAATGAATCTAAATAGTGATATTAAAAAATGTATAAAAAAATGACAAAAGCATGCAATAAAATGAATAAAAATTGGCCAAAAACTCGTATTTAGATCTGCTAAATACAGAAACTGAACTAAAACTACACTGAAAAAAAAAAACTGCTGCCTCTCTAAAAAAAAAAGAAAGTTCTTCAGCGGTTCTTTGGAGTGGTTAAGGTGCTATATAGCACCACTACCGTATAAAGAACCTGTTAAGCCCCTGTATGGTTCTTCAGCGGTTCTTTGGAGTTGATGAGGTGCTATATAGCACCACTACCATAAAACCTGTAAGCCCCTGTATAGTTCTTTAAAGGTTCTTTAACTCTCTCTTAGTCTCTTAGTTTAGTTGGGGAAAGGGTTAAAACAACATTAAAATACAGTCTATTTCTTGAATATACGATTTTTTTTGCCCCCAAGGCCCCCATAATGAAATATTCCAGGGCCCCCAAATGAGACCTTTGACCTGAGAAAAAAAGGACCTCTCCACAAACAGCAACACCAACTTCACACATTACTAATCAGTTTGACTTTATTTCTGGAGTATCTAAAACAGAAGTTCTTTATTGAGAAATAAGGTTTAGATGTTTTCTTTTTTTTTTTTTTCCAACTTACCGTTTGGGTGAATAGTGTTTGCTTTAGTTGCCTCTTGACCCTTGACTTTAACTTCAAGTTAAAATAAGTTTCTCTTTAGCTGTTGCAATAGTGTTTATAAAGCACATATGT
>NW_015544213.1:614060-625644 GCF_001515605.1 Sinocyclocheilus anshuiensis | reverse complement strand
GGTGAATAGCGTTTGCTTTAGTTGCCTCTTGACCCTTGACTTTAATTTTAAGTTAATATAAGTTTCTCTTTGGCTGTTGCAATAGTGTTTATAAAGCACATATGTGATGGCAAGGAACTTATTGTAAAATCATTTCATATGTCTGAGTCTTTCGTTGCTTATTATCAAAATCTGTAGTGCTTTTAGGAGTTTTATGTTATTGCAGCTCTACGATGCAACGTGACAATGTGAGAAAATTGTATAAACCCCTTTTAGAATTAGGGGTTATACAGAGGTTTCAGTTCTGTTACTCATAGACATGAAGAATCAGCATGTGAATCTCAGCAATGGTGACAAAATATTCTGATAATTTTGATATGATTTTTGAACATCACAAAACAGGGCAGTAAAAAGTCACAACAGAAATAAAAGAAAATAGTAAGAATAAAAGAAAATACTAAGACAATGCAGCTGCATAATTTATTCCTGTAGCAATGCATGCTGGGAGCCACGGATGAGTTATGATTGGTGCACCATTGTTGAGAAAAAGTGCTATATGGCACCTCTTATGGTTCTACATGGCACCATTTGACAAAGTTGCTATATATCACTTGTAAAAATAGGTGCTAAATAGCACTAAAAGTGGTTCCCCTATGATTACGAGCCAAAGAACCGCTTTTAGTGCTATATAGCACCATTTTTTTTAGAGTTTGTAGAAACAATTTTCACTTAGAAATTGCTAGCAAGTTCCACTATTACAAAAAGAAAAGGCAAGTTACACATGGAATTAAATGTGAAAGTTTGAAGTAGAAAGACTGAAATAGTATTTTCTTGCAAAACATACTCCAATAATCGTTGTTTTATTTAAAATTTCACTTTTTTTTTTATAGTATATTTGTTTTAGAATTTGCCTAAACTCCACCCGGCCTATAATAATCTTTCCCTGTTTTGACTTGGATGTAATTCACGATACACAAGGAAAGATTTGTTGCTACTTCCATTTCATTGTCTTTAAGATAAATATTTTTTAAAAATATTAACACACTTCACTTCAGTAAGCTACACAATTTGAAGCATCATTCATGTCTGTTTGGGTGTGCCAAAATGTTGTCTGGAACCAGAAGGATAACACCACATATAATCAGAGGCGGACAGTAACTAAGTACATTTACTTGAGTATTGTACTTAAGTACACTTTTTGAGTATCTGTACTTTACTTGAGTATTATTTTTTCTGGGAACTTATAACTTTAACTTCACTACATTTGAAAGACAAATATTGTACTTTTCACTCCACTACATTTCTATCAAGGTCCTCGAAGTAGAAAGTCGTTAATATGTAGTAGTTATACATCTACAGTTGTGTTGCTGGGTTTTAAAGCAGGTTCGATTTTTTTTCTTCCTTATCACTCTGTATTTACAGCAACATCACTGTCCACTCTTTTCAAATGTGAATGAATGGCTACACATAGATGTGTGCACACTGTCAGAACTGTGTGAGATCACTACCATCCTGCTTTTGTGGGGGAGGGTAGGGGTGTTCAATAATTTTGTTTTGTTTTGTTTTTTTCCCCATAGGTTTTTAACATTCTAAAAGCTCTTTATTCCAAATATACTACAAGCTAGTCAGTGTATTCAGCAGGTATAATGTATTCTAAGTTGCTTCAGAAGTATTGCAAGTACTATTACGTACAACAATAAAACAGTGCATTGACATAAAAAAGGAAATGTACTTTTGGTACTTAAGTACTTTTAAAAGCAAGTACTTCTGTACTTTTACTTAAGTAAAAATCTGTCTTTACAACTTTCACTTGTAATGGAGTAATGTTTGACCAGCAGTATCTGTACTTTCACTCAAGTAATGGAGTTGAGTACTTTGTCCGCCTCTGCATATAATTGTGTGTAACTGATTTTTCTCAGCAGCCACCACTTAAAAATAACGTGATGCACTCTGATGCATCTAGTGCACTAGAGAGTGCTGATGGGTGAGGCTCAAGACGTTTCTGCAGTGGCTGTAATCGCTTCTCCAGTAAGCTCTACAGATCTTGCCACTGCTGCTGACACATTTAGAGCTCTGAGAAAGAAAGAGGTCTCGGTTGCCTGCCAAACACTCAACACACATATACAAGTAAATAAAACAACAAAGTTCATGATGATGAAAGGAGACAAATTATGTAATGAAGCTGAAAATTTAAAAATGGCAAAGTGGAAAAAAATAACTGAATTTGAGACTCAAAGTAGCAGTTTTTCCAGCCTTGACCTCACAGGTACGAATGCCATAAAACTATTACCTAAAACCACTAAAAAAGGCATTTTTTGGTAACATTTGGGGGCATGAAAGACACACACACGTGAGGTGTGTGAAACAATGTCTCCTGTGATCTTGAATAAAAAGCATGCAAACTAGCACAAATCCCGTGTTCACAGCAAAAAATAGCATTTCTAATATAAAAATTGCCAGCAAGCCAAGTATCACACTCCCACTCTGGAGAAGAGAACCAGTTACGTAAATGCAAGTTAATTTCCATATAAATGATTGAAAAACACAATACTGTAACTTGTTACATTTTCCCAAAAGTGATCAGCAGTGACAGATTAAAATAAATATTTAAAAAAAATAAATGAAAATGTAATCAATAATACAAATATAAATCTAATTATAAAAAATAAAATATAGATTCAAATTAAAATGATATAAAAATAATACAATTTAAAAATAATAATTTTAAAACTAATAATTATGAATGTTATGTGTCATAATAAAAGACATGGACTAACATGAATCACTAAATTTCAATAGAAATGGTGCTTGTCTATATAAAACTTGCTACTATATTGCTAAGAAGTTGTCGTGGTGTTGCTATCTGGTTGCTAGGGTGTTCTGTTACTGGCTCAGTTCAAAAGAGCCCATTGTCGAGTCTCTGATACTCTCATCTCTAGATGTTGTCCGGGTCCCTCCTTAAAAGCGATGCAAAACTCCACAAGATCGAATGCTTAGAAATGTAGTAGCACACCTCTTCTAAATACACCTTAAGATTTGAGGCATCAATAACATGCATAGCTTAAACGGTTCTGGAAGAGTTACGCTCTATCATGAGAAAAAGTGTTAGCAATGCTTGCCTGAGGTACTTTGCGGTTTTAAGTGGATTTTGAATAGGGACTTGCATAAGGTCTCAAACAGAATCTGAAAGTCATTTTTCAGCCTGTTTGCTTTTTTTCCCCATCTGTAATATTCTGTTTCCGTACTCTAGACGAGGACAAGTAGACCATGGAAAAATAATTAGCTATAAAACAAAGTCCAGACACCAGGAGGTCACTGAATGGAGCTAATGACTATTGTAGCAAGGCTGAACTGCTGGCCTTTGTCATAATCTTGTGATTAAAGCTGAAAATTATCAATATAGGCAACTAGAGAATATATGATTGGTGAGTATATCACATAAACCGCAGTTTAAAAGCAAATCAACTGAATTGTAAGTTACAATGTGTCCTTGATTATTCTATAGCCACCACAAACCTGAAATCATATGAGATAATGCGCTGATCATTTTGAATACTAACTTGCACAATTCTCTCACCATGGCCATATCATGGCTTTGTGTACAAAACCCAATCCTCTAACTTCATCCAAAATAACAGACAGCTTCATGAACGAACAAGCAGCAAACAAGTTCGGTAAAACGACTTTCTTACATAATTTTTGGTTTCAGGGTCATACTTTTATTTAGAATAAATCAAATCATACACTGCTGTAAATAGTTATCTCTCTTCAAAAGCTGCATATGGTTTTGTATTGTTTTTGGGGCTGATTTGATTACAAAAAAACTGAGTGTGGTTATAGTATAAATGCAATAGTAACTAAGTCAGCAGATATGAGTGTTCAAGCTTATGAAAAATGCACAGAGGGGAACCCAAGCATACATCTGCAATATCTGGTAATGTTAAAGTGTGGATAAGCGATGGATTTTCAACTACTGTTGTATTTCACTGATGCTTTTATTCATTTAAAAAGTGTCTTTGGGGTTTACAGTTTATTAAAGCATGTATTCCCTATATTGACTTACTGTGAGGTTACATGTAGTCTTTTGCTACGGTTAACTGTTCAATTTCTCTGCCACAGGCTTCAACAAACAGAAATGCAAAAAACAATGTGAGGTTTTCTGAACCCTCCCTCCATCTGCCATTGGTCACATAAACACATAGCACTGCCACAGATTTAAATCATTGGTTAAGCCAGTGTTGCTGTGTTGGTCAGGACGCTTAACCAAATGGAGGCTTGCTTAGAAGTACACAACTGTTCAAAAGTTTGGGGTTGGTAAGATTTTTTTAATGTTTTTGACGTCTCTTATGTTCACCAAGGCTGCATTTATTTGATTGAAAATACATGTTTAAAAACAGTAATATTTACAGTAATTTTGTGAAATAATATTACAATTTAAAATAACTCTTTTCTATTTTACAATATTTAAAAATGTAATTTTGCCATTTATTTATGTGATGCAAAGCTGAATTTCAGCAGTCATTACTCCAGTCTCCAGTGTCACAAAATCCTTCACAAATCATTCTAATATGCTACTGTGGAGTCCGATGTGGTGAAAATAATATCTTATTATTATCAATATTGAAAACAGTTGTGCTGCCTTATATTTTTGTGAAACCCAATGATTATTCTTTCCAGGATTCTTTGATGAATAGAAGTTTAAAAGAACAGCATTGTCACTTTTGATCAATTTAATGTGTCTTTGCTGAATAAAGTAATAATTTCAGATAAAATAAAATCTTACTAACCTCAAACTATTGAATGGTAGTGTATTTATGTTTTGTACTTTGTAGAAGTATGCAATACTCAATATGCAATAATCATAAACCATTTGAGAAAAATCAACAAGGAAATGCCTAAATGTGGATGCACATATAAAATGAATGAACAATGACATAATTTAATCATGACGATAAATTAACAAATGACAACATAATTAAATAATAAAACAAAATGTAATCAAAATATTGATAAATATGTTAATTCATATTGGCAGTAGAGTGTTGCCTCTGGTTTCAATGAATAAAAAAAGCCATAGGAAATAAAAAAGTACTAAAACTGAAAATGACATTATTAAGCACTCCATAATCACACTTTAAACATACAAATTCAATTCTGTCATTAGTTCTAAACTGAAAATTATTTTTGACTTTATCTTGACCTTTTTGTTTTGTGTTTTTGTAGAGATTTATTTATTCACATTAAATAACTAGTTGCTCAATTCATTTATCAATTTCTCAGTTGATTTATACATTTCTTGAACAGCCCCACTGGACCCCCATAGGCTGACTGCAGTGGTCTCAACATGCAGTGTTAGTACAGTAGTTGCATGAATGTGTTTCTGACCTGCTCCAGAAGGTCCTCCACCTTCCTCTGCCAGCTCTCTCTGGCGGAGCACATCTCCTGATCTTTATTCTGTGCCAGCTGAGTGAGTGCTGACCTTTTATTCTCCTCATGCTCTTCACGCAGCTCCTCACGCAGTTTCTTACACTCTTGCCTGTGGACAAAAAAAAACAAAAAACACACACTAATGATCATACTGTTTTGTGCAGTTTTTTTGCCGAGACCTTTTGACACAAATCTGATAAAAACAAGACACAATTGGTTTCTGCTGTTGCACACATCTAAATATAAAAATACAAAAATCCTGGGTCAGTGGTCCATTGATCATTAATGGCTGCTAAATGAGCCGGGCCCCCTTCACATGCTCCACAGATCTTTTAATGCACCTACATTTCTCTGCTGCACAGCGGTGGAGGTCACAGAAGAGGTTAATTCCCCATTACGTGGTATAATTGCAGGACGTCATGAGAGTGCAGCACTGAGCTTAAATCTGTGACTATTAAGTCTGTGCTACAGAAAATGCCCAAATAACTGTCAGTGTGGAGTACCTCACACACTCGGAGACACTGTGAAACCTTTTAAAGGTGTGAAATTTGTCTTAATTGCTGCTTAAGAGGAAATGGAAGCACTTTGAAAGCCGCCTGAGACCACAGCAATAAGCACTAAGGCTGTAATTGGATTTTTTATTTTTTTAATTTTGAAATACACATTGATTTATCTGTTCGTTTATGGTGGCAAAAATCTCTAATTGATAATACACTGCAGAACAGCATTTATTTACTAATTTATTTACTAATTACTAATTTATTCAGTATATAAATATTATATTATACTAATAATACTAGACATACTATACTATAAAAATATTACTATTTAATATATATATATATATATATATATATATATATAGAGATAGATAGATGTAGAGAGAGAGGATGCAGTAAGCATTAACAATTACAAATGTATATAATTGCAAAAGAACTGTTCTTAAATTTAACCAAATTTTAATCACATTTTTACCTTCACTGGCTAATTTTAAACGGTCCTTCAGTTTGAGAAATATAATATAATATAATAATTGTGATATATTTAATGAAATTCAGTATAAAATAGTTATAGATGAATTATAGCAGTCAGCATAAACAATGTAAATATAAATTACAAATGTATATGAATTTAAAAGGGAAAATGCATACATTTGAAAATTACATTTTTCAATATTTGAAGTCACATTTTTGCCTGCACTACTTCAGTGCAGGAATATATGTAATATAATGTAATATAATATAATATTGAAGAGTTCAAAAAAGCATTCATTATGTAAAAATATAAAATACTTTTAGATCGCACCAGACAATAACTTCCAAGATTATTCCATGCCACTTGCCTACATTTATAATATATTCACAATATTCTGGTAAACACCTTGAAACATTTAGGGGGCAAAATATGCCACCCCAGGTATGGATTCTAAAATAAACAGTCAAATAAACAGACAAAAAGCTAAATTACAAGGCAAAAAGGTTGGAGTCATGGCCAAGTGGTTAGACATGCTTCATGAGCTGCATCTTCAAATCTAGCCTGGTCATACTCCAAACCCATTACTCCTCTTTCTTAGGAATTGTTTTTTGCCTCTAACATTATAGCTAAGTCAGAAACAAACACACACACTAGCAACTGCCTCATCCACTCATGGTGTGCATTACAAGAGGAGCTGCTAAATTAACCAGCACTTCTGCTGAACAGAAGTTCCTGTTTGTGGCTTTATCACCTTTATAAACTCTTACAGGGAGTCCATTTGTCTTCATAAATGATCTCAGTGCAAAGCTGTCAGTCCAGCAAACAAAACTGGCATAAACAGTTTTGATTTGTTGCACTCGGCACACGCATGCTAGCGACATCCAGACGGCGCTGCCTCGAAGGGGAGGATCCATCTGGAGTTTTTATAAACTTCATTGTGTGCTGCAGCTGTGAGTGTAATTGTACATGCAACTTCAAGTGTTGATAAAGAAGTCAGTGATAGCTTAATAAGACTGTGCAAATGCAAGTGTCTGTGTCTGACAGATTGGCACAATGATGAACAAACCCTCTTGTAACACTTGCAACACAAAGTCTGACAGACATTTGTCCTCTGATGATGCCTGAAGGATCAGTTTGAGGAAACCCTTGTCTACAGGCTAACTTCATATTATCCTACAGGCTAAAACATATTTTTTTTCTTAAATATTTTTAGTTCTCACCTTTTTTCAACCCTTAACAGCCAGTTTTCCCCCTAATTACAATGTTGCTATTGATACCTACAATTAAAACTAAAACAATTAAAAATAGTTTTCATTGATGGAATAATATATATAGAATATAAATAGATGAAAAACGTAAACAAAATAGATGAAAATGTAAATAAAAATTAGAAATGCAGCCTTGGCCTTGGCAACTACCGGAAGTAAAATATGTTGAAGCTGAAGTACTAAAAATACTGAAACTACAAAAAATAATAAAAATAATCACAAAATCACACATGGAATTTCTAGAGTAAAATTCCTATTGTAAAGCCATTTAACCTGTTTTCCATGGACTAGACCTCTTTAAACTTTCAATAAATAATTCCTCAGCACTATAAATGATATTAGTTGAGAACCTTTACTAATTGTGGACTTTACTAATTGTGTGAGGCCATGGAAACTCCTAGATATTCAAAACAAGGCATTTCTTGAAATACGAGTCTCTCAACCTAGATCCAACATCACTACCAGCACTTATTTTGAGCAATAACAAGCTCTACATTGGTCCACATTCTCCTAAATAACAAGTTAAAGCCCAAATAGCATGCTCCAGGGCACCACCCAGAACAAATGTTGTGGAAAATGAGCTACCAAGGATGAAATCACAAATGTCATTCTGACCGACATTTGTCCTCTGATGATGCCTGAAGGATCTCTCCAAGACTCACAAATGTCTTGTTGATTTGGCATTAAAAGCATGTTGAGCGTCTGCTTAGGGCCTATTGATCTATTGATCTTCAACCTTCCTAGTTAGCTCCTTTTTAGAGTTTTCAGGGGATGTTTTAGTGGCGAACTGGTAACTTTGCAAAACTATGAGCACACAAAGTAGCCAAAATGTTCTTAAAGTAATAGATCAAAAATAAAATTCTGTCATCATTTACTCACCCTCAAGTTGTTCCAAGCCTGTATGAGTTTCTTTCTTCTGTGGAACATAAAAGAAGATATTTTGAAGAATCAGGGTATCCAAACAGTTGCTGGTAGCCATTGATTTCCATAGAGAAAAAAAATACTGTGCAAGTCAATAGGGACCAGAAACTGTTTGGTTACCCACATTCTTCAAAATAACTTCTTCTGTGTTAAGCAGAAGAGAGAAATTTACACAGGTTTGGAACAACTTAAGGGTTAGTAAATTATGACAGATTTTTCATTTTTGGGTGAACTATCCCATTAATGGCCTTTGTTTTAGTCCAATCAGGCTTATACTAATGACCCATTGTCTTATTTGAAGGCCCATGATATTAAACACTGGTTGTAAGCATTGCTAATGAATTAGGCAGGCAAGCCTTTTTGAGGCAACGCCAAAACACTTACAGCTGTTGGGAACTTTAAATGGTACATGAGTCATCACATAGCTTGGCAAAGAAGGAGAGAATGTGAAAGAACGAGAAGTGCCTTGCTTGTTAACAAACCACTTAAATAGACAGTTCACCACAAATTAAAAAAATAAAAATAAAAAATCTGTCATTGTTTACTTTCCCTCATGTCATGGAAAAGTATGGCCAGAATATTCTTCAAGAATGTTGATTTCATGACTTACATAATGTCAAGGTTTTGAATTCAGTAAAGCCCTCTTCTAACTCTGAACTTTGACATTGGAAATACTTCTTGTATGTTTTAACACTGACAACATCACTGACAAATAAATGAAAAAAAAATATATATAAAGAAATGGTTAATAATAATAATATTATATGTGAATATTATTATTGTTAGTAAGTAGCTACATTAATAATAATGTTTTTTTGCTTTTTGCACAATTGTTGGAAATTTCACTATTACTTAGCCCATAAAACAAAAACAATAATAATTATAATAAATAATAAACTAATAAAAAAATAAACAAATTGTTTTTTTAAATTTTAAATTATAACTTAAAAATTAAAGTTGAAATTATTTAGAATATAATAATTTGCTTCTTTGCTCAATTGTTGGGCCTTGCATTAATACTTAAAACATAATTATTGAAATTAAATAAATAAATGATGATGAAGGATGAAGGAAACAAAGGTAAAGACCATTTTTAATAATAATAATAATAATAATAATAATAATAATAATAAAACGTATTTAATCTGTGACATTATTATTATTTCTTTATTTCACCTTATAAATTATACAGTTATTTAGAATACAAGAATTCGATAATTTATATTATTAATTAATTTTATTTACTTTTTTCACAATTGTTGGACCTTGCACTTATGTTTAAAACATAATTATTTAAAAAATAAGCAAATAAATAAATACAAAAAAAAAAATCAAAGAATGAATCAATAAATACAAGAAGAGAAATAAATAAGATGAGGAATAAACAAACAAACAAAAAAATAAAACCAAAGAAATGGTATTCCAGATGGAGACAATGGGTTTTTAATTAAAAAAAAAAAAAAAACATAATTTAATCTGTGATTTAATCTGGTCATCCATTCATAGGCTCCATTATAGATGGATATTTATTAAACTGTTATGTTAACTAAAATGCCTTTTATATGGAGTTTCTTGACTAGTTTTTTTTTTTTCATGACTGAGAATTCAAGGGACAGGTTTGTTACCATATTTTGATGATGTCCCTTAATATACCATGGGGGTGAGTAAATATTTCTGAAAGCACATTTCCAAGAACTCTCCCTCGTGTAACACAAAAACATGTGCTCTTTACCTGAGCGTCTCGGTCCACTTCAGCTCGAGCTCCAGGGCCATCTTATCCATTTTGAGCTTCTCTTCCTCTTTGGTAGTGATGAGTTTGGCATCGTGCTGTTGTTTCTGAGTCTCCATCTCTCCCTGAGGACAAGAACGAGAGCGAACATTAGCTCTGATGAGCCATTAAGCACATGACCCGTAATTGTGAGGTCTAACACGTGGCACTCAGGACGAGAGAGAGGGCTCTTCTTCACAGCTATCAATCAAACTGGGTCCAGGAGATGGAAATCAATTTCATTTCTCCACTCACTCATTTCTTCTCTCACGCACACACACACTGGTACACTCATACAGGTCTGATTCATTATGCACGGTCACTCAGAGAACCTGTGCTTCAGGTCAAGGACACAGGAAGAGGAACCGTGAAGAGGCCTCTCTAATGAATTGTCTTTGATAGGGGCCAAAAACACAGGTGGGTGTAATTCAACAGAGCACCTATTACTCGTTTCATAATGATGAACTCATTGCAGGTGTGTTTTAGAAGCTATTCATGGAAACTGAGGGCAAAAGTTGTATATTTAAAAAAATGACACACATCAACTTAATATAAAACATCGAAAAACATCGAATAAAAAAATGTCTGCAAAACTGGCAGGAGCAGCTGAGTTATGTGACTTTGAAGTAGGTCTCATTCTCATAATTTTTTTGGAGTATTTGCTTTTGGTAACAGACCTGAAGGGCTGTTAAGAGATTGCTGGTCTCTCTGAGTCTGGCTCGCGTGGCATCCAGCTCTTCTAGAAGCTTCTTCTGGGCGTCCTTCAGATTGGAGATGTGGCCCTCAGCAGAACTGAGTCCCTGCTCTCCCTGCTTCATCAGCTCCTGGAGTCGACTCACCTGAGGAACAGCAGAAGTTACTCACTTTTAAGCAGATGCTTTTTCTCTGTGTTGAGTTAAAGGACACTGTAAGAATGAACTTCTTTCATATACATATATATTCTTGTATATATACTGTATGTATATATATATATATATATATATATAAATATTTTTGAATTATTTGTAATTAAACCTACAAGTAACAAGAACACAACTATAAATTACTAACTAATTAATTACTAACAAATACCTTGTCACACAGGTTCCACATATAATAAATCTACTCAATCTCTATTGCTCTCTTCCAGTGATAAAAAACTTATAACATATAACCAATAACATATAACGCAACGCAACGTAACGTAACGTAACATAACAACATAACATAAATGACTGTAGTATTATTTATTTAAAAAAGTATAACA
>NW_015544213.1:613326-613766 GCF_001515605.1 Sinocyclocheilus anshuiensis | reverse complement strand
CCTTTTACCTAATCACATCCATTCTGATATAGAGCCGGTATCGCTCTCGTTCTAGAGTGATATTTCTCATATATATTAGACTATTATATAGTAGCTATTATAATAGCATTATATAGTGATTCAACGCATTATATTGTGTTTTTATTTTTTTGTATTTCCGCGCTGTCTGAAACACGTCTCTTGTGCGCGCTTTGATTGTGTGCGAGAACAGCGCGTGAGTAACGAATTGAGCTTTCTTTCGTTTTTTTCTTCTTGTGGTTTAAAATTGCTTGTACGTGTAAATTGGCAAATTAATCTGCGAATCACTTGCGTTCCGAACGGTAGGGTCTCATCCATACGTATTACGGATCAGCTGCGATCCGTTTAACTCCTAATATGTGACAGATCAGAGCAATCTTTCATTTACTTATTTAACATGAAATTGTCAAATTGCTCCTCCA
>NW_015544213.1:610358-612898 GCF_001515605.1 Sinocyclocheilus anshuiensis | reverse complement strand
AAGTATAACAAATATTTAGAATAAAATTATGAAATTATTTATTATATAATTATTATAATCATACATTTTTAATTGTTAGACCTTGTACAAATTATTAACACCATAAAACTAAATTATTACAAATAAATAAATACATTAAAAAATAACTGCAAAAATACCCTAGTGAGCAACGCAAGCAGCTTCTCTGCTGGAAAAACAACAAAAGAGCTTTCTTTCGTTTTTTTCTTCTTGTGGTTTAAAATTGCTTGTACGTGTAAATTGGCAAATTAATCTGCGAATCACTTGCGTTCCGAACGGTAGGGTCTCATCCATACGTATTACGGATCAGCTGCGATCCGTTTAACTCCTAATATGTGACAGATCAGAGCAATCTTTCATTTACTTATTTAACATGAAATTGTCAAATTGCTACTCCATATCAATCGCATACAAAGAAAATACAAAATAATTAGAACAATCATTAACATAAATAAATAACAGAGTGTAATATCTATACACATTTTTCCCAGAACGTTCTTGCGACCCGATAGCAATTCTTCCACGGCCCGGTAGTGGGTCGCGACTCGGTGGTTGGGGACCTCTGTTCTAAAGACTAACTAATCCTAATTAAAATGTGACTGAGATTTGAGATGCTACTCATGCTCATTCAGCTTCTCAAATGCTCAAAGTTCATTCTAATAGAGAATGTTAATACATGCTGCAAATATAATGATATATGACTTTTTAATGAGACTCAGCTATTTTGGAACAGCCTTTGGAACAGGCTTCAAGAGGGGAGCATGCATGGCTAAACATGTAGCCTAGGTATATAGTTGGTTTCTAGATGGTCCAAGCTGGTCATCATCTTTGACCAGCAACAAACCAGTGACAGTACCAGCTGGTCATACCAGCTTAAAGTGGTCAGACTGTTTTTTGAAAGATGTTTGAAGATCAGTCAGCTAATGACCAGTTTTGACCAGCTAGAAACCACAGCGACCATATTTCAGAACACAGACACCATCTTAAGATGGATTTTCCGGCAAGAGCTTCGTTTCCATTTATGCTAAGCAATTGTGATGTGCACATTAAGGTAATAATCAGTGATGCTGCTTCTCTTCAGGGGTCTCCTTGGCCCATTTGCAGCTGTGGCTAAGGAACATGGGACTCAGCCAGATTTGTGTTCCGGAAGCCCATTAAAACACATTGAGACTAATGAGATGATGAACACCTGACACTGAAATTAATCACCTCCTCCCTCTGCTTCCAGGCCTTCCTTTCTACCTGCTAAATCACTTTCACAGAGACAAAAAATGTCATACCTCACTGTTGGCCATGTTGAGTTTGGCTGTGAGCTCCTCTCGAAGACTGTCCAGTTCCTCTCGTAAAAGGCTCTTCTGTTCCTCTAGAGAGCTACGTTCCTTCTCGAACTGTTCCTCCATTTCCTATAAATCCAACAGAAGATGCTGATTACAAATGATGACAGCTTACAAACATGAGAAACAATTGATGTTATTGGAAATAAGACAACCGTTTGTAGGGATTGCGTCAGTTGATTAATTCACATTTTTCACAAGTTATAGTTCATTTCAAATAGTCATTTGCTACTTATCCTCATGTCGATCCAAATCTATATGCGGAAAGAAACTCATTTGGGTTTGAAACATCATGAGGGAGAGTAAATAACGACAGAAGTTTCATTATTGGATGAACTATTCCTTTAATCATTTTAGAAATCTTTTTTAGGCTGTGGCATTTTGAAGGCATCACTATCTGGAAACTTAATTTCAAACATTAATTTCAAACATGTCAGGGTAGTGCCTTAGGAAATCCACTTAATATCTTCCAACTCCCTGGTCTTAATATCAGGGAGTTGGAAAAAACAAGATGACAAGATTTGCAATGCAAAAACAAGGCACGAGAGGAAATTATTAACTATATATTATTCATCATAAGATTCTTGAGCTTTATTGAGCTCACCTGGAATATAATAATACAGAAACTAATCAAAGCCATCCTGTGACATTTACAAAATGAAATGCCGTTTTTGATTGTGTCCTGCCCACCACACCAAAATAGGAATAAATTAATATTTCTCAAATATTCTGGCTATATAGCCTAACTCTACGAATTAAAATTATGTAATTAATTCAACCTGAACTGCTTATATTTACAGACTCTGTTTAAACTTTGTTTTGTAGATAATTTCAGTCTTAGTTTATTTTGGGCTTTTGTAACTTAGGATATGTAAGACTGCAGTTAGAATATCTCACATTGACTCAAACTGATAGAATGCTTCAGCTGTTATAGGTATTATAGGTAATATAGGTATTTTTCTTATTTCATATTCAAAAAAATAAATAAAATAAAATAAAACGGCAAAAAAGGTGAAAGGAATGTACATTACCATTCAAATATTTCTTATCATTAACAACGGTGACAAGAAGTTGAAAGGACCAGCTTAATATTTCAATGGAAACCGTGATTTTTTTTTTCTTTCTTTCTTAGGATTCTTTGAAGAATAGAAAGAATATTTATTTATTTTTCACAGTAAAAGTCTTCAC
>NW_015544213.1:600267-607767 GCF_001515605.1 Sinocyclocheilus anshuiensis | reverse complement strand
TACAGTATATCCTGTATGATGGAGGATGTGTACAGGTGTTGATATTGTCCTTCAGGTTGTGATCATAGGCTGTAACCTGTCAGTGTAAATCCTGCATAAGTTAGAGGTGTTTCCAACAAAGAGTACCATATAATTCAAGACCTTGATTGTGTGGAGTAGGGGGGCCCTTACAAGACTTTGTGCCCAGGGGCCTCTGAATTCTTAATCTGAGCCTGCAAACAGCCCGCTCCAGTCCTAACTTGCTCCGACGCCGGCTGTAAACTCTTCCACGATGCTGTGTACTCTCCAGCGGTGCCAGAGGAACTCTGAATCTTGCGGGGACTCAGAGTGCTATCTGGGCTGCGACGCTTCTCCTGTAACAACCGGCTTCCGTCTGAATGTAAACAGTGTTGCGTGCGTGACACTTAGTTCATAAAACTCGCTTGAAATACTCAAATCAGACATCGATCTACATGAGAAATACTATTAAAACACTGACAGATGAATTCTTGCCGAAAACACCCACTTTATCACAAAATAGTAATTTAAAGACTGCAACAACCACGGAGTAAAACAACCTCGCGTCCCTTTCTCTCTCAATCCTTCAGTGGACCTTCTTAAAAGAATCTTAATCCACCAATCAGAATGCACTAGCTCATAAAGGGGGTGGGACCATAACTTTTACAAGCCAAACAAAACCAATGATTTTGCTTAACCATATTTGCATACCAAAAATTATAAATACAGGTGAACACTTTTAAAAATAAACACAGTAACAAACTCAACCTTGAATGTTTATGATCAAAATGTGCATGAATGAATCCCTTTGTCAATAATTGACAGGTTGTATTAATCCAAGTTTACCCATATTTTACATATGTATTTATGAATGTAAGCAGTCATGAGGTTTTGTTTACAATTAAAATAACAATATAATTTCCAGATGTTATTGGAATTTTTCTTTGTACAGAAAGCACTTGATTGAAAAAATGAAACAACACAGTTCAAAAGCAGTAAGATCTTCTAATTTTGTTTTTGGAAGGAAAGTCTCTTGTGCTTACCAAGGCTGCATTTATTTGATCAAAAATACAGTAAAACGTGTTGTATGAAATATTACAGTTTAAACTATTACCATTTAAATAACTTTTTTTACTATTTGAATACATTGTAGAATGGTTTTAACATTTTTAATATTTCGAAATGTATTATTGTGAAGGCAAAGCTGAATTTTCAGCATCATTATTCCAGTCTTCAGTGTCACATGATCCTTCAGAAATCATTCTAATATGCCGATTTTCTGCTCAAGAAACATTTCTTATTATTACCAATGTTTAAAATATTGAATTATACGGTACTGAATGTCTCTCTCCAGGTTCTCCAGACCTCCTTGACATGAGTCAACATCCTCGTTAGACCTTGGCTTCAGTGACCTGAAAATGATCGCACACCCTGGGAACACCATAACTGCGGGCACGCTCTCTGAACAGGAAAGAGAAATAACTCACTGCTGCTCTGCGACGTTCAGCTAACGATCTGTGTGTGAGTGATTTGTAATTACAAAAAGATGAAGTAGTTGCGAAGCATTTGGATGTGGATGTGCCGGCCTGCTGGCAGTTGCCTATTTTGGGGGAGGGTGACAGATTGCGCTCTGACAATCCCGTGCAGCTTTGCATACTTTTATTTCAGATGCTATCAGCTAGCAGAATCAAAACAGACGGTTTAGTCAAGGGAAATAAGTTATGATTTCCATTTTTAAATCAATAAAGAGTGAGTGTGTCCTGTCTGAGACACCATGTGCAGGACGGAGAGGGTGAGACGGAGGCAGGACAGAGGTGACAGAGATTTGCACTGTGGTGCCTAACGAAGCATGGATACCGCACTCTTCCTTTCTACCGAACCTCCTGGAGCTGAGGCACCTGCGCTTCCCCTTTCTCTCTGTCTATTGGTTTAGTGTTTCTTCTTTCCCTCTCTCTCAAACACGCAATCCTAAAATAATCATGATTAACATAAAAAGTGTTTTATAGCCTGATTACATTGGAGGACCTTTTAAAGTTTCTCATGTGACTTTTATTCTCTAGTTCTTTAGAAAATCAGCTGGTGATTTCAGAGGCATCGTGCACCTGTTTTTTTGTTTGAAGTGGCAGTTCTGGTTCACTTGGTGCTCTAGGCAAGATAAGACATGACCAAAGGAAGGGGAAAAAAAACTTTTTAACAACTTCGTAGTTATTTATTTAAGTGTAAGATATGTTAGTCTAGAAGTGCAGTTGACATTTAAGACGTGCAAGGGGACCCGAATGGTTAGGATAGCAAAATAAAAACTTTAAAAGGTAGGAAAATACACTACACCAAATCTTTTGTTGTTGATGTCCAATCAAACTAGCATTTAGTGTTTTGATATATCAAGTATTTTGATGCAAATTCATGTGTTTACAAAATCAAGAAAAAAATGGATTAAATAAATAAGTAAATCAAAAGTGTAAACCAGTTTATCCAATATTATTTAATTTTATTTATTCAATATTTAAGTATTTATTAATATTTTGAATCAGCTTTTATTGTTATGTTTTCATTTTCATTTTAGTTTAAGTTTAAGTAATTTTGTTAACTTCAACTTATTTTATTTCAGTTAGTTGCCAAGGCAACATTTTTAATTGTCTCATTTTTAAGTTTTTCATCTAATATTTCTATTTTATTTCATCTTTATTTCAATTAGCAAAAACAAATTTTAATGGTTTCAAATTTATAATGACAACACTGAAATTAAATTAAATGAATGAAAGAATGAATCTAAATGTTTAAAATACTCTAACCAGTGCTAGTTTAGTATTATACATATAATATTATAGTGTTTATTAATATTTTAGAATTAACTTTTATTACTATATTTTCAATTTTCATTTTCATTTTAGTTTACGTCTTATTAGTTTTGTCATTTGCTTTTGTCATTTTTTATAAATATTTATATTTAGGTATAATTTATTATTATTATTATTACCATCATCATCATCATCATCATCATTATTATTATTATTTTAGTACTTCAACTTAAATGTATTTATTTATTTTACAGTTTGTTACCAAGGCAACATTTCTAATTTTCTCGTTTTATTTTTTATTTTTTTACGTCATCAAATATTTATATTTGATTTTATTTAATCTTTATTTCAATTTCCAAAAACTATTTTAATAGTTTTAGTTAACAATTAACAACACTGGAAACAAACAAACAAACAAACAAACAAACAAACAAACAAACAAACAAATAGTGTATAAGACATACACCTTTGTATCACAACATCTAAAACAACATTTTGGATCTAATTTCTTCTATGTCAGTACCTAATTATTATCTCAACACACAGACTGGATTCTTATGCGCTAGTAAATAAACACTAATAGGCCTAAATGTGTTTTTCAAAACTTGTACATTTTGAATCTGATTTCAAATTATTATGTTCTCCAATCCTGAACCTGTAACAATTGTTCTCTCTGATCTTCCACTTGCACTCAAAAGTACTTCTTGTTCTTTCTCAGTGTGACACCTCCTGACTGATGCTAGACAGCGAGTTACTCTTCAGTCTGAACCTAACAACTAAAGCGCAGTCATGCTGATATCTCAACAGGACAGCTCTGGGAGTCTTTAGAAAGTTGTATGTGGGCCCAGGCTGACAGCCAGTGGGTGTTGTGACAGAGTTCACTCACGGACAGGAGTTGGTTCTTCTCTTTCTCGGAGAAGCTCTGTGTGTTCTCCAGAGCTGCCCGGTGCTTCCTGGAGATCTCGTCCAATGCCCGGCTGTGGGCATCCTTAAAGTGAGCAGTGTCCTCTTCATATTTGGCACGCAAGTTCATGAGCTCCTTCTCATAGATCTGCTTTTCTTCTCGAAGTGACTGTTGAGGGAAAAAAAGACAAATGTATTTAAAATGATGCTTATATAAAAAAGCTGCTTAGTTATTCAACAAAGGTAAAGGTTTGTCAAGTGGTCTTTGAAATTTGGTTTCAATAAATGGTCCTTTTGGACTGAGAAGGAAGCTTTGAGTTCTGAAAGTTTGACTCATTAAATAAACTTTAATATAATTTAGATAAAGACTTTTCATAAAAAAAAAGAAATCAGTGCACAACAGTATTATGAAGCCCTTTTTGCATTCACATAGATAAACATGACGCAAAACGAAAAGTCAGCCTGTGAAAGTTAGTTTGTATGAGAGTACGGTTTGTGAAAAAAGCACAAACAGGCATCAATAAAGGACACTGTCTCTTGTTCAGAAATGTTATGAATCCAATCTAAAAGTATAACAGTGAAAGCTGAAAGACACTTTCAAAGCCCACACTGCCACTGTGAAGCAGATGGCCACAGGTAAATAAACTTCCCATTATAGGACCAGCAGAAGTGTCGGCAGAGCGAATCACTCCACAATGCTTTCCTGCTCTATTTGGTGAGCTTTGTCAAAGTAACACCTAACTCAAGGCTGTGCTGCTAACAAACTGTGATGTGGGCGACAGAAAGAAATGGAGAAAAAGCTTGATGAGACATTTTGGCATTTTGTATATTCTACATACTACATTTTTGACAAGTTGGTTTTAGAGAAGTGCTAAATTTAGATTCCAGCTGACCCCAATTTGATGTGTTTATTAGGTTAATGTTCACAGAGGACTTGTGTTTCGAAAACAGATATATGGAACGCAAGTGAAAGAGATGATAGTGAAAAATAAATAATTATATAAATAAATACAAAATAGGCCTGAATTGAAGCTTTATGCATTTGAATTGCATATAAAATTCATATAATTGCATATAATACATCGTTAACTTAATGTAATATTTATCAGGTTTATATATTTATCATCTCTAAATCCGATTTCCATCAATCTCATACATTTGAACTAACTTAATATTGTTAGCCATATTTTAATCATGTTCAAACTTTTTAACTGAATAAATTTGCATCAAAATATGACTATTTAAATAAAATCAAATAGATGGAAATATTTAAAAATAAATTATGCCATGTTTTTAATTTGACTGAATTTTTTTAAGTGTAGAAATCTGACCTGTTTCATTTATTTTATGACTGACAAATATGCATCACATGAAGTTAGTTTGAAACATTAGTTTGTTAAAACTTGTAATCCAAACGGACAGAAATTTTGCATGCAATTCAAATACATAGATCTTAAAATCAGACACAAATATTTTTTTGAGTGTTAAGACATGTTTTAAGTTGATTTTTACCTTGACAAAAAACCTAAATACATAAATCACCGCAATGTGTCGCATGACGGACTGCACCACAGCTTTTTAAAAGTTTCCCAAAGTCTACTTTTAAAACTGCTGAGAGGGATATTTCTGGAGCAGAAACAAGCCCACATTCCAACAATCTGTTTATTGGGGCTCTCAATGTATTAATAATGGAAGAAAACCTAAATGCGACAGGACAGCCAAAAAGCCAAACTGCTAGAACAGATTGTTGCGTGAAAACAGCATGAAATGCCATACTCTAGCAAGTCAAATAAATAGCCATGCTGTCTCCACACAAGAAAAATGATTGCCAGGCTGAGTGAAACCACTGAAAAATACGAATTCCTTTTCAATCAAACCAGCCGTCCACAAAAAGACATATTTTCTAAGGTCTTGAGCGCTCTGCAGTGAGCATGGAGCGTTTTGAATAAAACATAGAGGTCTGGATTTAGCTGTGATAAAGCAGCTAGTGTTTTACACAAGAAATGAGCTTCTATATGCTTAAAGCTTAAGCTAATGACGTCTCAGAGGAACTCATGCGAAATAAATGTTTCTGCAGAAGATCGATGTTTGAGCTACTTACAGACAGATTCTGCAAACTTGAGCTGTTTTTCCTCGTTCCATTTCTCTTAAACACACCAACTATGCTTCAAGATCTTTTGGTGCAGTACAAATTGTGCCTCCAAAACATATTTGGACACTTACAAATATCACTGCATTAGATATAAAACATCAAACCAAGTGGCATCTGCAAAAACTGCTGCCACAGCAACCAGAAAGTGTCCAAAGAATCCTAAAAAAAAAAGTATTACGGTTTCTACAAAAACTGACAATGATAAGAAAAAATGATTCTTGAGCACCAAATCAGCATATTAAAAAGATTTCTGATGGATCATGTGACACTGAAGACTGGAGTAATGATGCTGAAAATTCAGCTTTACCAACACAGGAATAACATTTCATTTCATTTTAAAATATACTCAAAGAGAAAACAGTTATTTTAAATTGTTGTATTTAATATGGTGCAATAAAAACGTGTGCCCCCAAAGCATATCATTGCATTGGTATAAAATTAACCAAATGCTAACTAATTAGCATTTGCAAAATGAATTAATAAAATAATAATAATAAAATAAAAAATAGAGCATGAGCTTAGAACATCACTTTTCGGAGTCATTTTTACAATATAAAACCAACTAGCAGCATGCTTGTGATATTTGACAACCACAAAGTGTCCAAAGAATCCTAAAAAAATGTTTCACCATTTCCACAAAAATGGATAATAATAAAAAAATGTCTCTTGAGCAGCTGATCAGCATATTAGAATGATTTCTGAAGAATCATGTGACACTGAAGACTGGAGTAATGATGTTGAAAATTCAGCTTTGCATCACAGGAATTAATTACATTTTAAAATACACTGAAATAGAAAACTGTTCTTTTAAATTGTTTTTTTTTTTAATATGGTACAATACAAATCATGCCGCCCAAAAATAGTTGGACACTAAAAATGTCACTGAGATATAAAATATCAAACTAAGTGGCATCTGCCAAAAAAAAAAGAAAAAAAAAACTTATCTTAACTTTACTTTTCTGAGTAATTTTTGCTGTATAAAACCAACTAGCATCATGCTTGTGATGTTTGACAACCAGAAAGTGTCCAAATAATTAAAAAAAAAAGTTGGTTGTGATTCAAAGTGTCCAAACACTCCCAGCAGGCCTAAACTGATCCACATTCAGCAAACTGGATGGGATTGATCCGTACCTTCTCCAGGGAGAGGATCTGCTGTCTCTGCCTCTCGTCCAGCGTCTGACTTTTCTTCTGCAGCGCCCCTCTTTCCTCCTCCAGACGCAACACCTTGTCCTTCAGACGAGACTTTTCCGATTCCAGATCCCGAATGACCGCCTCGTGAGTCATCTGGGTGGCCTGCAGGCTTCCGATCTGACCTGGACAGCAGAGAGAAAGACAGAGACAGGACTGTAGCAGAGGGTCAATGCTTTGAATGTCATCTAACGCAGAGAGCAGAGTCAAAGATCCTTTCGAACTGCCAATAGTGTGAACCTGAACACTGCAAATAAATTATGATATGTAATAATGCTGCATGTTTAATTCAGCAATTTCAGTTGTCACCTCAGAAATAAAAATTGTTATTTAGTATTTTATTTCCAATTTAAAAAATATTTTTTTGGCAACATTAAATTGATCAAGAAGTGTTGTTATTGTCTAAAACCGAAACAATAGAAATAAATCTAAATAAATAATAAATAAAATATAAATATTCAA
>NW_015544213.1:585352-599749 GCF_001515605.1 Sinocyclocheilus anshuiensis | reverse complement strand
AAAAAATATATATATATATATATATATATATATATATATATATATTTCAGTTAGTTGCCAAAGCAATATTACTAATTTTTGATGTTGAAGTACTAAAATAACTAAAATTGAAATAAAAACAAATTAAAACTAAACAGAAAAATAGAAAAGCACATAAAATTACTAAACCATAAACTTAAAATATAATTAAAGTGAAAACTAAAAATATACAAATAAAAGATAATTAAAAATATTAATGAATACTATAATAACACTACAATACAAGAGTTAAGGCACATTTCTGATTTTGAAGCAATAAAGTCTAAGTACTAAAATGACTAAAACTGAAATAAAAATAAATTAAAGCTAAACAGAAAATGTAAAAACAATGACAAAAAGCACATAACAAAATTACTAAAATTCAAAAACCTACACTTAAATGAAAATGAAAACTAAAAATAAAAGCTAATTCTAAATATTCATAAATGCTATAATAAATAATATTAAAATAACAGGAAAAAAAGAGTTAAAGGTTGATATTGATATTGGGTTTTTGGGTTGATATTGCTTCCAGTTCATTTGTTACACTGGAAATGGATGATCAGGCTGGGCACATTGCATTGTGGGAATTTGAGTAGTTTTTGAGTGTCCTTGATTGTTCTGGTACTAGTTAAATGGTTCTGCAATTTCTTCTCTTTTATATTAATAAAAAGCAGTGTTTAATTTAGGTTAATTGCATTACAGTTGCTGATATCTGCACTTTTTCTCACTACAAACGTTTAAAAAGAAATGCACTTATCAGTGATATGGCCTGGTGGTCAATGCATGGGCAACCTAGAGTCCAGACTTGATAAAAGTCTCTGATAACGGCTTCGACTTCATGTTATTAATGCAATGCAGAAAGCACATTCTCATTGTAATTACTCTAAACACAAACAGAGTGTGAATCAAACGCTTCAACCCCTATTGTTTCAGAAGTGTGTTTGGCATTTAGGTGTGACAGACCCAGCTGGGATCTGCCTCCCTCAGGGAACATTCCAGAATATGGATGATGAACATGGCTAGGACTCACAGATGCTGTTGACTGGATAACAGTAGCTGATCCGTCACCCCAGACTTATGTGTCAACAGCAATGGTGTCTTGCAACTGGTGCTGTGTCTCTATCTGATGTATTGATTACTGAATCAAGTTAACCATTGCCCAATAAATATGGCAGTAATTAGAATAGTTTTTTTTTGTGCTTTTCTTATTATTGTTCAAATATCACTACTTTTTAGCCAATCAAGTCTTTTTTAGTTGAATCAGGTCTTAATCTGTGAAGTGACGATAAGCAAAAAAAAATAAATTACATTTTTAATAAAAAATGTTAATAAAAAAATACAAAAACTGCATCAACATCATAATAATTATAAAATACACACTTAATAAAGATGCATGTGTAACGGAGGCCAGCGAGTAAGTGCTGTGCAGGTAAACCTCACTCCCCTGACCTCAAGAGACGCACTAGCGACTAACGCTAGAGGCTGCAGTCTTTAGCCTCCTTGTTAGTGCGTCCGCCTCCCATGCCGGAGACCTGGGTTCGAGACCCACTCAGAACAAGAACGAGGTGTGGCGGTGAGGACCCGGGAAAGAGGGGTTACACATGCATTATTAAAAACTATATGCCAATAGTTTAGTTTTTTTTCCCCTTTAAATATCAATACTTTTTAGCCAATCAATCATTTAGGTTTGAATATGACAAAGAAAAAATTATAAAGAAAAATAAGGATCTAAAATCCTGAAATACAGTTAGATCAATAAAAATAAAAACTGAATCAGGTCTTAACCCATGCATTTCAAAAACTGATTTGCAATATTATTAACAAAAACAACAACAATGACAACAAGAGTAATAATAATAATAATAATAATAATAATAGATTTAACCTATTTTAAAAACTTGTTTTAACCCACGCATTTAAAAATATGATTTACAATATTGGCGATGATGATAACAAGAAGAATTGTTGTTTTAACCCATGCATTCCAAAAATTGATATGCAATATTGATGATGATGTTAACAACTACAATAGATTTCAACATCAAAAATTGATTTGTAATATAAATATTAATTATTGATATTAATATAAAAATATAACAATAATAATTATTATAAAATACAAGCATAATAAAAATGCATTTTTTATTTAAAATTATTTGCATAACAGTTAAGCCATATGCATTTCATTTCATTTTACTTTGAATTAAGTTTTATTTTACATTTTAATCTGAATTACAATTACTGTATCCTGCATGCTCAGTTCCAATTCAATTCAAATGGAGGATTTCAGTTGGAACTTGAAGGCACCCAGCATTTAATTCTGAATCTCACACAAGCCTGCTGTGCATGCTGGTAATGGATTAGTAGCCTAAAGCAGTGTAGAAGGATCAATCAATGAAACTGAGTGGAGTGGGATTGAACAGTGGACTGTGGACAGAGGTGATGGGAGAGCATGTGCATATCTCACTAGCTTTGAGCAGGATCTCTGTGGCCTGCTGTTGCACTCTGTCTCTGGATGCCTCCAGCTCACACTCCGCCTCCCTCTGCCTGATTTCCACGATCTCCGTGTCCTTAGTCACCTCCTCCAACTGTTTATGCAGCTCCTGCAGACACACATACAAATCAATCAAAAAAACGACCAAAACACTTGACATAAACCTCTCTATCTCTCTGTTCATTACTGAGAGCGGCCTCTCTATATTTAACCATCATGTGGTTTCTTGCTTTGTCTCTCTCTCGTCCTCTCATGTCACGCTTTCCATTTTTGCTCCTCTCACACTGTCTCCTCTGTTCTCAAATTCATCCTCATTAATTGTGCATGTACACATTAGCTCTTGCTCCCTTTCATCTCTGCTCTGTCGCTTTCTAAAAGAACTTCTCTCGGCTTCCATCGCTCATTGTGTTTCAAACTTTTTCCTTCACTTCCACCATTGTGGAGCTCATGTTCAAATCATCGACTTTTCCACTGAATGAATTCATATGATGTATTTTGTTCTTCTATAACAAAGACAGCAGAAAGGGAAAGAAACGGACCACTTGTATGAAAATTTCAGCATTGTAATGCTACATACATTGTCTTTTTGGTAGAACGAACATGCACAACATTGTCGCCAGATTTTATTAGTGATTTAAAATTTACTATTGAAACATAATCTTGAAGTTTTGGAGATTTAGGTCTTTGCCCATTCAAGCACATAGAAGCTTTAAAAAAAAAAAAAACTCAAAAACCACTGCCTGGGGATATACTAAGAAGGCGACTGCATGAACTGTTTTGCCTAACAATAACTTTTTCTTTATTATGATTATAACTTGAATGGTTAAGTTTTAGCAGTACCATAACTGGATGGTTTCACTGGTGCAGTGAGAGTGTTATATGAACTTAGATATTCAATATTCATTAAATAATGCACATTTAGGTGCACGGTTCACAAGAGAGTAGTATGCAATTTTAAGTAGGATTCAGTAGGCTTCTCTGTCTGTCTGTCTATCTCTATTATATGGACAAAAGTATTGGGACATACCTCTTAATTACTGAATTCAGGTTTATTACAATTGTAAACTTAAGTCCTTAAACTTAAGTTAACTCAAGTCCCTGTTGGTATAATGGTCCAGTGTCCCAATACTTTTGCCCATCCATCCATTTAGTATACCATTTAAAAGTTTGGGGTCAGTAAGATTAAAAAAAAAGAAGAAATTAATACTTTTAGTTTTACTATTCAGCAAGTATGCATTAAATTAATCAAATCCATTTATTAAATTAAATTAAATATAATTAAAATAATAAATTAATAAAAATATAATTAATAAAAACTCAAAGGTCTTCACAGCAACCATAAAAAAAAAAACATTCAGTTTAACTTGAAGAAACTGTGACAGAAATATATTACTGAATGTAATGATAGTACTACTACTACTACTAATAAAATTATTATTAAAACATTATTTAAGGAATATTTACCAGGAAAAAATATTTACCAGAATTTATTTACCAGAAAAATGTAAACATTTCACGAAAAAAATAAAAAAATAAATAATAATAATATATTTTTTAATAAAATCAATTATTTAGAGATGCTTTTGATTATTACAATTTAAATGAAACCATTGAAATGGAATCCAGAAAATTAATGGAAAAAAAAATTGGTAAAATTGGTAATTGGTAAAAATAAAACTGAATTTGAGAAAAAACTTATTTCATAGAGCCTTAACAATGTAATTGTTGTTAAACTTTTAATAAATCGCTGTTAAATTGTGTTTCATGATTTCAATTAATTAGACATGCTTTTTGATTAATAAAATGTAACTTTACCATTAAAACAGAGTCTAAAAAAACAACAACAAAAAAAACCCAACAGAATTTGGATTAAAAAAAAAAAAAAGTAATTTGGGAAAAAATAGATTTTATAGGGCCCTAATAATGTTACAAAAGATTTATGCTTCATATAAATCATGTTCATTTGGACTTTCTATTCATTAAAGAATCCTGAAAAAATTGGTTTCCGCAAAAAAGCTGTTTTCAACATTGATAATAATCAATTCAACATTTCAAGTACAACTATTTTCATCATTGATAATAATGAGAAATGTTTCTTGAGCACCAAATCAGGATATTAGAATGATTTCTGAAAGTTCAGTTTACACTAAATACCATTTAAAAAACTTTAAATACTTGAAATTGTTATAATATTCTTGTATTAAAGTATTATAGTAAAATAGCATTGTTTTTACTGTATTCTTAATTGTATTTTTTGAAGGAATGTCTGGTGCTATACTAAAAATGCCCTTGTAAAGTGAGCTGTGAAATCTTTTAATAAGGTGACAGGAGTCTCATCTGGAAACAGCACCATGCAGTTGGGTAAAAATCAGCACCTGGGGAATCTAAATGTCTTTGATTGAAGCGTGTCTGATTTACAAAACTGTGACTGCAGGCTATTTGACCTCAGATATTTGGGGTTTGAATTCAATGATTTCACCTCTTAATGCTTTTTGTTTATACTAAATGCTCCAAGAGATGTGACGTTGATCCTACAAACATCTCTTACCTGAGAAATTCAGCATTTGATCAGCAAAGATTAACAAAAAACGAGCACAGACCCCAGGGAATCGGATCATTATGAGTTCCAGTCTGAAAATGTCACAGTGACTAAAGATCGATTGCATTAAAGATCTGCTCTGTGTGTGTGTGTGTTGAGCTAAAGAGGCTCAGCACATTGTCATTAAATAGTCATTATAATGTGTCATAAAAGCTTAAGACAAACATAATATTAAACTGGCCATCATTGTTCATTTGAACGGCCATATTATAAATCAAGCCAAGCATGTATCTTTTGATGACACTCATAAATTACATTTCGTCAGTTCCTCCATTCATTTTTGAAGGCAAAGACAATTCAGAGTTCAGGATGTGTGCCACTGCGTTTGAAGTCTCTACTGTAAATGTGCCTGAAATATCTGATGCGTTCAGAATGAAACCAAAACACCAGTTTGACATTCACTGCTACAATGTTCTGCGTATGCCATTTTGATTATTTAAAATACACTGCAGAGGGTTAAAGAAATACTGTATTTGTTCTAACATGTGTTTGTAAATGACTTATGAATGTAACTTTTTTTTATTGACATCAAACAGCATTTGTAACCCATTTTAGTACCATAATGTGATGCAATTTAAACAAGATATTCAACAAGAAAAAGCATGTAGGGCAGTTAATTTAAAATGAGACCAGCAGCCAGTAATGTGTTAGGAAATGAGCTGGGAATTTAGCTGTCATTTTAACTATTAAGATTAGATGATTCTCATTAGATGTATTAGAAAATGAGATTAAACATGCAACATACGATTTAAGCATCAATACATTTACTAATAAAAGTGAAATTCGGCACAAAGCCAATCAGAGTTTAATAAAAAATAAATTCAATAATTTAAAGTTAAGTTAAGTTAAGTTGTTGAACTGAACTGAACTGAACTGAATTGATAGTCCACTAAATAATGTATGGAAAAACACAATGGAAGTCACTGTGGTTAAAAACTGTCTTCAATATATCCTCTAAATATCAAAAGAAAGTTGCTAACACTTCCATTTATAGACCAATTCTCACTATTGACTAGTTACTTATTAGCATGCGTATCATATTGGCTGTTTATTAGTACTTTTTTATTAGTACAAAATTCATAGTTAATAGTCAATTAATAGTGAGAATTGGCCCCCCAAACCAAAGTGTGACCAGAAAATAATACCAGGGTGAGTAAATGATGAAAGAATTTTCATTTTTGGGTGAACAATACCATTAAATAATTTTTTAAATTATTATTATTTTTTTATTTAATTTAAATTAATTTTTTTAATTTAATTTAATTTAATTAGCTTTTTACAATATACATTGTTCTAAAACAGCTTTACTGCTATAAAAAATGAAAACATAAAGAAATAAAATAAAATCAAGAAGGTAAAAGGAAAAGACAAAAGAGTCATAAAGTGCTATGTTGTATCTAACCCCTATCATTTTATTTCAAAGGACATGTGATGCATCTGGTGGTTTACCTTGATGTTGTTCTCCGCAGCAATGAGAGAGGCCTGCATTTTGTGGGATTTCTCCCTGCTCTCCCTGGCCTCATCCTGCACCCGCTGCAGTTCGCTGCGCAGCTTCCCCAGAGTCTTCTGCAGCGCCGCTTCCTGCGCCTGGAACTCCTTCCTCAGCTCCGCTTCGGTCTTCTTCCAGGCCAGCAGGTTCTCTGCGGTCATCAGCTGCGTACGCTTCATGGCCTCCAGTTCCCGTTCGTAGAAGGACTGGGCTTTATTTAGCTTGACCTCGTACTCCTCCACCAGACGCTTCTTGTCCTGTTTTAGTTCCTCAACTCTTTCGGTCAGTGAATCCACCTCTGCTTTATGAAGCTGTCCCAGTTTCTCCTGGTCTTTGCTGTAGTTGGCATTCTGGCTTTGGTGTGAACGAAGCAGGTCTTGAACCTGTAAAAGCAACATGCATTCAAGTTTTTTTTTTTTTAGTGGATACAAACCACTTGCTGCTTACCAAACAGCGACAAGCAATTTGACAGTTCAAACTGAATATGAAAATGCAACAGAGCATGACACATTTACATTTACAACAATCAGATGTTATCTGATGTTTAATGTACAGTTATTAGGACAGGATTTTGAAAAACATCATTTTTGCTTCATTAATGCAGTGTAGCCTTGTGATTTAAAATCAAAGCTGGCAAACTAATGGTTCAAACCCCACAAGGGTCAGTTTATGAACTCTGGCCAGTGACCTTGACCCAAGGTTGCTCCAGAGGTACTGTCCCTGTAAAAATTGTAATGTTAATCAACAGATTATTATAATTTACCCAAACTTAAATAAATCTAAACATAAAAATGAATGTTCAGCAAAAAGAAAATAATAATAATAATAATAATTATTTTTTTCTGAACATAGTTTTACCTTGTAACACTAAAGAGTCACATGACACCGGGGAGAGAAAATGGCTAATTGGGCCCAATTTGGACATTTTCACTTAGGGGTGTACTCACTTTTGTGGCCAGTGGTTTAGACATTAATGGCTGTGTGTTGAGTTATTTTGAGGGGACAGCAAATTTACTGTTATACAAGCTGTACACTCACTACTTTACATTGTAGCAAAGTGTCATTTCTTCAGTGTTGTCACATGCCAAGGTATAATAAAATATTTACAAAAATGTGAGGGGTGTACTCACTTCTGTGAGATACTGTATATATATATATATATATACACACACACACACACACACACACACATATATATATATAAAGTTTGGAATTTTTTCAGGTAAATTAACTTAATATACTTCTATAGTGCTTTTTCAAAGCTCAAAGTCACTTTACAATCATCCAGATGAATCAATCTGATATGTGGCCTAAAATAGGAATGTGAATTTTTCATTTCACAAATTTTTTATCACATGGCTATAAAATACGATTTATTTGTGTTTAGTCCACCTCTTAAATTCAGCACAAAAATCTATATTTTCAAGGCAACAGTGAATTTAATGAGCATGAGCACAGATTCAGCTGTGTGAATGACTGGTTAGTCCCTAAAACGTCAGCAAGCCTGACTTTGATGGTTTTCCATCAAAATATGAGTTTGATTTAATTGAAAAATGAGGAAATTAAGATGTTAAAGTATTACATATTTAGTTCAAACATTTAAGTTTATTAATTCTAAGTTTACAGTTGTATTATTGTTTTATTTATTTTTTCTTCATTTTACAGTGAAACATTACAGCAGTAATATTTTGATTGGATGTAGTAATTGTTAAATTACTAACAATAATTTAATAACAATTAATTTTTTTTTATATATTTTAAATCAGAAAAATTGCAATGAGATTTTTGTCCCTAAATCATGCAGCCCTAGGACAGACATACATTTTTATATGTATCATAGGTAAATAAAGTAAAAAACACTCGACACACCTCCTGCCGATGTCCAGCACGTAGCTCCTCAAGAGCCTGCTGTTTCTCCTGCTGAAACTGGGCCTGCAACTGTCCAAAGGAGCGGAGCTTCTCCTCGAAAGAGCGTCGCATTTCCTCCACCTCTCGGGACATGGTGACCACGCGCTGCGTGTGCTGTGCCTCCGTGCACAGCTGCATGTCCTCCACCCGCTGGCGGTACGTCTCGAACTCTGCCAGGGCCTGGCGCTTCATCCGCTCGTGCAGCTCCATGGACTCCTCCAGAGACTGAATGCGCCGCTTCAAGTCCATCTCGTCGCTGATCTTGCTCTTGTACTGCATGATCTTCTCCCGCGTTTCCGAGAGGATCTGCTGCACCTCCTCCTCGTGGGCTTCCTTCAGGGTCTGGATGGCCGCTTCGTGCTCGTCATTCTTGGTGTTGAGGGCATAGATCACCTGGACATGCGAAAGGAGAAATGGAGAAATAGTTGAATCATCTTCTAGAACCTTCTAGGCAACAGAACCTGTGTTTGCTCAGTCCATGACAGCTTAAAAAGTTGAGAAATTCCACGGAACAAGCTTAAAGTTAAAGGTTAAGTAAACACTGTTTAGCTGATCTAGAGCTTTTGTGCTCAATGCATTACACATGTAAAGCCACTCAATGAACCGAGACACTTTAGCAAGCTTTCATTGACTGACCTTTAAATCCAGAAGATTTATGTCCAGCTCAAATATGGGAAAGGTTTTCCATTATACTTTGAGATGTTATACTTATAGGGTAACACCTTATTTACAACAAAACTTTTCTGTTTCTTGCTATACTTATTCTGTAGTGGCTGTAAAGTGTACAATGGACATCAAGTGACCACAAAAAGTACCAAAACTGCACATAAAAGTACAAATAGGCTTGACAATTTGTGAAAAATATTAGCATGCCATAAGCTGAAGCTGCACAGAAATGAACAATTTTCACTGTAATATTTCATTTAACTTGCATAGTTTTATTTCATGGTCTTTGAAGATGTCAAGTAACCTGTTCATGTTGTCATCTGCATAATTTGGGTACTTATACAAAGTTAAAGGTCATTGGATGTTTTACCTTTGACATCAGCAACAAAATAATAATTATAAAAAACGAAATAATAATTATTGTTTTGCCTATCTTTTAAATACTATGCAAATAACTATGCAAGTAGGGTGTATAACTGCATGGTTAGTTGCAATTTATTATTTTTCCCAGCCGTCTGTGACCCTTTTAGTACAAAAATGTGACCTATTTATGAGTTGCAACCCACCAACTGAGAACTGCCTAGTCCAGAAAGATTAATTATTAAAGAGATAAATTATTTCGTTTTTTTATACCCTGAAAGAGTTTGCTAACGCATCATTTTCTTTGAGAAAGCTAATCAGAAACAGTGCACAAAAACTAGAGATACGTATTTAATTTTTAATTCACTCAGTTAGGGAGAGAGCATGAAAGTCTCTAAAAATGGGTCTGAGATTGCCTTCATGAAATAAAACTTTGGGATGCTCATGAATACTTTTTGTTACTTTGTTAAAATTAAAGACATGGAATCTTAGCTCATAAATATTAGGTCATGCACAAATAATTTAACATGGTCTTTTTAATTGTGTTGTGCTGAAGTATTAAACAGAGATCGTACATAAATTCATACCTACATCCAGCATCGCCAGCCTCCGAATTTTAAATCAGAGCACAAATGCATATAAACATATTCACAAAAAAAAACAAAAAAAAAAACAGAAAATGCAATTTCAGTGTTGAAACAGCAAAGACATCTAAAAAGACAAAATAAATAGCTCTTATTTCTTCTCAGCCAAACTATTCCCCTGCTTGATTATTTGGAAAAACAAAGTGACCTTCGACTGCAATTCTCATGCTTTGTGTGTCCGGCTCTCACTTCATTTCCATAATTGTCTAGACATCTGATTAGGTGAGATCCGTTCGGCCACCTGAGAGCGGCACAATAGAGTTATCTCCTTTACAAATCCTGCTCTGTGAGAAACCGTGACTCAGTTTGAAGACGTACAGTATGTGCTCCTCTCATTACATCTATAGTCGACTCTCTTCCAGGATTGACCACAGAGGATTCCATTATTCTCCAGTTTTATTTCACCACACTTTTCACACAGTTCATTCTCTCAGCCAGACAAAAACGAGCTGATAAGGGCAGCAGTGGACACAGAAGAAACGGCGGTTCAGTTACTTTGACTTATGTTTGCTCTCTCTCAGTCAATGCATGTCGATGTCTGGAGCCGATCCCGAGAGATGCGCAAAAACTAGCCATATCGGTTGTGTTATCTGCTCCTTTACTGCGTGAAAGTGGAGAAAATCCTCACAGTCCTGATCATAACCAAACTGATAATTGGCCTGTTTTCCAATGGCGATACAACTACCTTACTGACTTGGTAACACTTTAAAATAAGGTCTCATTTGTTAAGATTAGTTAATGCATTAACAGACATGAACTAACAATGAACAATATATTTTTACAGAATTTATTAATCTGTGTTAACGTTAGTTAATAAAAATATTACTGTTCATGTTAGTTCACACCACATTAACTAATGTTAATAGATACAAGTTTTAATCATGTATTAGGAAGTTTTGAACTCAGCATTTATTAATCTTAGTTAATATTATGTAAATGTTGCTTTATTAATCTTAGTTAATATTATGTAAATGTTGCTTGGGTTAACTAATATAATTAATTAATGTTAACAAATGAATCCTTATTGTAAAGTGTTACCACTGACTTTAGCTTATGCTGCTTTTAAGGGCACTTGTGAAGCTCCTGTGTTTGAGATGGGCAGTCTATATATTACCTGTAAGGCATGTGAGATGAAAATACAGTATGGAAGTAGCCAAACCAAACAGTATTTAACAGCTATTTTTTCCCCCGTTGTACCGGTAATTGTTAATCTGAATACACATGCATTATTTATGCATATTATCTAATAAATAATATCTGGTAACACTTCATGATGCATTAGATATGAATTAACAACGAAGAATGAATTAAAATAATTTTTAAATGTATGACATTTTATTAAATGTAGATTAATATTCATTTATGAATGTACTACTGTTCACTGTTAATTTTCAATTTTACTCAATATTAAAAGATTAATTCAAACTCGAAATGCTAAAAATGCATATGAATAAATAAAAATGTAACAATATTAATATAAAAAGTTAGCTAATGCGATATCTTGTTAACAAATAGATTATATTAACTAATAGATTACATTACTGTAAAGTGTTATCAAATAATTAGCATAAAACAAAATATGAAGCATGAGTTTTGTAATGAAAATTTAAATAACTACACAAAACCATTCACCACTGCAATTTAATTTAAATTAGTAAAATAAACTGTAATACTGTGAAATATGATCAGAATTTCAAATATCTGTTTTCTATTTGAATATATTTTAATATGTAATTTACTCCTGTGATACAAAGCTGAATTTTCAGAAACATTACTCTAGTCTTCAGTGTCACATGATCCTTCAGAAATCATTCTAATATGCCGATTTGCTGCTCAATAAATATTTCTTATTGTTATCAATGTTGAAAACAGTTGTGCTGATTAATATTTTTTATTGGAAACGGCAAGACCTTTTTTTCAGGATTCTTTGATGAACAGAAAGTTTAAAAAAGCAGAAATTATTTGAAATATAAATATTTTCATAATGTAAATGCATCCCTCTGCATTGTAAAAACAACAACAATATAAAACAAAAGTAAATAAAACAAAGATTATTGAAATTTTATTTAAAAAAATGTTTGTTTTATTAAAAAAATACTGTTTCAGTCTTTCTTTTTATAATAAAAAAAAAAATAAAAATCTCAACTTATCAAACAGTAGTGTAGCTGATAGTTATGACTCTTCTTGAGGGAATGCATGACTCTTTCTTGGAAGGACAATTCATACTTTTAGCCCCTGTATGCATCACGCATCCTGAAGACCCTTTCATGGAAGGACGTGCAGAGAATACCGCTAGCCGTCTACCTGTGCAATAGTCTGCAGTAAGAGGCAAAACACAGTCCCGAGAGCTTGTGAAATGAAAGTGGCAGCCATCCTGTATAGGACTATATTAAAATTCAGAAGGCAGTCAGAGTGCCAGCATTCACTTTAAATCTCAGAACATCCTGGAAGTTACGCCCTCACGCTGATGTGCACTGACTGATGCTGAGAAAAACACTCCTGGAATGGTTTAGCTATTTCACTTGCAAAAAGAGTCAATTTGACTAAAACAGTTTTTGAGCTATTATGTTTAGAAGTCTAGTCATATTTCTCTGAATATGTTCAATTGGTACATTCCAGTACAGTGTTAAAATTGCTATCATGCTGTAAATAAAAGCCGTGGTCATGAGCTCTGTGCACATAATCGAGCGAGTTTGTCATCTAGACAAGATTTTAAGGCATCAAAAGTACACTTCTGTTGTGATGTCTTTTCTAAACAAGTTTTGACCAGCTTTATCGTTTCAAAACTTGACTAATTGTACTGTGTGCGTAGGGTGTTGTTGTTAGCTTAGCAATACACTCAGAATCAGCTATGAACATTTAGTCAAAAACTTCAGAGTACATACTATATTTGACAAAGTATCTATAAGTATGCATAAATCTGGCATGGTGCAAATATCATGTGACTTACTGTATGTCATCAACCGCATTATTGTTCCCCACCATTTACAAATAATAGTAAAACTTCCAGTGGACGTACTCTTTAAATTCGCAGCACAAACAGTACGGTATCTAGATATTTTACAGCATATTTGTACATATTGCTACTTTGCAGGGGTGTGAAGTAACACATTGCAAATACTCACTTTACTGTAATTAAGTAGTTTTTTTTATCAGAAATTGTACTTTTTTGAGTAGTTTAAAAATGGTGTGTTTTTACTCGAGTACATTTTTAGTAATGCATCTGTACTTTTACTCTGCTATTTTCCCTCCGTTTGTGGTAGTTACATGCTTGTTTTAATTTTATTTTTGTCCATCAACGTGATTGGATGGGGAGACGGTAATCGGTCTGGTGACTCTCGTCAAATCAAATTGTGCATAGAAAACTTTAACTGTCAACTGCTGTTAATCATGGCTGCTGGAAGCGCATTCTTCAAGCTTAAATTCAGTCGAGTTATCAGCATCTTCCTCTAATATGTTAAGGTAAATTTCGGATTTCTGCTTAAAAACGGCTTACCATGGCTTAATGTACTGAAATTGGAGGACCAGATTCAGTATGCACCTTATTGATGACCAATGGCATTATAATACTGCATCTCTGTCAGCTAGACTTGTGCCGGTATTCGGTAATGCGATATATTACGGTAATGAATATGCACGACATTGTTATCGTGGGCTCTTCTAAATACCGTGAATAATTATGTATTACAAGTTATTCAGAATTTTGAATGCATTTTAAGAATACTTTTCCCATCAACTGGTCAGAATGCACAACACCGCTGTATGCTGCGTGAAAGACGAGTGCGCACTCTGATGTAAATAAGCGTGGACGAGAAGCACATGGCGGAACATGTGAGAGACGCTCTGGATGAAAGCGCACTTTCACTCTCTGACAGCAGATGGCGCTAAACTGCAGAAATAATAATAATAATAATAATAATAATAATAATTCATTTAAATGAAACCCTGTAAACAAAGCAGCTGCTCTACGTTCTTCTGAATCGTGTTTAAATAATTTAAACAGCCATTCAGATTTGTGTATTTGCTATGATGTTCATCACAGCGCCAAATACTTAAATATTTAGACTTAATAGGCTATTTATTTTCAAACTTTTTTTTTACATTTTAATCTGGACTACAACATGCCCTAGATATTGTTTGAAAGTGTTTTGATTCTTTATTGTTCGGTCACACTTTACATTAGGGCTTCATTAGTTAACATAAACTGCCAATGAAA
>NW_015544213.1:571012-583410 GCF_001515605.1 Sinocyclocheilus anshuiensis | reverse complement strand
GGTATTCCAATATTTAATAACACGTTGTTAAAATTGAAAGTTGCAACTGTGTTATTTAATGAGCTAACATGAACTAAGACTTGTATTTTTTAAACAAAGATTAATAACTTCTGCAGCAAATGTAGCTATTGCTCATTGAGAATGTTAATGCATTAACTAAGGTTAACTAATGAGGTCTTATTGTAAAGTGATACCTATTGGTCTTTATAGTTCTTTTGCACTTTAATCTGTGTAAAACTTTTAACTTTATACATTTTTCTGTATTGCTTTATTGCATTTAAATGTTCAGTTATTTTTGTTATAAGAAAAACCTGTTATACTGTATTATGACAGCACTTTTTTTAAAACTAAATTTCAATATCGTGATAATACCGTATACCGTGATAAAAGAATTAGCAATTAATCGCAACATGAAAATTTGATACCGGCATATCCCTACTGTCAGCACGTGATGCAATAAAACTGCAGCTCGTTAATAAACAAAGTTTTTTGTTTGATCCATTTTATACAATCCGCCTTGCAATCCATTTAGCAAGTGCACTCGCACAAAAGCATTTTTCAAGTTCAACACTTTTTGTTCCATTCAGTTGTAGATGCTGCTGCAGCAGGCCGCCACGGTCCCGCAAAGAGAAATGTGTGTGTGTGTGTGTATGTGTGTGCGTGTTTTTGTGACATATGAGGACACAAATTTGTATAATGACATGGGTATGACATAGGTATTACAAGGAGAAGGTGACTTATGAGGACATTACCCCATATTAGGGGCTGAATGACTTCTGATTTTTTGAAGTCGACTTTTATGTGATGAAAGTCGAGTCGAAGTCGACTAGTCGCTGTGTATTTCTCACAGATTTCTGCTCATTCTAAATCAGATACAGATAAAGTAGCACAGTAAAGATTACATTAATATGAATGCATTAGTGAGAGCGATTGCGTGTGTGAATTAATTCTACCTGGCAGCGTCTCTCTACTAGTAGTGAAGCTGTGGAATTTAGTTATTAAGAAATATATGCTTGAACTTTTCAGTTTCTAAGCTATTTTATTGAGAAATCACAGAACAGTGTTGACAACACATTTCCACGCTGAATGATTCTGTGCATGTGATGTACACGCTACTTTCTGTAGCCTATGTGTGTGCGTTACAGTGCAGCAGCGCATTAGATTAGAACGGCGATTAATGTACCTGTACAATAAGCTGTTTAAAATGTGCATTCGCCCGTTCAATTTCGAGCATCCAGCAATATAATCACACGTCTTGTGGAGCGCTTTTGGAGTATGCATTTATTTATAATTTGAACTGTTTGGAAACAGAGCGTAAATGTGGAAGTCCTTCAAAGATTTCTTATCCTGTTGCACCCTCTATAGGACCAGCGACTAGTCGACGTCAAGCTTAAAGCTTCATGGCAGAGCATTGAAGTCGAGTAGTCGACTAGTCGGTGCAACCCCTACCCCATGTCCCCATTTTTCAAAACGCTTATAAATCATACAGAGTGAGTTTTTTTGAGAAAGTAAAAATGCACAAAGTTTCCTGCAAGGGGAAGGGTTAGGTGTAGGGCAATAGCACATACAGTTTGTACAGTATAAAAACCATTACGCCAATGGAATGTCCCCACAATTCACAAAAACAAACCTGTGTGTGTGTGTATTTTCTTTTGAAAACGTTTCCCTGAAAATACTTCCCTATTTAATGCAATTTTTTCCTTACAAATTGTATTATCAGCATAACAATTTGAGTAAATTTAGCTGTGTAAAAGGTAGGGGCTGATGCACCCTTCTAGAGCAATGTGCTTTTCCGTTTAAATTGTAACATAAATTATCATGTTTACGATTCTCATTTCTTTATCACCTCCAAAACTGGCACCGTTTTGGAGTGAAATTGGCTCTTTTTAATCTCTCTTTTTAACCCATCTCATGGTGTGTGATGAACTCTCATATGAGTTTCTAATGTTTTGTATTCTTTGCATTGTTCTAAACATTAATATTTTATGTGGAACAATAGCATGCCTGATTTTAAATCTCTTTTTTCAAACATTACGATTTAAATGGTGATGACTGTACTGAGAATAACTCTTTCATCTTTTCATAATAATAGTTTTTCAGTGTTGTTTTGATGTATTTTAAAGAGATGGCAGTCAAAATTAAAACTGCTGGATGATAGATATTCTTTCTTTCTTTCTTTCTGACAAACAACAAAAGATAATGCAAATTACAGTATGTACAATGTTTTCTAAAAAATTAAATAAAATGTAAATATCAGATGAAAAACTTGAACCTGAAACACGAAAAATGGGCAACTAACTGAAATAAGTGTAAATTGAAGTACTAAAATGACTAAAAGTGAAATAAAATCTATAAGCTATACTGAAATACACATAAATCAACAAAAAGCACATATCAAAATGACTAAAACTAACTTAATTTAAAATGAAAACAGAAATATAAAAATTATAAAGTAATAAAGGCCTATAGACCTACACTATCACGTCACATACAAAAATATGTAATTTTAACAATATAATATCTCAATGTTTTGTCTATGTTATAATGGGAAATGTTTATGAAAAAAATGTCATTATTATGAGGATAATATATGTTTTTAACAACACTATCTCTTTATTGCGAAACAAAACATATTTACTTTAACAATATAACATCTTGTTATTACGAGAAAATATGTAGTTTTAACGAGAAAAATGCTGTTTTAATGACATAGCATCTCATTATTATGAGATTTAATGACTTAACATCTTGTAATTAAGACAAAATATATCATTTAAACAACATAAATCTTGTTATTATGACATAAGTGAGTGGAAAAAATAATATGTGGCAGCAATGCACCACAGTTAAAAAAAAGCTCAAAATATTAATAAAAACTATAATAGTACATAAATAATACTGAAATAACAGTGATGCAAAATATTTATTATTATGCATGTATTTTTTACTATAGCATAATGAGTTGTTAATGTTTGTAAGACACACACACACAAAAATTTGTAGAATTTATTTTGAAAAAACTTTCATTTAGAAATTGCTAGCAAATTTCAAGAAAAAAACAACAACAACACACTGAATTAAACGTGAAAAACTGAAAAGGTATTTTCTAGCAAAACACTCCGATAATCTTTATTTAAAACTTTAAAAGTTACTGTTCAGTATACAATCCGAAGGACTACGTACTTATAAATGTTTGAGTTGTGTTATGAATTGAGTTCTGTTGAGCTAGCATGCCTAGAAATGTTTGCATTGACATAAAATATGACAAGATTTGGTTAACACAGCTCTTAATGGTTTAGAACAGAGTCTTTGCAATGAAGTTTTTAACAAAACTGTATTGTCTTTTTTGATTTGCCACATTGGCTCAAACTTTAGTCCTGAATACTTCTAATGAATCTTGCAGTCAGTGAGATTTCGTCCCACTCCGAACTGGAATATGAGAAAGCCCATTAACTCCCACAACACTGCGAAGTCTTAATCACTTTGTACTTAAATCTGAGAGTCATTACAACTGTTCCAACATCAGTCAATAAGACCAAGACCATGATAATGATAATTACAGTCATTTGCAATGGTGCAGAGAGAACAGCATATTGTTCAGTGTATAAAGGCTGCCTGTAATATGGTCCAGATTACTTTTGGGGCGACGTAGGGGGTTACTGTGCGGCTTCAATCAAAGTCTGTTTCACAAGATGTAGCTTGGTAGAAGATTAAAATGGGTCTGTAAAGTGCAATAAGAGCTCTCCTTACAGCTATCGACTAGGCTTCAAGCTTTGACCTGTTATTTATAACATATTCTGTGTTTTAAAGAATGACGTACTATGTTAAATAAATATATCACCATTCACTCCAGCTCTTTGTCCATAGATTCTGCATTCTCAGGCACACAGGATCAGTTTGTAACTGGCAGGCTTATGAATATGCATTAAGTGGGGAAATGGGTTATAATGAAGTTGAGAGAACGTGCTAATTAGTGTAATTATATGCATGGTATCAACTAAACTGCAAGGCACACCTTCAACGAAGAGGTAATTAAAGCAGTTGAAAAAGAGCAGTTTGGTCTGGCAGGAAAAACTTGGAAATGAAAAAAAAAACAGTGCAGACGACTTCCCGCTATACCATGTACATTAATCATTATTAAAAGGCTCATAAAGGGTTTTGTAGCTCTAATTTCCTGCTGCATAAATGGGCACTGGCTGCAGTGAACCTGGAAGTGTGAAATATAGTTATGTTTGTTCCCTTTGGTTTCATAGCAGAGTGTTTCTTCGACTTTCAAAATTTCAATTTCCTTTTCATTACGCAAAAGGTGTGGGGGAGTCTAATTTCTAGAAGTCTACATCTCCTGAGAGTTTTTAATTACAAGGTTGGTTGGTTGCTACTTCTTAACTGTAAGGTGTGTTTCACACAGCTACTGATAATCTACTGTATTCATTGTGCTTTGTATTGTACACAGACTGAAAACAAGAACGCAGGTCTTCCAACCATCAGTCATGAGTGTAAAGACTATTGCATACACTAACCGTACTTTTTTTTTTTCCAAAGAAATTAATATTTTATTCAGTAAGGCTGGAACGACAGTAAAGATCAAACAAATGCTCTTCTTTCTATTCATCAAAGAATCCTGAAAAAAGGTAGCAAGTTTACACAAAAATATGAAGCATAACAACCCGTCAACAATGATAATAAGAAGAAATAGTACATTAGAAGTGCATCAAATCAGCATAGAGATTAGACTGATTTCTGACGGATCATGTGACACTGAAGACTGGAGTGACTGCTGAAAATTCAGCTTTGCCAACACAGGAAAAATTATATTTTAACATCTATTATAAGTGAATATAGTTATTTTAAATTATAATAATATTTCACAGTATTACTGTATTTTTAACACAAATGCAGCTTTGGTGAGCAGAAGAGACTTCTTTCAAAAACATTTAAAAAAAACTTTTATTCATGGTTTTGTGACAGAGCCTTGTGTTTGCAAGTCCTGTGCCAGTTTGTCATTAAATGTTGCCTTGCCTCGCTGTTTGTATTTGTTTTATTTTATTACTAATAAAAACCCATTATTTCTGTCACAAAACCTCATCCCTTCACCCCAACCCTAACAACCGACTCTAAACTTTTGAAAGGTAGTGTACATTGAATAAGCAATTGTGATGTCCCAGCAGCGTTTGACAAATGAACAGTCAATGACAATTTTTAGAAAGATAATAATATATATCTCTATATAGCTGTGTACAATTAAAATATATTGTTTCATTATGTTTATATTGTACAACATGTTAAATGTCAAATCACATTTTATCTTCTTCACTCAGCAATGTGTGACAAATATATATCTTAAAGGGGTCATATGATGCGATTTCAATTTTTCCTTTCTCTTTGAGTGTTACAAGCTCTTGGTGCATAAAGAAGATCTGTAAAGTTGCAAAGACTAAAGTCTCAAATCCAAAGAGGTATTCTTTATAAAAGTTAAGAGTCAACCACGCCTACCTAAAACGGCTTGTTCTTACACGCCCCCACCTGTCTACGTCACGATGTGGGAAGATTTGCATAACACCGCCCAAATGTTCACGCAAAGAAAGAAGGCGTAACTTTTATTCTCGCTGTAGTATTGTTGTTGCCGCCGCCGCCATGTCGTGAAGGCGCTGTGTGCTTCGTTGTGAAAGCGAAACTACATAAACACATTTCATTACACCAAATACACAAAATAATGTTATTTTTAGCAACATCATATGACCCCTTTAATTTTACTAGTAGTAAAAGAGCAGAATGTTTCCAATTTAAATCTGTTCATTTAGCAGACACTTTTCAAGGTGAATTTGAAAAATGTTTAAATTCCAATTCAAGTGATGAGTCAGCAATATTAGTAGGCCTGTTATAATATGTAATATATCACAGCAGGAAAATCCTTCCTTTACTTATAAAAAAGTTAAAAAAAAAAAAAGTTTTGGAAAAAGCACTAAAATTGAAGACTGAAAACATCTAATGATATATATTTAAAAGATAAATGTCACATGTATAAGATCTAGCAAATGCATATCTAGTATATGCTAAATTATCTAAATACAGCATTGTCACTTACATTTTAAACATGGTAGGTTAATCTGGAAAAAGCTGAGTGCATGCAAATATACAGATGAGTGATTTAAAAGTGCTTGTAATATTTCACACAGCAACTGTCTTGGAAAGAGAACTGCAAAAAAAAAAAATGTGAATGAATGCAAGATTTACTCAGGGTATTTTGTCAGCTGCCATACTACATGCTACAATGACAAAGTGTGAAAGTTAGCGATAGTGTGGGATTGTCTTAAGTGTATCAAGGAAAAACTTTTATGGTGAAGCATTGTGTTGCTCTCAACATAAATTCAGAGAATTCGCAAGAAATCTTTCTGCAGTTAAATATATGCTTCAAAACACTATAGTGCATTACAAAATTTGTACGATCACAGCACAAATATAATCACTGTATCTTACCATAATCAAAATACAGATAACATATCTCAGTATCTCTCTCTGGAATTTGCATATATGAGCATATGGAGAAATTATGACACATTTGGATGCATATGTGCGTCACAGTCACGCATGAGAGCAATTCCACTAAAAAGACAAAGAAAGATAAAGCAGGGTACAATCCTTAGGGAAACATGTTTTTCTAGTCTCAAAATGTAATTGAAAAAATATTTTAATAGATAATTTTACTTATCTCTTGAAATGGGGAAAACATGTCTAATCAATAGTCTGAAATTCTGCATGAGGGCTCGTAGAATATCTTTGACATTTACGGTGTTTTTTTTGCACATTCAATGAAGGGGTCGAACAACAGGGTCTCGAGCTACACTTCCTTTGCCATGGGCATTGAAAAATAAGCTCTCTTTAAATTCTATGTGCTGCTTTTGCCTCGGGTGCTACAGTCAATACTGAAAGCTGTCAGCCCTGTTTACAAAGCCAGTCCGAAATCAAATCTACAGGGTGTGAGAATGCTGTGAGTACATCTCTACAACACTTGTGGAACCTCAGAAGAAATGTAAAGTTAACGAAACTCTTCTCTAGTCAAGAGTCTGTTCTTAAAACCTCCAAAACTCTACTAAAGTCACAAAAATGCCCACTATAAACCAATGCCAAGTCTAAACAAGTTGGCTAATCTATTCACCACATTACTGAATCTCTACAACATCAAAAAACGATATTATAAGTTCTATTATTATTTTTGTATTCCGATTTTTATTATTTAGTGTCTAAAAATGCAATGCATCATAAGATTACAATAAGATTCTTTTATGTTTTTGAGAGAAGTATTTTATGCTCACCAAGGCTGCATTTATTTGATCAAAAATACAGTAACAACTTTAACATTGTGAAATATTATCAACATTTAAAATGTTTTCTATTTGAATATATTTTAAAATGTAATTTATTCCTGTGATGCAAAGCTGAATTTTCAGCATCATTACTCCAGTCTTCAGTGTCACATGATCCTTCAGAAATCATTCTAATTTGCTGATTTGCTGATAAATAAACATTTATTTTTATTATCAATGTTGAAATCAGTTGTGCTGCGTAATATTTGTCTTTTTTCTTTAGGATGAATAGAAAGCTCAAAAGAACAGCATTGATTTGTTTACTGTTACTTTTGATCAATTTAATGCATCTGTGCTGAATAAAAGTATTAATTGCTTTAAAAAAAATCTTACTGACCCCAAATATATTTAATTCATAAAATAAATATTGCATGATCCCTGGCAGTTCTCACCCCATTAAAATGCATACAGGTATCATCAACTTTTTCCTTGTTAACTAAACAAGAAGTTTCTCGTCACATGTGGTGTATGTTAAACCCAGACAGAAGTGTTAGAACAGAGGATTTTAGATTTGCTCGGTGGGTCGCTGCCAATTCTGCAAAGTATGACTCTCCATTTCAAGTGTTTGTTTTATCCTAGACTTCCTCCGAATCTCAGTTCGACATGAATATTCACACTTCAGTTTAAATGCTCTTCATGGCTGCTTTCTAGGGCAATAAACTTAACAGCCAAATAAAACTCCTCAAAACTTTTAAAGACTCCTCACAGAGCCAGAGTCAGTCCTGTTGAAAGCACAACTACCTTCAAAAGTTGCCCTCTACCACGGCATAAATGAAGATTAATGGTACAAAAGCTATGGGAGGTTCATTAGCTTATGTTTAAATCTGATCTGCGCACTAAGAACCATCCGAACACAAAGCCAATAATCCACTTTTAAGATAACACTTGGTTTTTCTGTTCGTTTTGTCTTTGGAGGGGGGAAAAAGGTCAATCTGCAGTTTTGGAATAACAAATGGATTGCTTCATACTTCATACTCACTCCTTCAGTTACCAAGCTGTTACCTGCAAAAACAAAGTCTTTCTGCACAACAGCCGAATTGGTTCATGTTACTCCTGAGGACAGAAGGATATAAAGTGTGTTTAGAAAGGGTGGCAGTGCTTGTTCAATGCCCTGGAAAGTTTGCTGCACCAAGCAGACTTGGGTTGAGCTTACACAGGCACCAAAGTCACAGATATTGGCAGAGCCTACTGTACTAAATATCAATGGCACTCTTGAGCAAGATAATAAATCAAAAAGACATTGCTATTTGAAAGCAAGTCAGGGATAAGCGTGAGACTAAGGTGTTAGATTCATTAATCAGCTTCCCTATGGCACCCGGTTATGGAAGCATCTCCACCTAAATATTAGGGGTGTGAACCTACACTGGTCTCACGGTTCGGTTCGATTACGATTATCATGTCATCGATTCGGCTCAATTCGATATCACGATGCATTGACGATGCACTGCATCCACAATTTTCAATTGTACTTCATATGTATAGCCTACAATTTTGTCAATAAATACAAGCAGACAGATATATGAACTGAACCTTTCATTTTACCTGCTCAAAGGAAACATGCTTCTTGAATGTATCATTTTTGTCTGAGCTGGGTCCACCTTGGCACTGACAGGCGTTAACAGCTCAGGGTGAAAACGGCTGACGTGGTTTCTCAAGTTAGTGGTATTACCATAGATATATCTATATGTAGATGCCTCATTAGCGACTGTTTCTATGGGCCGCGATACGTAAGCCATCTGCCATTTTTGGAACGGTCTGCGAACCCTCGAGGGCAAGTTGACTGTGTGCGTCTACAGCAAGTTATATGCATGCATATCTTTGAATATTCATTGATTATTATGGTGAATTATGTCAAGTTGACCGTTCCAAAATGGCAGACGCGTCAACGTATCTGGAGCGGTCGAATAGGGCATCTATACATATCTATGGGTATTACCCTCTGCATATTTTATTTGTGCGTGACATGATTTACACACAGCGTGTGTCTTCTCCAGGTCGTGCTTACCAGGTTGTGCATAAAAGCCGAAATGTACCCAGATGTCAGCTTTTAAAGTAGTGGGAGCATTTTTAATAAAATCTTTTGCGTCTTGCCTCCCTCCGCCATTGTATGCTACCGCGACAAAGCACGCATGCGACAAATGACGTCAGAAAAGCGTCAGTACGTTATAATCGGTTATGGTCTATTACTGAACCAATACCGAATCGTCTTCATCTGCATCGCGATGCATCGTAGAAACGATTAATTTCGACACCCCTAGTAAATATGACTTTGTTTCTCATAAATGCTTTATACAGTATCTCCCAACCGCGACGTAGTATCTTGTAGTTTCATGTTCATGTGTCACAATGTGATATTATATCTTGCAATGTGATTTTGTTTCTTGGAAATGAGACTGTTTATCTTTATATTTTGAATTGTCTAAAATTATCTTTTATTTCAAACTTTAAGTGCCTTCTGATTTTTTACTCTTAAGGCAAAACCGGCTTCCATACCATTTAGAGTATGAGGCTGAAAAAATACAGGGTGAGATGCCTCCTACAGTACGTGGGCTGTAATGTTCCTCAGTTTTCTCATAACCTTCTTATATATCTTCTCCACTTCTTCACCAGCAATCAAACTACAGATACCAGAGGGTATTATGCAATACTAAAGACACCAGTCCTCTAGAGAGTAAAGATTACAGCTACTAATTAGTCTAACTTCCAGAATGCGAAGAAAAAAACCACCTGGTGGAAAAAAAAGAAGTAAAGAAAGCAGTGTGAGGAAAAGGTGCCATCGAAAGTTTCCTTCTATAAGAAAGAGAAAGTACCAAATGAGGGCATAAAAGAAAAAAAGTTTGAGCAAGTCAATTCTGACAGCTAAGCATGGGGTCAGAGCTTTGATGGGCAGTTACGGCAGAAGAATCAAGGCGAGGAGAACTATTTGCAGGCTGAGATTTACACCCAGTTGAATTTAAACCTGCAGGAGAGGTGTTAAATCAGACTTCACAGCACTTAAAAATCCACATCTCCATTTCAAAAAGACCTTTTGAGAAAGTACGTAGTGATCCGTCACCTTGCAGCTCATACCACAGGCATATCTTTCTTTCTGTGAACTTGATATTCAGATAAGAGTGTGAAAAACAAATGGAGCTGAGAAAAGGGTTCAGTGTTAAATTTATGACTCCCTAGCGGGGTTGTGCGCCATTCAGATTTGAACTGAAAATACATTTTTAAATTCCAATTCAGTTCGTGAATTTGAACTGAATTGAAGTAGCAAACAGAATGCAAAATTGCTATTTGAATTTGGATGTTTTGTATAATTTTGTATAACTAATTGTTTTGAATGTTGGCAAGACAGACAGACAGGTACACAGAAAGATAGAATGATCGATAGATAGAATGACAGACAGAGATAGATAGATTGAGAAAAAAAGATAGATAGAATGATAGATACTGTAAAATGATAGAACAATTAAATGAATGACAGACAGACAGACAGACAGACAGACAGATAGATAGATAGATAGATAGATAGATACACTGTAAAACTTTACTGTAAATTTACAGGTATTTTCTAACAGTATTATACTGTATTTTTATAAAACAGTAACATGCTGTATATTTTACAGAATGTCTGTAAATATACAGCAGTTTTCTGTTTTCAGCCCGCTAAATTTGTAATACAGTATCATACTGTAAATGCATTGCATTGTGGGATAGATTGCTTTCGCGCTCAATTCAAATGTGATGTGATGTGAACAGTGTAGGCTACTACAGGCAAACTGGATTCGTCAGCGGGATTTAATTGAACAGAATAATTATTTGCGTTATTAATATAAGCCAGTGGTTTGTGAAGCTGTGAGTAGTTTTTAAGCCTTGTGAGCTTCGGTTCGCGTTTCAACCGTTAGCTTCCTGTGACGCAGAAAACAATGGATGACGCTGCATTAACAAGATAATTTATCATCTGAATCATCTAATCTGTGCCTGAGACGATGATAAATGGACTTTGGAGCATGAGAAGATGGATTATTGATCGACTGAGTATCGATACGGTAAGTTAGTCTTTTTTTCTTTCGCATTTCTACATTGTTTCCACGAATGGTTTGATTGTGGGAACGTTAAACTTTTGCTAACTTAAATCCCGAGTGAACAATTCTCACTAGGGTTGCCACCCGTCCCTTAAAATACGGAATCGTCCCATAGGGCCTATTTAATGGTAAAATGATGCGTCCCGTATCAAGTCAATACGGAGTCTCCAGAGCGCGTGCCGTTAAACCCCTTTCACACGAGCGCAGCATGCGGTAAACAAACCTCTGCGGTTTAAACATGGGAGCTCACATCTGCCCTTTGAACACAAGACTCTCCAGATGTAGGGCTGAATGGGAAAGTTATCAATGTGTCTGTCCAGTAAATAATGATGAACGCGCAGTTTGCAGAGTGGCATTTCAGTTGTTCATGGTGGACTGTCCACATGAAAATCCATAGTCATGGTCCTAATGCTTATTTCAAATGTAGTATTCCTGATTGCTTCCATGTCTTCTATGGTCCTACAGCTGCTCACACACTTGCGGAAATTAGATGGTCTTATCCTTCAAGCAGATGTAAGTAGAGATTACTCAACGAATCAAATTTATTTGTAACATGTTTTATGTCTTGGTTCTGTTAGTGATGGTTGTGCTGTCGTTTTAAAAATTGTTTCAGGTATTCGCCACAAAATTCAATTTGAAATGTTCAATTTGAAATATGCAAAATGGCAATGCAATATGTAAAATGGCAATGTATTTCTGTATTTTAATTTACATTTTACCATACATATGTGCAATGTTTAATGCAAAATGAGAATGAAAATTCAATTATAAAATGTACATTTGCCATTTTCTACAATAGTTTTAATATGCAAATTAAAAATATATTTTAACGCTTTATAAGTTGCAAAATTAACATGAAAATGTATTACCCAAATTGATTAGATATGTTTAACATGTCCAAGCAAAAACTGTAGCAAAATTATCATTTAAATGCTATTATTTCTAAATGCATTTAGACTTACGG
>NW_015544213.1:560312-570419 GCF_001515605.1 Sinocyclocheilus anshuiensis | reverse complement strand
ACAGACAGATAGATAGATAGATAGATAGATAGATAGATAGATAGATAGAATTTCCTTTCCTGTCATTCTAATTCAAAACACAATTCAACTTCCTGTTTGGTTCCAATTAACATTCAAACTCTCACTCATGAACGGGAGCCAATTCTTTATGTCTGAATTATGCCCAAACTTGTTTCCCTAGACCCCTAGGGGTTTTGATTAGAAACAAATCAATCTCAAGAAGCTCGGGACAGGTGACATCCCATCTGTGAGGATCTTCAAAACCTGCTCTTACTGTCTTCAGCTTCCTGATTAGGATGTTCTACGTTTCATAGAGACATAAACCAATACCACCTGGATAAGACTGGCTTGAGGGGTCAGATGTTCTTTGAATTCTCCAGTGAATACAAAACCATCCTGTTAATCTGGCTTTGAGAGGAAGCTCAGGGCAATGCAAGTGGACACCTGCAAATTCTTCCAGTTTTTGGTTCTACCATACCTTCAAGTACATAGCAGTTAACTAAGACTATGTTTCTGAGAAGGTGTTGAGCAGCCTTGAGAAACCCCAGGGAACTGTTCACAACACAGCCGTGCTGTGAAAGAAAGGTCAGAGCAGACTGAACCATCTGACGTGGCTCAGATCTCTCATTGTGTGCAGCAAGCTGTTAGCGATGTGCAAGCGTAATGGCTTGTTTTTCAGTGCTGTCATCTGCTAAAGGAACAATAGCGGTTCAGACGATTCCAAAGGTCTGAACAAACCAATCAGGAAGTCTACCTTTGATGCCGCACTCGCTTTGAACTCACTGGAGACAAAGCAGGGAACAGGATGGTGGCCAAATTGGAGTCCATAATGAACAGTGTGGCATCTTAGAGGACCTTTAGCCAGTGTTTATTCCAGCATGGTGCTCTAAGAAGCGCTACTGGGGATTCTTCTTGCCTGGTGCCAACAGGCTGTATAGTGCCATCTGTCCACCTGCATGGTCCCCCTGGCAGCTAGGAGGAATGACATTGGACAAGGTTACTTTCTTCCATTCACTGACCCAATAATGTCTTCATACTTTTTGCTAAGCAGTTATTGTTCCACATTGGCTGTGTATGTATAGTGAGAATTTAAGAATAAGTACTGAATGTCTACCAATCTATCTAAAGTTAGGGCTGGGTAAAAATATAGATTTTTCCAATTCTCATTTGAATGATCCTGAAAAACCCAAGATCGATCTTATACTCTATGCTAGTGTTTCATGCACCGCTGAATCAAATAATATTTCATCTAAATTTGCAGTAGGAATTGAATGTGATAATTGATAAGATAAAAAAGGGCATGCACTGCAAAATGTTGGCACCTTAATAACTTCAATAAGTTGTCCTTGTGGGATTCAAGCAATGGCATAGAGTAATTTGTTCACGAACAGGACTACACTGGTCACAAGTGTAGTCAGATTTATGAACAAAAAGTTATTTATAATGAATCAGAAACATACAGCTCAACCAGTATGGTCCAAATCATGAAGAAATCATTGTTACGAACCAGTTCTTTTTAGTCAATCAAACACATAAAGTGCAAACAGTGTGGTCTGATTCATGAACAAATGAGTCTAATTAACCGGTTCTTTTTAGTGAATCAAAAACACAGTGCAACTAGTGTGTTGCGATTCATAAACAAATGATTCTTATGAACCAGTTCTTTTTAGTCACTCCAACGCATATAGTGCAAACAGTGTGGTCCAATTCTTAAACAATTTATTTTTAGTAAATAAAAAAAAAATACAGCACAATCAATGTTGTCCAATTCATGAACAAATGAATCTAATGAGCTGGTTCTTTTTATTGAATCAAATGCCTACAACACAAACCGTGAGGCCTGATTAATAAGCAAATGATTCCTATGAAAAAGTTATTTTTAATGAATTAAAAACATACAGTGAAACCAGTGTAGCTCAGTTCTTTTGATCTGGTTCTTCTAATTAATCATTCAAAAAGACTCACAAACTCAAGAGCTATCATCTGACAAATCCTTCATTGAATCCGCCAGAGCTTTTTCTGAATCAACATCAAATTACTTCCAGTGATGGGATATTTATGAATAGATGGAAGAATTACACAGTATATCAGAGAAAATATGCAGGTACCCAAATGAATCAGAATCAGAATGAATTGAGAACTTTTGAATAGCAAATTAATTGGGAAATGTGAATTAAAATCTATACATTTACCAAAAACAAGCTGACTATTGGATATATGTCTTGTCATTGTAGGGATCCTTGCACCTTTTTCTCTCAAGGGGAGAAAAACTTTGAATCCGATGATGTATGTGGCAATGACAGCCTGGCAAACCAAGCATAAAATTATGATACATATTTGCTCTGGTGCCTTCCAAAGCCCAGAACAATCTGAAATGCAGAAGGTATGAAGGTCAGATCCCAAAGTACAGCAACAGGCGCATCTCCAGGCCTGTGCATCTGTTTGCCAGCCATGTCTCTCTCTAAACCCCCAGGACTCTCAAATGACTGAATCTTATTACAAAACCCTGCAAACACTGCATGGAAGAGATACAGAATCATCCTTTAGTGAGTAAACTGGGCTATAAATTTCATGAACAAGAGTCACGAAGTTATACGGTTATTTCACAACATCTTTGGGCCTTTGATTGGGGCAGTCATGTTTAAAATAGATTCAATCTCTCATGGTTTATGAGCTACATTAGAGGACACGGTCTCATGGTCACTGTGGCCTCTGGGAGTTTCTGAAAATAATCAAATGTGCTGATCATTCAATGGAAAAACCTTAGAGTTGCAATGCGTTTCTGACATAATAAACATTTGTATTGACTCACCAAAATGAAGTTTCAGGGAGTTTGGGGTGGTTTGACCCTCCTAATTTAAAGTCCCCATGAAATCAAAATTAAATTTTTTTGGGTATTAGTTTCAATATGTTAGTCTTAAGGTTATCGATAAGGCAGTGTATGAGATTGTGGCTGGCATACCCTGTCAAATGTGGCTTTACGGAGCTCAACGGCTCTAGCCCAAGCTGTGATATAAACGAACGCTATTGGCTATTTTAAAAAGGGGCATATCAAGGGCTGCTTGATATGTCCCGCCCTGTCTTCCTGTTTTAGTTAAAATGACGTCAACACATAGAGTAACGCTGCGTGTTTCTAAGCATTTCAGGGGACCTTTAAGCTTGCACCCCTCAAAGAAAGTCAGAACAATATGTTAGGGTTTTAAAAAGAACTGTCTTAAGTGTAGATATCAAAATATCAACTGCATTTTCAGACAGTGTTTCTTTAGCCACAAAAGTTAAAATGTTTTGTCAGAGAATATATTTTCAGCCATATTTGAAGGCAAATTGACACTTTGTTAAGCCTCATCTTAAAAGCAATCAAATCCAACCTTAGCAAATGTTGTTGTCTACCATTTCCTCAAGTCTATGGAGGATCTTTGTGTCTTTGTGGAGAGTTTTAAACATTTTTATTTATGGAGATGATCCAAAAATGGTAAAACGTTAACTTAAAATAGTGACACAGGTATTCAGGGAGAATGCAAGCAGTATTTTTTCCTTTTCCAAATCTTTAAATACATTTTTCAGAAGCTCATGCTGTAGATTAAGCCATGAATTAGTCCTTATTCCCAAATGAAACCTTGATACAATTCTTTCAGGATTCTTTGATGAATAGAAAGTACAAAAGAACAGCATTTTATTTGAAATAGAAATATTTTGTAATATTATAAATGTCTATCATTTTTGATAAATTTAAATGCAATTTAAAATCTTACTGACCCTAAACTTTAGAATGGTAGTGTATATATAAGCTACATTTTAGTAATATTAATAATGAATAAATAAACATTTAAACAATTTATTTAAAGAAAAATGGCACATAAAATGTTTTGCATTGTCACAATTAATTCTAGCCCACAAAATATAATATGCATTATATTTTTACCACTTTATCAACACATATTACTTAAGAAAAGAACACAACTTAGCAAAAGGTCAAATGAAAATTCAGAAATAATGATTTTTTAAGGGTAACATAGCAACAGATGCTGCAAAAGTACTTTGTTACAGTCAGTATCAGATCATTAACATCAATTTAAATAATTCTATCTATAAACAAAAAAGTTAGTGTTTTGTTTTAAACGTTGTTAAAATAGTTTATGCTTTGCTAACTGTACAAAGTTGTGTGAGATTGTCAATAAAGTTGCTGACCCCACTGAAAGTCATTTTTATTATTCATACACTGGAACAACAGGAAACAATAGCTTATTTAAGCTTTTTAAAAATACAAATCATATTTACTCATTGTTTGCCTCTGTAACTGCATGCTGTTCATGCTTTCATCTCACAATGCACAGCCCTGCAGATACAGAACTGAGTTTAACCATGTTAACACTATAGGAACATATCAACATATCAACAGATCCATTCCCTGGCCATCACTAATTATATGCAGAGAACCAGCCTACTCAAAACTGAAACTTCTCCTCAACCATGTGCAATGAGTCGAGCACATTCTATCCCTTCAGGAGTCACTCAACAGCACTATCACATGCAGAAGCAGTGTGACCATCCTTCATCACCATGGCAACTACAGTACATGATCATAGTCTTTCAAAAGAGTCACGATATAGAGGGCTGCAAGCAGGGCAGATTTGCTTTTCTTATAGAGGGGGCAATTGAGAAAGCGGTTCTAAAGCAGCCGTCGAAACTGCCTGGGCTGCTGCTGCTGCTGGGGATCTTTAACTGAGCTGAGAGTTATCACCACTCTCCTGGTGGTTTGCTGGGGCCTGTTATTTATGAGGCCCAGAGCTAATGATCCAGCTTCAGAGCAGCAGCGTTTGTCTTTGAAGTGAACCTCTTTGTTCGGATCGGGGTTAAAACCTCTGTGGGTCCTGCTACAAAAGCTTCCAGAGATTGAATAAAAGCAATGTCTATTCAAATTGTTTATCTCTTCATCTTTATACAAAACTGTATCTGTTTTCAGCAATGTCACGCAATGTAAAGAGATAATTCAGCCTTGTAGATAAACAGAAGGGATAGTTCACCTCAAAAATGAAAACTCTGTTAACATTTACTATATATATAATATATATATATATATATATATATATATATATATATATATATATATATATATATATATATATATATATATATATATATATATATATATATATATATATATATATATATATATATATATATATATATATATATATATATATATATATATATATATATATATATATATATATATATATATATATATATATATATATATATATATATATATATATATATATATATATATATATATATATATATATATATATATATATATATATATATATATATATATATATATATATATATATATATATATATATATATATATATATATATATATATATATATATATATATATATATATATATATATATATATATATATATATATATATATATATATATATATATATATATATATATATATATATATATATATATATATATATATATATATATATATATATATATATATATATATATATATATATATATATATATATATATATATATATATATATATATATATATATATATATATATATATATATATATATATATATATATATATATATATATATATATATATATATATATATATATATATATATATATATATATATATATATATATATATATATATATATATATATATATATATATATATATATATATATATATATATATATATATATATATATATATATATATATATATATATATATATATATATATATATATATATATATATATATATATATATATATATATATATATATATATATATATATATATATATATATATATATATATATATATATATATATATATATATATATATATATATATATATATATATATATATATATATATATATATATATATATATATATATATATATATATATATATATATATATATATATATATATATATATATATATATATATATATATATATATATATATATATATATATATATATATATATATATATATATATATATATATATATATATATATATATATATATATATATATATATATATATATATATATATATATATATATATATATATATATATATATATATATATATATATATATATATATATATATATATATATATATATATATATATATATATATATATATATATATATATATATATATATATATATATATATATATATATATATATATATATATATATATATATATATATATATATATATATATATATATATATATATATATATATATATATATATATATATATATATATATATATATATATATATATATATATATATATATATATATATATATATATATATATATATATATATGGGTAGTTGACAAATAGGCAGTAAAAAATGCTTATTTTGTAAAAGACAATTTTTGAAGAAGAAATACATAGATTAATGTAGTGTGAAGTCTGATGTTTGAGAAAATATAAAGGGTCACTAACTTCGTCAATTCTTTCATTGTTTTTGTTTTTTTACATTTTCACTGAACTGTACCATAAATTTGTCCTATGGTGTGACATAGCAAAAATTAAGCAGAAAAAAACTCTTAATAATATATAAATAGAATGAGAGAGCTTTATCTTCATTGTTAGACACTTATTTTCATATGGTGTTATTTATCTAATATGAAATTATAATTAACATCATTTTTTCCCCATGACTTGTTGGACAGTTTCAAGACAAACTTTGACAACAAGACAAACTTTGCTGTCATCCGTTCAAAACTGCTGAAAATGATACCATTTTAAGATGAGTGATATTTATATCCCCCCTATTACAATACTCACCCTCACCTCTTTTTTTAAGATATTTTGAGATAAAAACAAATCTGTGGTTCTTTAATGTGTCACACCACAGGACATTACGTCACACTAAAGGACAGAAATGGTAGTTATTAAAAAATTTCTATTTAATTTTGAACATGTCAAAAGATAAAGAAAGTGTAATTTTGATACAAACAATATCAACATGTTTTTTAAACAAAACAAAAAAATAATTTTCATCAACAAAATTCAGTCTCTTAGTCAATCAGTATGTTGCTGAAACTCTTCTAGCCCCCAGCTGCATGTGTGGCACAGCTACATATGATTGGTATTCAAACTATATTCATTAAGATGTGATTTTTTTTTTTTAAACTATATGGCTACTCTTTTTAAGGCATCATTTTGATTCTATTTACTTTCTGCATCGTTCTCTTAGGATCTCCTCCCTTCTGGTGGATCCCTGTTAATTTCCTGTCTATATTTCCATGTCCTCTCTCTTCCACTAATTTCTCTCCTTCAATTCTTTCTGGTTCAAAAACAAAGTATCACATTTTATACTTATTTTCATGACACTTTATAACAGTACAACGAAAACATCAGAAAATAGTTTCTTTAATGTAATTATTGCATTTAAGAACACTGAAAATGATCAAAAAAATTATAAAAAGGAGTAAAACAATTCTTATTTCATTATTTAAAATGCTTTTTAAAGAGACCTTTGTCCTGTGGTGTGACAGTACAGGCGTCACACCGGAGGACATTCTCTGTCACACCAAAGGACGTTTCAGCCTTTTGTGTCAATTAATGACTTTGCTATTCTGAGCTAACCTGTCATTAGTGGTTAGCAAGATACATTTGCATAATTTTCCATGATTATGTAGTTTAACATACAGTTTTTAATTAAAAAATATCATTTAGGGGTGTCACACCAAAGGACAACAAAACGTAACACTTTTGTAGTGGTTCCAAATAAATTAAATATTTGAACAGTTCTGAGGGAAATATTGACCATGTGCACATGTCATGGGCTTCACAGGGGGCTTCAGTAACACGACCTTGAATGGGGTCCTTCAACTAATTTAATTTGTTCTGGAATTGGCCGATTTAAAATCAGGATATGGTGTCACACCATAGGACATGGTTTTCAGAGACAAAATGTATCAAGTTCCTACGCTTTCAGAAATATATGGATGAAAAAAATGATTGCCATTTACTAAAATAGACACTTGTACAATTATGCCAGAGGTATTTATTAACATTTTTATGTTTTTCTTTTTAATTTATAAAAGTTGTAATTTACTGAACCATGCTTGAGACAGTCACACCATAGGACAATTTTGAGATTTGGCTAAAAAATTTTAAAAATCTAATAACACTGCAGCTTTTATAACAACAGGTCCATGTAAGACAAAGAAATGTTTAATGATTTACTGCATTTTAAATAACGACAATATTAATTATATTCATTTTTATCTTGTGGGACAGTGAAAATGCCATGTCACGTCAACAACCCATATATATATTGAATATCTTAAAAAATGACAAAGATTTTGACATTATATAAAAATAAGTGCTGTTTATTTGAACTTTCTATTGATTAAAGAATAGTTCAAAAATAATCACGGCACTGCTGTTTTAAACATTGGTAATAATAATAATTACACACATTACCACATTATTATTATTATTTATTTTTTGTTTTTCCCTTAGTCTTACTTATCTACATGTTCTTTCTGTTCTCATGTCATACAATGTATTTATATGTATGTATGTGAGCTCCTAAAAAAACAACACAACAAATTCCTTGTGTGTCTACACACACTTGGCGAATAAAGCTCATTCTGATAAATGTTTCTTGAGCACCAAATCAGCACATTAGAATCACTTCCGATGGATCATGTGACACTGAAGGCTGGAGTAATGGCTGCTGAAAATTTAGCTTTTGCCATCACAGAAATATTACTGTTTTTACTGTATTTTTTATCAAATAAATGCAACCTGTGATTTCTTTCAAAAATGTAAAAAAATCTTACCAACTACAAACTTTTGAACGGTAGATTGTTTATGTTCAGGGAATACAGACCAAAATATTAAAACTTATTCACAGGGATGTATGCAAATGTGTCAAATAAAATGCTCTTAAGAAGAGTTCTCTAGAACGAGAAGGCTTCAGCTGCAATCGACAAGCAATCCTGTATCAAGCAGCACATCATTGTTTTGCCATGCAGGCTGTGATGTCAAGTAAAATCAGTCAGATGTCAGCTAAAAGCCACTGCTATTATAAAAAGGGCAAACAGATTATTTGTCATTTCATGGGGTTTTTAAATAACAGTCCTGAGTGTCATTAGTGAAAAAGGAAGAGGAATAGATATTTCTGATGTGCTGATTCAATGCGGAGAGGAGATTTATACAAACCAATAATTGATTTTTGATTTTTCAGTAACAGCTTATTTTGAGCAGATAATGGAAGAACATTTAGAGCAGACAGAAATGAGGCATAAAATGAACATAAATATGTAGAGCTGGGAAAATCTGATTCATTCATTTAAATGAACCAGTTCAAATGATTCACCCAATCAATACAAATAATATCTAATTGTCTAATATAACATAATTGAACCACATATAATCAGATTCTTAACTGTAAAGGAGAAAAACACTACCAAGTAAACTTGGCGTGAAAGTCCACGTCATATTCAATATTCGTGTTATATTTAGCCCAGCACAGGGTGGACTGTAATTGCAGGGCACAGCATGTGAAATGAGCAAATTTGAGCACTTTTTGTTTCTCTTCTGATTGGCAGTGCTAACTTGAAAATAAAAAGAGAGTTACCGTGGCAACTAGACACAGCTGCTTCTGTGATAGAAAAAGTTGTGTATTAAACAGAGCCACCAGTCTTGCTCCCCCACTGTAACTTAACTTACTTTTCCCCCACACATACAGAGCTTTGATTACGTTAATGTAATTTTGCAGCCGATAATTACTCATTTACTAAAATCCGCTGATTGGATGCATATTAGCCAAAATGAAAGTGAAAGTGACGTGACATGTGGCCAAGTATGGTTACCCATGCTAGGAATTAGTGCTCTGCATTTAACCCATCCTAAGTGCACACACACAGCAGTGAACACACACACACCGTGAACACACACCCGGAGCAGTGGGCAGCCATTTATGCTGCGGCGCCCGGGGAGCAGTGGGGGGTTCGGTGCCTTGCTCAAGGGCACCTCAGTCGTGGTATTGAAGGTGGGAGAGAGCGCTGTACATTCAC
>NW_015544213.1:556071-558263 GCF_001515605.1 Sinocyclocheilus anshuiensis | reverse complement strand
AATTTGTTCTGGAATTGGCCGATTTAAAATCAGGATATGGTGTCACACCATAGGACATGGTTTTCAGAGACAAAATGTATCAAGTTCCTACGCTTTCAGAAATATATGGATGAAAAAAATGATTGCCATTTACTAAAATAGACATTTGTACAATTATGCCGGAGGTATTTATTAACATTTTAATGTTTTTCTTTTTAATTTATAAAAGTTGTAATTTATTGAACCATGCTTGAGACAGTCACACCATAGGACAATTTTTAGATTTGGCTCAAAAATGTAAAAAATCGAATTAACACTGCAGCTTTTATAACAACAGGTCCATGTAGGACAAAGACATGTTTAACCATTTACTGCATTTTAAATAACGACAATATTAATTATATTCATTTTTATCTTGTGGGACAGTGAAAATGCCATGTCACGTCAACAACCCATATATATATTGAATATCTTAAAAAATGACAAAGATTTTGACATTATATAAAAATAAGTGCTGTTTATTTGAACTTTCTATTGATTAAAGAATAGTTCAAAAATAATCACGGCACTGCTGTTTTAAACATTGGTAATAATAATAATTACACACATTACCACATTATTATTATTATTTATTTTTTGTTTTTCCCTTAGTCTTACTTATCTACATGTTCTTTCTGTTCTCATGTCATACAATGTATTTATATGTATGTATGTGAGCTCCTAAAAAAACAACACAACAAATTCCTTGTGTGTCTACACACACTTGGCGAATAAAGCTCATTCTGATAAATGTTTCTTGAGCACCAAATCAGCACATTAGAATCACTTCCGATGGATCATGTGACACTGAAGGCTGGAGTAATGGCTGCTGAAAATTTAGCTTTTGCCATCACAGAAATATTACTGTTTTTACTGTATTTTTTATCAAATAAATGCAACCTGTGATTTCTTTCAAAAATGTAAAAAAATCTTACCAACTACAAACTTTTGAACGGTAGATTGTTTATGTTCAGGGAATACAGACCAAAATATTAAAACTTATTCACAGGGATGTATGCAAATGTGTCAAATAAAATGCTCTTAAGAAGAGTTCTCTAGAACGAGAAGGCTTCAGCTGCAATCGACAAGCAATCCTGTATCAAGCAGCACATCATTGTTTTGCCATGCAGGCTGTGATGTCAAGTAAAATCAGTCAGATGTCAGCTAAAAGCCACTGCTATTATAAAAAGGGCAAACAGATTATTTGTCATTTCATGGGGTTTTTAAATAACAGTCCTGAGTGTCATTAGTGAAAAAGGAAGAGGAATAGATATTTCTGATGTGCTGATTCAATGCGGAGAGGAGATTTATACAAACCAATAATTGATTTTTGATTTTTCAGTAACAGCTTATTTTGAGCAGATAATGGAAGAACATTTAGAGCAGACAGAAATGAGGCATAAAATGAACATAAATATGTAGAGCTGGGAAAATCTGATTCATTCATTTAAATGAACCAGTTCAAATGATTCACCCAATCAATACAAATAATATCTAATTGTCTAATATAACATAATTGAACCACATATAATCAGATTCTTAACTGTAAAGGAGAAAAACACTACCAAGTAAACTTGGCGTGAAAGTCCACGTCATATTCAATATTCGTGTTATATTTAGCCCAGCACAGGGTGGACTGTAATTGCAGGGCACAGCATGTGAAATGAGCAAATTTGAGCACTTTTTGTTTCTCTTCTGATTGGCAGTGCTAACTTGAAAATAAAAAGAGAGTTACCGTGGCAACTAGACACAGCTGCTTCTGTGATAGAAAAAGTTGTGTATTAAACAGAGCCACCAGTCTTGCTCCCCCACTGTAACTTAACTTACTTTTCCCCCACACATACAGAGCTTTGATTACGTTAATGTAATTTTGCAGCCGATAATTACTCATTTACTAAAATCCGCTGATTGGATGCATATTAGCCAAAATGAAAGTGAAAGTGACGTGACATGTGGCCAAGTATGGTTACCCATGCTAGGAATTAGTGCTCTGCATTTAACCCATCCTAAGTGCACACACACAGCAGTGAACACACACACACCGTGAACACACACCCGGAGCAGTGGGCAGCCATTTATGCTGCGGCGCCCGGGGAGCAGTGGGGGGTTCGGTGCCTTGCTCAAGGGCACCTCAGTCGTGGTATTGAAGGTGGGAGAGAGCGCTGTACATTCAC
>NW_015544213.1:555405-555603 GCF_001515605.1 Sinocyclocheilus anshuiensis | reverse complement strand
AGATAAACTGACTATAAGTGTCTTTGCAAGTACGTCAACTTATTCTACACTAGATTCTACCATTCTTGAGCATACTAATACTCAATTAACTCTCATTAATGAGAGTTAGTTGGCATGTAATTGCAAAGTTGCTTATAGTCGATTGATTAAGGGGACCATCAAAATAAAATGTAACCATATAAAACATTGCATTTTTTC
>NW_015544213.1:544337-555395 GCF_001515605.1 Sinocyclocheilus anshuiensis | reverse complement strand
TCATTATAATGCCTTAAGAATACCCTTATAATGTATTATAAATACGGGCTTCATAGAAAGTGTTACCAAATATTTTTTTACAAACTGACCTTTCCCAATCACATCCCCATCTCTCTCTCCCACTTCACTTCCTGTCTACTCACTGTCCTATCATAATAAAGGCAAAAACTGCAAAAACAAAAAATAAATGTTTATATTCCCTATATTATATGTCCCTTTCACAACTGTTACACGCCCCATAGACTTTGCTTGAAACTACACTCTTAAAAATAAATGTTGCTATTTATGATTCCATGAAGAACCTTTAACATTCATGGAACCTTTCCATGCATTGCACAAAAAAGTTCTTTGTAGTGAAAAAATGTTCTTTAGATTATTAAAATATTCTTCACACTAAGAAAAAATGGTTCTGTTAGGAACTATACTTTAAAAATAAAGATTCCAAATGTTTTTGCTTTTTTTGCAGTAATGCCATGAAATAACCATTTTGGGTTCCCTGAAGAACCTTTTAGTGGACAGTTCTTAAAAGTTCTTAAAATTTTATAAAGAACAAAAGAGACAAAAACATTAAAACCCATTATAAACGAGGAGACCAAACAAAGTAGTTTCGCTTTCACAACGAAACACACAGCATCTCCACAACATGGCGGCGGCGGCAACAACAATACTACAGCGAGAATAAAAGTTACGCCTTCTTTCTTTGCGTGAACATTTGGGCGGCGTTATGCAAATCTTCCAAAATCTTCGTGATGTAGACATGTGGGGGCGTGTTAGAACGAGCCGTTTTAGGTCGGCGTGGTTGACTCTTAACTTTTATAAAGAATATCTCTTTGGATTTGAGACTTTAGTCTTTGCAACTTTACAGATCTTCTTTATGCACCAATAGCTTGTAACACTCCAAAGAGAAAGGAAAAATTGAAATCGCATCATATGACCCCTTTAAGAGTGCATGTTGCTATAAAAATGATTTTGTTAATTTTTACAAAATTATGAATGTATTTATACATGTAATTATTACATCCAGCTTGTTTTGAACCCAGAACATCTGGTTAAAATTCATCAGAACACGCCGTTTTCTAATTACCTGGTGCAATATGTCCACATCTCTCCATCTGTTGCACTCTCTGAGATGTAAACATCATTATCTGATGTGATATGACACTGTCGTTTCTGTGTCTGGCAGGTTTGTGACGTCACTCATTCATCACAAAGCAAGGCGTAATACTATACTGGCTGATGCTCGTGGTTGCGTCCGCAACACAATCAAACACGCAGTATTCTGGTCTCATTGAGAGCCGAGTTGATGGATGGCCCCTTTCATCACTCCTCTCTGGCCGACAGCTTGTGAAATTGTGCACAAGACGAGATCCTGCTCCAGGCACAAGGGCCAGCTGTTCGGATAGCATTAATCAGCACTGTATAATCTAGCACAAATAATCACTGGAGGATAGAGGAATGCACAGAGATGGTGGAGAGGATTTCGTCCCAAGGATTCACATAAATCCAACCATCATACGCCAACAAAGACATATCAAACAGAGCGCACAAACAAGTAATATACAGCCTGCGAAAGGAATGAACAGGAGGGAAGACGCACGATCAAATCATCTCTTGAAATTTATGTAGGCCACAGTGGAGTGTTCTCAATATTTCCTCACCTCTACACACTCTCGCTTTAGGCTCCGTCAGACAGAAGCATTATTCAGCATCTCAAAGTGAATCCTCCATCAAATGCCAAATCCTCCATCCAGTGAATCCTGTTTCTAACTTTAGTTCCTAATTCAGCACAAAGCAAGAAAGGGTCCGTGAAGTAGGGAGAAGCGCCCAGATGTACTTCAGTAGGACATGGAATAGTTAAAGTGGTTAATCTGAGGTGGAGATGATATGTTTGAATCTCTATCCTAGAGGTTTTTACCACTGTGGCACTAAGCAAAATTATCAAATCCTTTTAACATGATTTACGTACATAGGAAATGTTCCTGGATCAATATTGGTGATCTTGAGGCAAGACAACATCACCAAGATCACCAAATCTGATCTGGTTTTTATCAACCTATCAGATTTGAGAGATTTGTAAAACAGTAGTGTTATTTTAATAATATTTATGGACTATTATAGTATTTATTAATATTTCTAATTTTTATATTATAATTGTCATATATTTCATTATATATTATATTTTTAGTAATTGGGTTATGTGCTTTTGCCATTTTTATTAATTTTTAAATATATCTATTTAGCTTTGTTTTTATTTCAGTAGCATTTTTTGTCATTTTTGTACTTTTTTTATTTCATTTTATTTTAGTTATTTTCATTTCTCATTTTTGTTCAAGTTTGTAAAGTTATCATCTATCATTTTTTTTTATTTCAATTCAATTAATGTAAACGAACCTTAATATTTTTAGATTTAAATAAAGTATATGTAATTAATTAATTATAAGTCATTATAGAGATCAGTGGTAACCATTAAAAAAAGTTTGGGGTCAATAATATATATATATATAAAAAAAAGAAAATATATACACACACACACACACACAATATATATATATATCATATTAAAAAACAATAGAGTACCTAGTTTGAACCAACAACCTTCTGATTACCAGCCCAGAATCACTTCTCAAACTGAGAATCACCTCCACACAGGTGATACAAAACAAAATGACCTTGCTTTTCACTGCAGTGTCAGTTGAAACAAAATCCTGTGCAGACCTTTCCAAGTAAAAAAAACACCCATATGCCAACAGCTGAATTGGGTGTCACCTGCAAATGGAATCCTGGGCAACTCAGACACGGGGTGATGCTCCTCTATTGTGGCTAGCTGGATGCTGAGAGGAAAGGTGAAAATTCATTATAGAAACAAAGAGTTGATAATAGCATGATTCGAAACCCTGAGGGATGCATGCACACGCACACACACACACACACACACCCCCGCATGAGAGCAGAGACGGATCACAGCGGCACCTTTCTTTAACCTCATATTCACTTGTGGAAGCAATGGATCTTCATTTGAGCAGAGCACTGAAACATTCACCTGCTGCTCTTCTCTGGTCACCCTCATTACGCTCGGCCTCAAAACACCTGAGGAAAGCAGAAATAATCTTTAACGGTTCACTGATAAGATGCAATTTATTTAAAAAATGGACTTCAAAAAATCAGACAGAACACGTTTTTTTGCAGTGAGAGGCACCTTATATTAAATTGTTTTCTATTGGCAGTGAGCGTTTTGCATGCTGTTTATGTGCCCCGGGTGCCTCGTGTTTTTATGGGAGCACTCTGAGCGCCTGAAGTTGAAAAAAAAAGTCAACTCTGAGCAGAAAAGTGCCCGACGTCATTCGCACTTTTTTTCCATTGTCCAATTGAATGAATGGAGAGGCGGGCCTTCCGTTGTGGTGACGGAAGTTTACAGTTGCTTGGAACGATTACAGCTTGTAAGATGGGACCTTTTTGAACGCTCCTATTTGTTCGACGTGACTGCTGTACCACCTGACCACTATAGATTAATTTAGGTGTTGATAGTGGTCCTATAGAAGCACATAATTCTCAGTCCAAGGACGTGAACAAATCCATAATTTGTTAAATTACGGTAATTATGACATTGCATGAAAGCTGCATAAGTGCCAGGGTGGCAAAGCTGGTCTACCCAATCAAATGAGACATGACAATGCAAACAAATACATACATACAGCTCATACAGCATGAGTTGGAGGTGAGTAAAGCCCTGATCAGACAGAAAGTGTATTTTTGCAGTGAGAGGAGCCTTTTTTAGATTGTTTTCTATCGGCAATGAACGTTTTGCAGACAGTTTATTCGCCCGGGCGCCTCACGTTTTAGCCGCCTGCTGCACCTCATTTTTTGTAGGAGCGCTCTGAGCACCTGAAGTAAAAAAATCAATAAATAAATAAATCAACTCTGAGCAGAAAAGCGCCCAATGTCATTTGCGTTTTCTTTTTTTCCTTTGTCCAATCGAATGAATGGAGAGGAGGGCCTTCCGTTGTGGTGACGGAAGTTTACAGTTGCTTGGAACGTCTGGAGACTGCAATGATGGAGGAGAAACTTGTGGTGGCTGTCACGTGTTACCCGAAGCTGTATTTTTTTTAAATTCTGCTAATATGACAGTTAACTTAACAGCAAACCAAAGATTTTAGAGCGCTCACTCTATAAACCTTGATTAGACTGACAGAACAGCTGATTCGGTGGTTGCCTAGCAACATAAAAAACACAGCGCACTGCTCTTTTCAAAATTAAATTGTGTTTCCAAACCTGAAAAACGTGTTCTGTCTGATCTTGCAGAAAGGACCACAATGTCTTTGGCAGGCCATTACGCCATGGGCTTCTGCTTATAAAATGACATCAGCTAAAAGTAACTGGTCATAAGCAATAAATGTAACTTTCCAAAGTTTCTAAACACAGTAATGATTATGGCAATGCCCTTGTTCGCTATGTGCTGAAATTTCCCTGGCATAAAAATGATGTTTTATGATTAGACTGAAGCGATTAGCCTCTGATTAAATCAACAACTACATTTGTGTTGTATATTTTATATTTTTTTATATTAAAAATATAAAATATGCAGACTCATCAACTGTCTCCTCAAATTAATAGGGTCTCCTGCAGGGTGGAACTGCTGGACGCCTCTTCCAATCATTTATTAGGGACTAATCACTTCATTGGTATTCATAACCATGTCTCTGTGGCTACTTCTAAAGAGTTTTCCACCGTTTTTCAGCTCGGAACATTAGCAAACAAAATGAGTTCAAGACAAAGGTCAGTCAAACAAGATCAGGTCTCAAGGTAAGAACTTCAATTCAACGGAGGTGTGCACACAAATGGCAAGTACACTCATTAGATGCTTCTAACTGCATTGAGAAGGTTTACCTCAGTGACATCTTTGGGAATGAAGAACTTCCATTTTTTAAGAAATTACCGATTTACCATTAGTTAATGGTTCCCGCACATGCATTTTCTGCCGATGCTGACAGAATGCCGAAATAACATTCTACTATGTCTCCTGTACTATGATTTAGTGGCACAGAAACACTGCTATTCAATCTATAGAGCAACTCATGTGCAATTCCAGTCTGACACTTATGAGCCAGTTCTTTTTTAATGCATCAATACATACAGTTTAACCTGTGTAGTCCGAATCCAAAACAAATTACTTATATGAGCTAGTTCATTTTAGTCAATGAAAACAGCACGACCAGTGCAGTCCGATTCCCAAACGAATGACTCTTATGAGTTGGTTCATTTTAGAGAATCAAAACGACATACCCTGAAAAATGCAGTCCGTTTCCTTAAAGAATGACTTTTATGAGTCTGTTCTTTTTAAATCTGATTCCCGAAAGAATGGCTCTTATGAGTGGGTTCATTTTAGTGAATCATAACTAAACAGTGTGACAAGAGCAGTCTGGTTCCCAAAAGCCTGACTATTTTGAGTCTGTTATTTTTAATGTCAAAATCATACAGCATGATCTGATCTGTTAGTCCAATTCCTGAGCGAATTTCTAAATTTGGAACCATACTATACTTACTATTTCTGCATATAACGATACAGTAAAGATAGTAGTATGCTAGTACGTGTTTCCATATTCAGCAAATATCTCTTATGAGCCGGTTCATTTTAGTGAATTAAAATGTATTCATGATTCAAATTCCCAAATGCCTCCCTCTTATGAGTTGGTTCTTTTTGGTAAAAGCATTAGAGCGCAATCAGTTTAGTCCGATTCCCATGCAAATGAATCTTATGAGTCGGATCATTTTAGTAAATCAAACACTTTTGATGTGACCGCTGTAGTCCGATTACCTTATGAATGACTTTTCTGAACAGTCTTTTATTGAACCAAACACATGCAGCTTGCATATAACTGTTACAATGTTAAGACTCATGTGATATAAAATGGTTGTTCATATAACAGCATCTCAGAAAAATGTTATTAAATAAAATGAATGAATGAAACGTTATCACATTTTTGTTTGTTATGCATTTCTGTCATCTTTTAAAAGAGTCATTAAAACGTCTGTGTAAATGAAAACCATACTTTTCAACTATGCATTTATTATCTGAATCAATCTCATCATGTGACAATGTAACTGCATTTCTTTCTTCCAAATATTTCTTCCTCAACAGTGAAAGAATCAGTAGTGGAACCATTAAGGAAACAGAAATGGTAAAAGGGAACACAACTGAAATAGTTAAATTCTTTGCAATTCCCAAACCATTGACAAAACAATGCTATTTAACAGACTTCAACTTGACGTCAGGCTAAAAATAGCTTTATTCTAGCCTCAATTCATCAGCGCTCAGAGCCTATCAGTTAAAAATGTGTGATGGGGCTTCACTGTAGAAAGCTGAATGAGCTTCTTATCACTGATGGCGCGTTTACCTTGAAGGCTTAGCCGATTCAGAAACACGATAGTACTGGAATGCTGATTGCCTGCTAGAAGCTGATTCGAGTGAATGGGAAGAAGTCATCTCAGAGGCCAAATGAAATGATAGCGAGTGGGAGAGCTTTATCTACACGGAGCAGAGCCAGATTTGCTAAGATTCTTTGCTTCCATTCACACAGGTATGACCTCTGCTCGGCTGGCCACAAGAAAGAGTGAAGGCAGTCAAGGTCTAGGTCAAACATGCACTCGGCTGACCCACAGGACACATGAAAGCGTGCGACTGTGTGTCTTCTACAGTAGCAGTGCAGAGGTAGAGGACCTGCCCTAGGCCAAAATGACAGAAACTCACATTCAATAATGAGTTCAGGATATGAACTCTTCAGGAAACCGTGGGCTGAATTCCAATTTGCATACTTCTACAACTGTATGCACTAAATGATACTGTATTAAAACAATACTGAAACATAATTTCAAGTCAAAGAATTTATGGAAGCATGCTTCCGCACAGAATAAAACATACATTTATCTCACAATTCAGACTTTTTTTGTGTGTGCAATTCTGAGTTTATATCTCACAATTCATACTATTTTTTTGTAATTCTGAGAAAAAAGTAAGAACAGAGAGATCTAAAATCAGATTTGCTAGATATAAACAAGCAACTGCAAGAAATAAAGTCAGAACCATGAGATAGAAAGTCGCAATTACCTTTTTTTGTGCGGGAAACAAAAAACTAAATTGCGATAATGGTCCTTTGGGTTTTGGCCAATATTAGCTCAAAATTTTGTCAATGACCAAGTCAATTTAACTATTTGCTAGGGACTATTTACTCATGGGTTTGATTCCCAGTGAAAGCAAAACTGATAAATGTAAATGTGTACCTTAAACACAATGTTAGTCACTTTGGATAAAATCATCTGCCAAATACATAAATGCAACCGTAAATGCCAGTCTTAGTATCTTTTTACTGGGTCACAAACACTCAAAATTTTGGGTCAGTAAGATTTTTATTTTTATTTATTTATTTATTTTTAAGAAATGAACACATATATTCAGCAAGGATGCATTAAATTGATCAAAAGTAACAGTAAATACATTTATAATGTTACAAAAGATTTCTATTTCTATTCATCAAAAAATCCTAGTATTAGTAAATAGTGTGACAGCACAAGAGAGAAAAATGGAGGCGGTTGATGATCTGTAAGCGTGAGGTCTCAAAGTCAACGATTTTTAGCACCTTCTGATGTGAAAGGACAAGACCTATTGGGTCCCTCACATCCTAACTGGAAATTTTCTACCACTGCCCACACTTTCTACAAGCACAGGGGAAGAGAAGTCTGCATATAAATAGGGGTGTGCAATATTGACAAAAAATGATATCTCAATATTTTTGGGATTTTATCGATAACGATAATCAGACTATATTTTGCTGAGTGTGTTGCGCTGGTGGTACCTTAAGGACTGCCGTGGACAGCGGACTCCTAAAGATTTTGATATTATTCATATTCTGTGTGGTGGTGAGTTCACACCAGTGACAGAAATTAATATTTTCCAATAAGTTAATATTGATTTTTACTCTTTATGGGCATTTTTATTTTTTACCTTTTATAAAGCCATTTTGCATTAAATTCTAATCAATAAAGTCAATAACAATAATAAAACATTTGGGCTGTTACCAAACAAATAAAATCAGTATCAATAAATTCATCTTTGTATCTGAAGTGGCATTTAGATGTATTTACACACTGTTTAATGCAGCTCAGATGGACATGAATGCATTTAACCTGCAGTTACAAATGTGGTTAAAAAGTATCTACATTTTTATGTTTTTAAGAAAATGACCGATCGTTCCCTATTCCTCAGCTGGGATCATGTAGAGCCCCTTGAAGCTGCATTGAAACTGCAATTTTAAGTCCATTATCGTTATATGGAGAAAAATCCTGGAATGTTTTCTTCAAAAACCTTAATTTATTTGCAACTGAAGAAAGAAAGACATGAACATCTTGGATGACATGGGGGTGAGTAAAATATCAGGAAATTGGTGAACTAATCCTTGAAAAAATGAAAAGATACTGAAGAAAAGAAGATAAAAAAACCCGGCAAATTAAAGCCGCCAGTAGGTGGCAGCAAGTCACTGTTAATAAGTGAGTTATTGCGATTGAAACGATTTATTCAAATGGGTGATTCATTTAGGAACGAAACCACCATGTTGTTCAGAGACGCAATACAGTGATGTGGCTTTGTTTGGAGCTATTCTTATTAGTGAAATATAGCAAAAACAGGCAATATGAGGTCTAAAACTAAAACTAAAACTCTCTTATTAACTTTCTTGTTTACTGAACTGTGGTATAAAATGTCACATTTGTAATCATGCTGGTTTTTGGAGGAAAAAACTGCACTCTTCATGTAATATTGATTAACTATATGAAATGATATAAATTAGGGATGCACCGATACCGATACTGGTATCGGTATCCGAAGTAGATTGGTCTCTCTAAGCGAGATCCCAATTCGTCGGTCATCCGACGTGACGTCGGGGGTGATCGACTGAAAGGGAACTCTGAGTTCTTGTCATATTTTATTACCATTTTCTAAACTATAGCAAATAAACTGTGATAATGTGAGAAATGTTGAAGGTGTCTGAATAAATTTTGGTTTGACTGTATCTATTTGATAAATGAAGTTAACCAACTAACATTATACATACCCTTTTGGTTTCTGTACCCAATATTTAAAAAATGTACAAATGCAATAAAAATATCGGTATCGGTACTCGGTATCGGCAAGTACCAAAAATAAAAGTATCGGTATCGGGCGAGTACTGGAAAAAGTGGTATCGGTGCATCCCTAATATAAATATATACATTTTCTGCCCCCATATCTTGAATTTTGGGAGCATTCTAAATGCATTTAATAGACTGAATCACACAGTGAAAGAACGCACTCTACCTCTACAGTGCCCTCCATAAGTATTGGAACAGTAATGACAAAACTGCTTTGTCAGCTGTGGAGTCAAGACATCTGCAAATATGATTAAAAGATGAATATGAGACAAAACTACAGAATGTCACATTTTTATTATTGGGTGATTCAACACAGATGTTTTACCAACTAAGAAGATCAGCACTTTTAGAGTTTCATCCCCTATGTGATGTGAGCATAAGTATTGGGACAGTTGACTCACAGGTCTTTCTAAGTGATCAGCTGTGTCCTGTTGCATTAATTGTCCAGATATTAAAAGCAGGGAATGTGGTGTATCAGTTATAGCCATTGCTTCTGCGTTCTGAGTCTTGCAATTAATGACGACACACACAAACCAGGATGAAGACGAGGGAGCTGACTTTGAGGGACAAGCAAGCAATTTGGATGCTAAAATAAAAGAGGAACTCAATTAGAGCTATATCAAAAACAATGGGCACGGAGAAATCAACAGTTTGGAATGTCCTGAAAAAGAAAGAAACCACCAGCGACTACAGCAACCAACAATGACCTGGTCGGCTGAGAGAAACAACAGCCGTTGATGACAGAAAAATCATAAAAGCTTGTGAAAAAGAACCCTAAAATAAGTGTCTGTAAAATCACCAACAACCTTCAGAAAGCTGGAGTGATGGTCTGACAATCTACTGTCCACAGAAGACTTTGACATAGAATTACAGAGGCTACACAGCAAGATGCAAAGCTCTGACCAGCACCAAAAAATAGAAAGGCAAGATTAGAGTTTGCAAAAAAGCACAAAGGTGAGCCAGTAGTCTTGGAAGTTTTATGAACACTGTTAAGTGATGGGAAAGCAAAAGTGTGGAGAAAAAAGGAACTGCAAATGATCCTAAGCATACAACCTCGTCTGTGAATCATGGTGGAGGTGGTGTCATGGATGCATGGCTGCTTCTGGAACAGGCTCTCTCAACTTTATTAATGACTTAAAAAATGTTGGTGATAGCAGAATGAATGCAGAAGTGGAAGAAAGTAAATCAAATGATGAAAAAGAAAAAAAAATTGTATGAAACGCACAAGGCAATTGAAATGAAACTAAAAATGATTAAAAGAATAGCTGACTCAAAATTTGCTACTCTCCATGTCATTCCAAATCTGTATGACTGACTTTATTTCTTTATGTACTTTCAAAATATTGGTTTGCCCATACAATGAAAGTCAAAGGGGTCTGATGCTGTTTGGACCCCTTGACTTTTACAACATCTTTTTTGTTTTCTAAAGTAAGAAAGAACATGAAATGATGACACTTTAAATTTTTGGGTGAAAAATTACTTTACTGGTTGGTACAAAACTTTGCATAGTTTGCACTATTATGCCACTGGATATATAAGCATTTTTGTATCTTTGTGTGATATGCAGCAGGCATAAGTGACTTGCTGAAGTTTTATGCGGTCGGTTTGAGTAAAGCTGTAATGAGAAGTGTAATGGAACTTTTATCATTTTTATGTTTTCAACATTTTATGTCTTTCACAGTTAAGTGCATTGTTAGTGCATTAGGACTTTGTCAGCCACTTCCTCATGTGGTGCTCATCGTAATTCGATGAACTCATAAAGATGAAACCAGTCTCCCTGTCTGGCCTTTTTCTCTCTGGTTATGGTTTATCTTGGCATCCACACCTCCCAGTCTCCAGATGGGCCCAGTCTGGATCTCACAGCCTCCTGATGGGTATCAA
>NW_015544213.1:517797-544200 GCF_001515605.1 Sinocyclocheilus anshuiensis | reverse complement strand
CCCCCCCCCCCCCCCCCCCTGTAATATAAAAAATACAGTATTATATTTTAATGGCCCATACTTTGTGTATTGGCCATACGTATAAAAATATAAGGATTCACTACTATTTTAAATGTGGTTGTAATAAAGAAATATTCCCCAGTCTTCTGTTATAGTTCCATGGCAACTGTACAATTGTCAAACCAGTATAATTTTCTTTAAATAATGTTGCCCTAAGTGAGGATTTTTAATCAAGCTGCTATGCAGACTCTTAGAGAATATTCTGTGTTATTAGAGAATAATGCAGCCATTGAAAATCAATAATTCTAATAAGAAATTCATAATACAGCTATGATTTGCCAGTTGAGACAAAAGTAGTTCAAGCTTGGCTTTATCCCTAGGATATATATTGTGTCAAAACCATTACTGAGAAGTATTCTTGTATGTTATGTAACATAATTACATTATATTCTCACTATAATGCACATTATAAAGTCTAAAGTATGACTGAGTTGCCATAGGGGTGCATAAATGGTTAATTTCACCGTATTTTAATTAAGTTTTCTTTCCTGTAAAGTTGCATTTCACCTTGTCTTAAGAGATAATGTTCCACGTAAATGTTCTTTCAAATGACCAAATTAGCGTGTGATTGTTGTGGGTCATAGCAGCAGATGCTTCTGTTCCATGTGGCCTGGCATGTGAAGTCTCTTGTAACCTCTGTGTTTGAATCATGGCATGAGAGGAGGATGTGCGTGTGTCATAATCCAAGGGTTAGTATGATTCTTGCATTATCTAGGGAGGCGCATGCTGCCTACCGCACGACAGATGGTGGAAGCCCAGGGCACAGGGGCTTAGGTGCAATAGTGAATGTGAGGACTATGACAATATTTCCTTTCGGGAACAGCTTGCATACTCTGATAACACAGAGAAATGGCACTGCACGCGTACATTAGCTTATAAAAACACTAACCAGCCTTGTTGAGAAATTGTAAGAAATTGAAAGTTAGAAAATCAAGACTGGAGACTTTTTTGAATGTATATTTTCCTTATTTAATCAGCATGCAGCATATATAATTACTACCTAAATTGCAAAACTTCACATCTAAATAAGTCTATGTGTTGTGTTTGTGGAGGGAATTTGTTCATGGAATGACCAATTAACACAGCAGTCGGCTTATTCTGCCTGAAAAGAAATCAATTTTCTAAGTGTTTCACCTTTGGATGTAGAATGTCATTCTTCTAGTAGCTGGTTATATCCAATTTGAGGAGGAAGTGGAGTTAAAAAGAGTCAGCTGTCAAGACCAAACCATAATTCAGCAAATCTAACCAGTCATATTAACCTTCACAGAACGGTTTTTGGATTTGCACTATTGCTGGTCTGACCTCATTAAGTTAAGCATTAAAATATATTTAATTATATTTCTATTATATTATTTATAATAATTATTTATTTTATTTTCGGTTGTAGTTATGTTCCTTTTGCTGCCATTGTAAATAGAGTATCATGACTGATCACAATCAATTATGTTTTTAAACATGTAGAACTGACACAATTAGAAAAATAGTTTTCAATTGATAGATAATTTCTCATTATTTTAGCAAAAGGACAGTTGCTGTAGTTTGATATGTTTACTATTTATACAAAGCATCTGTTGAGAATAACCAGATGATTTTATGAAGTTAAATATGAAGGTAGAGTTTGGAAATGGGTTTCACACTCCTTTGATGAAAACTCTGATCCATCATGGGGTCACAGCACAGGTCAGAAAACACAGAGAACATTAAAGCCATGTTCACTCATGTGTGATCAGACAATTCTCTCCCTCACACACTTCCATTCACGCCGGGCGATGTAATCATTGGAGATAATCCATTGAAAGCATGGATCCTTTAACCTGCATTCTACATTATTTAGCAACCTCACTTCAATATTAATATGCTTGTGTTTTCATGCCAGTAGATGGTTGTTTCATGTGATCATATAAATGGTAGCTGTGATCCACTTCAAAGGACATGAAATGGGTGTTTTTGCACAGTTTGATTCTGAAGGGTATCTCTGGTACTGCCTTTGTTTGAGTCTCGTAATTTATACCCTTCTGAGCAGCATCCAGTGATCTGCTGTAATATTAGCTTAACATTTAAAGAAATAATTAAATCTAATGCTGAAAATTCACCCCCTGGCCATCCCAGATCTAGATAGGTTTATTTCTTCATCAGAACAGATTTGGAGAAATTTAGCATTACATCACATGCTCACTGATGGATCCTCTGCAGTGAATGGGATGCCGTCAGAATGGAAGTCCAAACAGATGATAAAACTTCACAATAATCCACATGACTCCAGTCCATCAATTAACATCTTGTGAGGCTAAAAGCTGTCTTTCTAAAAAAAAACGAATTGATCGTTAATACGTTTTTAACTTGAAACCATTGCTTCCAACTGAAACATGAGTCCTCTATCCATAATATTGCTTTCTCCAGTAAAAACTGGTCTCATCTGAATCATGAGAGAAATATGCACAGATCAAGCACAGTCAAGTCACAAGCCAAAACTGTTCTAAACAAATATGTCGGTGGATTTTGATGTAAAAGGACAAATAGACTTTTTCACTGGAGGTAGAGTTATTATGGGTTATGGATTATGGAATTTTGGCCACGCAGCTTTTTACTTCACAGGATGTTAATTGATGGACTGGAGTCATGTGGTTTACTTGTGGATTATTGTGATGTCTTTATCATCTGATGGGCTCTCATTCTGACGGCACCCATTCACTGCAGAGCATCCATTGACGGTGAGCGAGTGATGTAATGCTAAATTTCTCCAAATCTGTTGCGATTTAAACTAAAATAAACAACAACAAAAAAACTAATAGATAATTATACCCCGGAAACAGTAATGTTATTAGAATGGATTCAAATTACATTTCTGAAAAATGCTCGACCATTCTGCAGCAAGTTTTAATACTATCTGCCTATTTCCTATGTAAGAAATTTATAAAAAGAAAAAGAAAATGAAGTGACAATAAAAGGGTTAATTTCTAGATTACTACTATTAAATTATACTTTTGGAGTCATAACATAACATAACATAACAGTAAACCCAATCTCTACAGAACTCTGTGTTTTTTTGTTTTTCAGTCATTTGACTTTTTTTGTTCGCATGCAGATCAAATAATTTGCATTCTCCATTGTCGCTTGTTTAATTCATTGTTTGTCAAATGCGTGCATGCACATACACACAGACACACTGCTCACTTTTTATTAAAATACGTGTGCCACACCAACAACATTGTCCCACTTGTACAACACATAGAAAAAATGCATTAGTGTGGGCAGCAAGATGATATAAAAAAAAATCTATATTTCTGCAAGAACACTCTGGGTTTTATTTCTGTGCTGGAAAAGGCCTGGGGGATAAAGACGCTGTGTATGCATTATTGTAGCAGGTCAGTGCTGACAGGAGAGGGAGGCTATGCTCCCTAAAGGCCTGCACTGCTGGGTCCCTGCTGTCTTCTCTGCCCAGCCCCTTCTGTCATCACCCTCATCGGGATAAACAGTCCCTGAAAACAGTCAGAGGGCGGGGTAAAACTGAAGATAAAAGAGTGTTTTCATCTTTTTTTTCCACTCCTGGCAGTACAAATTTGTTTGGAGTTCTTTATACAGTGGAAAGAAAGAAATTGTGTGTTGTTGTGCAGAGCTTTGTTAAGGGTTCTCTCCCCTCAGTCCAGACCCCTGACTGACTGGCAAAGCCCAGTGGACCGCAGACTTCACACTTTGTTCATCTGAGCCATCTGACAGATTTCCTCTCTTTCTTTTTATATGTACGGGTGTGTGATATATGTCGTCTATGATAATATTGTATTTGTTGTTTTAACGATGTGCGATTTGTCATTATCGAGTCAAAAACCAAACAAAACACACCTACAGAGTGCATGCATAAACTACAGTGCCCTCCACAAGCATTAGAACAGTAATGACAAAATTGCTTTGTCTGCTGTGGAGTCAAGACATCTGCAAATATGATTAAAAGATGAATATGAGACAAAACTACAGAATGTCACATTTTATTATTAGCCGTTTCAACACATTCATGTTTTACCAAATAAAAAGGACAGCACTTTTAGAGTTCCATTCCCTAATCTGATGTGAGCATAAGTATTGGGACAGTTGAACTTAAAGCAAATGTAAAAGTTTAAAAGCTAATATTTAGTTCCGAATCCCTTGCATGCAATCACAGCAGTGAGTCTGCCACCCACAGACATCACCAGACTCTTGGTTTCATCCACTGAAATGCTTTTCCCAGCCTTCAATACAGCCAATTTCAACTGTTGCTTGGTTTAGGGAGTTCCTGCCTTTAGTCTCCTCTTTAGCTGGTGAAATTCATCAATAGGATTTAAATCTGGAGACTGACTTGGGCTATCTAAGACCTTCCAATTCTTTGCCCTGATAAACTCCTTGACTGAACTAGCAGGGTGATTTGGGTCATTGTCCTGTTGCAATATGAAGCACTTCTGATGAGTCTTGAGGCATTTTCTTGAACATCGGTAGCCAAGATGTTTTTGTACAACACACAAAATATATTTTGAAAGTCACTAAGGACGAATGAACTTCAGGCAGCGTCACTGTGCATGTGCAAGAACGACAGTCATAAACCACCAGATCTTCTGGAGGTTGAGACTGAACTAAATAATTGTATGGTAATTTATGATGCAAGGAATATGAATAGTTGCACACATGAAAGTTAAGGCTGCATTTCTGATCCAGTTTCTTTACTTACGGTTAGACAACAAGCACAGATCAAGGGTTGCCAGAGCCTTGCTTAAAAATACATTACAAGACACAATAAAATTGGCATCCTTCCACAGAATAGAGGTTGTGGGTACGTGAAGATATTATATTTGATTTCTCTAAAATACTAATCTTCCAAGCAGGCCCTTCTAGAGATTGAGTGACTATATCTACAAATGATTCAAGACAGAATGCTTGCTAATGAATCATTCTGACCATTTTGTGAACCAGTTCGATCAATTCATTATGAAAGAACCAATTCATAAGAAAAACTGGCTCACAATACAAATCAACAGTCTTAAGGCCTGTTCACACCAAGGACGATAGCTATAAAGACAACGATAAAGATATAGTTCTAAAAATCGTTCTCAATATTAAAGAATGGCAGAGTCCACACCACAGGTATAACGATAAATGCACAGAGAAACGATATCGTTTGAATCACTTTTTTTCCAGCTGATGAACGATAAAAACATTGACAGCCAATCAGAATCAATCCTGCCATAACGAGCTCGATAATTTAAAGCGGCAGACGAGCCTGCACTTAGAATAAACAGACGATATCGTCCACTGGTATGGCCGCTAATATAGTTATCTTTATAGTTATCGTTCTTGGTGTGAACGGGCCTTTACACAGAATAGAGGCTTTGGGTGAAGATATTATATTTGATATTTAGCTTCAAAAGCAGACACTTATAGAGATCCAGTAATTATATCAATAAACGATTCAAGAGAAATTTGCTAATGAATCATTCTGACCATTTTGTGAACCAGTTTGATCATTGCTTTACAAGAGAACCAACTTATAACTCTATTCCTTCCACTGAATAGAACGAGGCTTTGGGTATGTGAATAATAAAACACAAAACCAGTCTTAAGTCGCTGGCGTATTTTTGTAGCAATAGCCAAAAAAACATTGTATGGGTCAAAATGATTGATTTTTCTTTTATGCCAAAAATCATTAGGATATTAAGTAAAGATCATGTTCCATGAAGATATTTTGTAAATTTCCTACCGTAAATATATCAAAACGTAATTTTTGATTAGTAATATGCATTGCTAAGAACTTCATTTGGACAACTTTAAAGACGATTTTCTCAATATTTAGATTTTTTGCACCCTCAGATTCCAGATTTTCAAATAGTTGTATCTCGGCCAAATATTGTCTTATGACTGGTTTTGTGGTCCAGGGTCACATATAAGTATATTTTATTTTCTCTATAATACTAATCTTCAAAGCAGGCACTTATACAGATCCAGTAATTATATCAACAAACAATTTAAGACATTCTGTGAACTAGTTCCGTGAACTAGTTTGACCAATTTATTACAAAAGAACCAACTCAAAAAGCCAATTACCTCACAATAAAAACTGATAAACTTCCATGAAATACAGGCTTTGTGATATTATATCTTTTATTTCTCTATAATACTCATCTTCAAACCAGACACTACAGAGATCCAATCATTATATCACATGATTCAAGACTAATGAATCACACAATTCTGTGAACCGGTTTCACCAATTCATTACAAAAGAACCAACTCAACAGAACAATTGGCTCTCAAATTGAACATCACTACGGCTCATAAGCAAGTTTAACTCTATACACCATCAATATCTAGCTGATGAAATATTTTAGTACATAATGTATATTAACTATAAAAATTTCCATGCCTTTTCCAGGGCTGCAAAACTCAACTCTGATATTTCCAGGTTGTCCATGACTGTGGCTGGCTCTAATACCTGAAAATTAATAGCTGAAGCAGGCTTTGGAAACATGCCATTTCCATATCTCCGTCAGGCTAAGAGGATCACACTAAACAGCAGGTGTTTATAATATTCACAGATTAAACCACAGATATAACATACAAAATTTGAATGCAAGTGAAAGTATCAGGATGTCACCAACCCTACAAAAAAAGCCAAACACTAATATAAAATGCACGATTATATAGGTAGACCAGATTCAGACTGAGGATTGAGGATCATCAATGTTGTAAATTATTTCAGACGACCAATCATAAGCACTGAATTAAAAATAACTATAGTATGATGGCATTAAGCAAATTGAATTTAAGCAAGCTTTAACCAAAAAACACATGCCCCAGAAACCACATGAATGCATGAAAGGGTTCAAAATGACCCGTACTGGGTTCAGCATAATAAATAATGTATATGCACAAATATTTCAATCAAGTTAATTTGTTCACGTCCATGCACATATTCAGTAAAAAAATAAAAAATAAAAATAATAATAATAATAAAATTCAGCTATAACTAATGTGTTTATGTGAGAAATACAAATTTGCCTAGCAGGCTTTGCAGATTATGTAGCTGATCCTTGCAGGCAGGACCAGCACATCTTACACAATATGGATTTTGGGCAGATTTTGCACTGCTTCCTTTTGAGGGAACTAGAACAGCACCAGTAGGAAATTTGGACACACCCACTCATTCATTATTACTACTTTCAGTTTCCAATCCACAAAGTCATCAACCTACGCAATTACACAAAAGACATTGTGGGAATTATGTATTGTCCAAAAAATGTTAATAAATCAAAATATATTTTCAACTCACTCTGCACATCCCGGGCTTCCCTCAACCAACCTCATGAGATGCACAGATGGATGCTTTTTAAACAGTATTTAAGGAGTTCACACGCTTGCCGCACAGTTGTTGGCTGCTTTTCTGCACGGTCCGGCCGATAGGAACAATATATTTGCCAGTAAAATGGTTTTGTACTGTATTAAGGAGGACTATCAAGTACTTTCTGCCCTCTCTTCAATGGGCATCACAGGGACAAAAAAAAAATAATAATAATAATTTTTTCTAAACCCTAGCAGTCACATAAAATATTTTTAACATAAAATATTAATTTGACAGTTGCAAACAACATTTTTGACTTAACAGTGTTTTTAAAGGAATTTACAGTAATATGACAGTTTATAGATATGAAATATTAATGACAACTTTTGACAATATCTTCCTGAACCTACAACCAAGTGTTATTTTAGCATTGTTGAGAAACTATTTCAGTTTTTATTATTATTTTGAATTAGTTCTTGTGTTTATATTTTCAGTTTTCATTTTAATTCGGGTTAACATTTTAGTAAAAACATTTTTTTTAAGGCTATATAGTTTCTTATTAATTTTGATAACCGATTTTGGTGAGACTTACATACAACATTTTTGTGAAATATATATGGCACATCAAGAAATTAAATGTATTTATTAATAAAATTGTCCACCCCATCCGGTAATTTTTACCCCATTATGCATTCTAAGGTTTAATCCGGAATTCCGGATTGAAGGCCAGCCTGTTGTCATTTGGATGGGGGTCTCCGGCACCTCCAATGCGCATCGCTTTAGAACAACACACATGGCATTACGCATCCCCAAAACGCGCGCAAAATTACCTTGGTCAGCTGTGCTATCTTCTTGCTCATCTTCAGATGGAGGTCCTGCGTGTATTCGAGGGATAACCCGGACGGGAAGGACGTGCTGGTGGATGTCGAAGTGGAGGTGCTGTTATATTTCCCCGTCGAAGCGCTGCCAGCGGGATTGTAGTAATGCTGCCAGCCCGCTCCAGTCGCCATCTTCACGATATTTTATTACTATGGCTGTAATATACAGACTGTAATGGCAAATGGTAAAGGCAGATGATCCCTCGATCCCGACAAAGCAAAAACTGGAGTGACAATGAAGGCGTTAATCCACACGAGTCATTATTTCATCCGGATTAAAATCATCTGCTCGTATTGGAGTCTGTAAGGAATACGCGAAAGCGCTGAGATGAGAAGCAGTTCAACCACACATTTCGCTGGTTTCCTTGCTTCTTGTGAACTGACAGTAGATTTATAGAAGCAATACATCAAATGTTTTGGATTCCCGGCAGGTGCGTCGCGTTTAAAAGGCCGACGGCGCGTCTAACACGCGTCCGAGCGCCGCTCGTCTGCAAGAAGCGAGAGCCGGTGCCGGTGCGATCCAGGTTCGAGGCATTTCTGTCGGATCCCGTGCGTGTGTCAGCGCGAGCGGTGTTGCTGCACTGACTCTGTTACCATGGATCATCTCAACAGTTTACATGATGCCAGTGACGTCAGTTCCGTTGGTCGCGGCTCCTTTCATCTCCGCCTCTTGTCTCTCCTCCGTTCAGCTCTTTTCTTCTGGATGTGATGTAATGCGAAAGTAAACGTGATTTTGGAAATGTCTAGGTAGGTGGACACGAGCTAAAAATAAAACATTGTTATTTTTGTTTCTGATTGTGCGCGTGTTTGAAAATAGTTTACTTTAAGCGTATGTAGCTAAACGGTTGGTATAGGATGAATTTTAAGAAATCATGGAATTATCATTATATTTAACAAATGTTAGTTTTTGTGCTATTTAATGCAAAAAAAAAAAACACATGGGCTAGTTGTCACGTTTTAAATCCAGTTAGTTATTGGCTTGTTCTCAAGGTTTATTTTTAAAAGTCATTTAATGTACAGACACAAGATATGCTACCTAAATAAATAAACAAACAATTAAACAGTTCTTTGAGCACACATTGACCTTTGGTGACAACATGCCCCAATTGCATATGGAATATGTCATGAAAGCATATGACATATGCAACACAAGAAATTATATATATATATTTTTAAAATACTCAGTTCAACCACATAAATATTAAACAACTAAGAACTTTTTTATTTTATTTTTTATTTTTTGGGGAAAAAAGGGTTTTAATAATAATAATAATATACAGAAAACAGACTCTCCACAAAAATTAAATACAAGAAAATGGTTGTCTGAAAAGAGCACTTTGTGGTAACACTTTAGAATAATGGTCCGTTGTTAACAAGTAACTATGCAGGAAGTAATAGGTAGTACTACATTAACACTTAACTTAATACTATTTTTTTATTTAATAATTATCAAATATCTAATAAGGAACTACCTTTGTCCTAAATTTGCTACTAATTACTGCTTAGTTAATCTTGCTTCTCTATTAGTTAATAGTATTAAGTTAAGTGTAAATGTAGTACTACCTATTACTTCCTGCATAGTTACTTGTTAACAACGGACCATTATTCTAAAGTGTTTCACAGCTTAGCACATGTGCCATGTTTACAATCTGCTCATGTATTTCTTTACAAACCAATGTGGACAACACCTAAACTCTCAAGTATATTGTGCTGGTCTGGATATTAAAAAAAGTCTGTATGTGTCCTTGAGGCGTCTGAAATTCATGAGCAAATGATCACGCTTCGAAAATTAAAATACATGTGGGCTTTTAGTATGAGCACACTACTACGCTGTAGTAGTGCATAATAATTCGATTTTCTATAAGGATATTTTGTTGTACACGGAAACTAATATTACAAGCACTTCTCAACATGCAAACAGTGGCATGATGGCTGTTTTATTTAAAAGAATAGTTCACCCAAAAATTAAAATTTGCTGAACATTAACTTACCCTTAGGCCATCCAAGATGTAGAGGAGATTTGGACAATTTTAGTATTACATTATTTGCTCACCAATGGATCCTCTGTAGTGAATGGGTGCCGTCAGAATGAGAGTCCAAACACTAATAAAAATGTCACAATAATCCACAAGTAATCCGCACGACTCCAGTCCATCAATTAATGTCTTGTGAAGCAGAATGTGTGTTTGTAATAAACAAATACATCAAGACATTTTTAAATTTAAACCGTTGCTTACGGAAAAAGTTGTCTGGTCTAAATCAGGAGAGTGATATGCACAGATCAAGCACCATTTATAAGCCAAAACAGTTCTAAATAAATATGTTGGTGAATTTTGATGTGAGAGGACAACAGGGAATGGACTTATTTACTGGAGGAAGTGTTTTTATGGATTATGGGCTGGTATTTTGACTGAAAACTAAAACTGTAAAATGCCTTAATGCTGGATTTGTTTATTACAAACATGCAGCTTTTCACTTCACAAGTTGTTAATTAATGGACTGAAGTCATGTGGATTACTTGTGGATTATTGTGATGTTTTTATCAGCTGTATGGACTCTCATTCTGACGGCACCCATTCACTGCAGAGGATCCATTGGTGAGCAAGTGATTTAAAGCTAAATTTCCAATGAAGAAACAAGGCATGAGGGTGAGTACATTTTCAGCAAATTTTCATTTTTGGATGAACTATTCCTTTAAGACATTTTTATATACACTGTACAACCAATATTGGAACTGCGAAGTTTGTAGAAATATGAAGGCCTCATAGCCTATTTCATCATTCTCTGCCACTTTCGCCTCTGGTTATGGCTGAAATGGCTGAAAAATATGGTCCAAGGAATGAATCACCTGGGAGAGCAGGTACTGTCACACTGACAAGTGACAAACAGTCTGCTATTGTTATTCTCCATGTAGCCTTGCATGGCACAGCCCATGGATAGGGCTGCGTTTCAAGACACATAATACTCCTGCATTGTTTTGGTTGTGTTGATTACGCATGTACTGCAGTTAGCTAGTCTCACAGGAGCCAAGATTATTATTTAGAATGCTAAATTAACCCACCTCAGAGGCACAACAAAAGTGTCGCATTTGTAGATGCAACTATCATGTGCAAAATCTCTCTAGAAATGAGGTTTAAAAAAAAATCTCAGGGAATTTTTTTTTTTACACTTAATCTATGCAAATGTTTGGCCAAAAAAAAGCAAATGGAAATGCTCTTATAGTCCAGCTTCCTCCAGCACTCAATTAAACATGACTGACTGCACATCGCTGGCAAAAATGTTGCCTTGCCACACTTTAGTTCCTCTTTTGCAATGAGTTAGGAACCACACTGAGAAATGCATAATCTAAAAGAAAATGAGAAATGCGAAAGAAATAATATACTGCAAATTAGTACACTGGTACACAAAGAAAAGAATGTTACAGTTCATGAAACACAGAGATTACCTGACTGCAGAGTGTTGGATGCAAATATGAATAAATAATCATTAAAGGGGTTCACATAAATCACTATTACACAGGCCAACAAACTTTCTTTTTTCTTTCTTTTTTTTTTTCAAATACCATTTGAACAATGAATTGTTCTCAATAAGACCAGCCACGTTCAACCAGTTCATATCAACATATGAACATTCATACCTTTCAAAAGGAAAAAGCATGTTGCATTTATGTAATTATAGTGCTTAGAAATGTTAATATACATAAACTAAAAAATGATATTTGAGTTCAAATATTCAGGAACTACTAATTTACAATTACATGTCACAACTCTATAAATAGTTGATTCTGACTGGTCAATCAAAGCATCTGAACTATGATATTTTCTAATATTTGCAGTTGCCTATATCAGCACTATTTATGGGGTAACTGAAGCTCTCTTGTGCTTTATATAAATGCTACTGGTGCCATCTTTCATCTCAGTTATCGATTGAAATACTGTGTTACATAGTGTTATACTGTATAACTCAGATGATAACATAGTTTTTATTCATATTTTTAATTAGTTTTTTTTCTGTTTTCATTTTTTTAGTTGAAGTTTTAGTAATTTTGTTTTAATCCTTTTTATTCGTTTTTGTTTTTTATTATTTAAAATTTTAAGTTCATTAATTTTGATTTCACTTTCACAAGTTTTAATTATTTTAGTACATAAAGTTAAACTAAATGAAAATGAGAAATCTCGCAGTGGCAACTAGCTGAAATAAAATAAGCTGAATTTTTTTTATATATATATATCAGTTAACATTCATAGTATTTCAAGTAACCTTTTTTATGGTTTTAGTTATAGTCAACAATGGTGTAATGCCAATTCCTTTGTACATTATAATGGACTTTTTTTCTTAGCAGGGGCTTTAATATGATATATAGTAGCCTGTTTATTTTATTTTGTAATGGTGTGACCAAACACTGGTCTGTTCACATATAATGGCGCGATTTTTCCTTTTAAATAGTCTATTTTATAATTCAAATGAGTTTTTAAAGCACAGCCCTTGGTAGAGAGAATATTGCATTCAGCTGAGTTGAGTTGCTAGGCAATAGCTTGCTAAAGCTATTAGCCAGACCATGAAAGGTTGAAATGCAAGCGGAGAGAGATAAGCAAGAGTAGCCTATAACAATTTTCCTGGAGCTTTTCTTCATAGGTTTCTGGAAAAAACATCATTGTGACCTTCTGAACCTTAAAGGAACTGTATTAACATTTTCACATTTATAAGTCCAGTTATAAGATTTATTGCACCAAAACTGTGGATTTACGTTATTTACACAACCTTTTTCAACCTTCTCTCTAGCCCCTCAGCCATCTGTTTTTCTATTGCCTTTAAGAAAATTGATTAGGCTCTTTATTTTTCATAGTTAGAAAGGCTGAGAAGCTTCTGGAAGCAGTTAACCTCATCTACCGTCATCTTCTCCACCTGCTGCTATGCTTCTCATGTTCTCATGCTGAGCACCACGAGGCTCATCAGGCTCTCCACACTCCTGTGATCATGCAGAGTGGCTATTTCCCTTTCATCTGCAAAGCTGCATCACAAGAAAATTATACATACAAGTAGCAGATAAGCAGGATTCCTGGAGTCCTGTCAGGGCAGGTTGCCCTTCAGTTACCACTCAGTTTAGCATGAATTTCTCACACAGGTGGTCTGTAAAGTGAATTTCTGCTCGTAAAAGATGCAGACGCATGCTCAGCCCAATGCTCATCAAGGTTTAGTGAAGGAATGAAATGTATTAATACTGGAAACACACAATGTTGTTTAAACTTGAATGATCTTATTAAATGCACGAAGCCAAGTTTAGAAGTACTCTATAGAGATAACAAAAAATGGACTAAAAGCAACAAAATCCAATTGATTTTGGACTTTTAGAATAATTCTAAAAACATCCACTTCAGGTCACAGTACACATCTTTTTGCTGTGAAAACTGTACTGATTTTTATAAAGTAAACATAAGAATATTTGTATATTGTTTGCAATATTTCAAAATGAACACCTACTGAACTGAACCAACTTAGGTTTGCTTGATTATCCTTACATATTTTTTTTTTTAAATATCGTGTTAAATTCTGAATGTCAAATATTATACATCAGGCTTTTGAGGAACATTTATTTGTTCATCTCTCAATCATCATTGTATTGCATTGCATTATATGTTTTGCATTTTTGAGTTTTGATCATAAAACTAAGCGTTTAATCTTAGTCACATTAAAATCATATAATTGGGAGATATAGAGTGAAAACTGATATTTACATGCATTTTATGTAAGTCTGCTACTGTTGTAAAGATCTCATTGATTTACATTATAATATATCAGAATTTCAACTTAATTTTTTGCCATATAAATATCAACTGCACCAAAAAGCAATTTTTTTGCTCAGCTTGGGCCTCTAAATATAATTAAGAAGTATGAGCTCCATATTCTCGTATATCATACTGTATGAGCCTGATGATGTATCAAATATGATTCTCAACAATAAACATATATGTAAACATTTTCTTTTTCATATATCTGTAAAATATCTTGTCCATTCAGTTTAAAAAAATATATTGACTATTAATTTGATTTTGATTGACTGTATGACTTTTCTGACTATTATTTCATACGCCATGCTTTACAGGGTTAAGTTGCTTTTGCTTGCTAACTTTGTTTGCTTGAAAAAAAAAACTCCCCGATGACTTGCAATGATAATTTTTCCATTTCTTTCAACACATGGATTAAATTGCTGCACCATTAAGGTTTATTTGCAATAGGACTTATTAGTGTTCATTGTAAAGTGGCATTTGAATACTTTTAGAATCACATGATACGTTTTGTTGAGCTTTAGGATTTATAAAAGTGAAACAGCAGGGGAAGAGAGAGGGGTTAGTCTCATGAGAGGCTTAAGCTGTATATTTTATAAAGCTGATTTAAAGTACACATCATGCGTAATGTCAGTCCTGTCCGTGCACAGCGGTAATCAATAATAAAAAGTAATCAAATATGAAGTCAGATTTCAGCTGGAATCTTGCCATTCTGCAAATACATAGAGATTTTGGATCTATCAGACAGATAAATAACTGTTGATTTACCAGTATTTACTTAGTTACATAATAATATGCAAATTTAATAATAAAGTATGCAAAAAGTAACTAGTTAAAAGGGTAAAGAACTTGAAATCACTTCACACATCCACAGACATGCAGTGGTTGGATTAAGTCATACATATTCATGTTTCATTTGTGCTTGGCGTTCTGTCCACGTGATTCCTCTTGGCACGGCATCAAACAGTGGGGTGATGGGGTGACAGGCTCTCTTCTGCTTAAAGGCAAGTGTTGGAGCTTTGCTCTGTATCCCAATGTAACTCTGATGAGTCTCCAGAGACACAAAGCATTAAGTCAGCATCTAAGAACTACAAAATAAGAAGCAAATTTGAAGAAATGCTAACTTTTTTTCAAAGAAAGTGTTTTGCAAGTATGTTAAGTTCAAAAGGGAGGTTTGTGCTGTTAGAGAAATCTGTTTATGTTGACTAATTCTGAATGGAATAATAAAGAGACGTTCCTATCTTGTAGCACATGCTCATGTTCCTACAATATATGTCTTAATATTTTGGATAAATGTTAAACACATATTAAGTTTAATTTACTGAATAAAATCTGACATTCACAATAAAAAAAAACAAAAAAAAACAACAACAACAACTTGAAATTGCCCTCTGGTAAGTGAACTTTCAATACAGTTGAATGAGTTATACAGTTGATTGATATATATTTATATTTGCCATTGTGTAAATAATTAATAAAAAAATAAATGTATATATGTAATTAACAGTAGTTTGTTTCATATACTGTTGTATGGATCTCATTGATTTACACTATATATATATATAATCATATTTATTATTATTATTATTATTATTATTATTATTTAAATAATTAATTATTTACACAAACCGCAAAAAAAAGAAAAAAAGAAAAAAAGATCCTGACCAGAACATTTCGGTGAAAGTCTGATATACCCTTTTACAGAAATGCATATACAGTATATATATATATATATATATATGCATATATAATATTGCAGGCATATTCATAACAGAAATGAACCTGAAGTCATCACTGACATCTGCACTTAAAAACCCAAAACAATATTGAAATGTACCTAAGGGTCAACTGCATTGGAATTAATCCATCGGATGTTCCTCTGGTTTGTTAAAAGTGGTAAAATTATCCAAAAAGCTGATCTGGGCATCTCAACAATAATGATTTTAAGCCGCATCAACTGAATGGTGGAAAATGACCCTCATTGACCACCTCTCCCCAAGGCGCAGGAGAAATTGCACTATTCATTTCAGTCTCTGCTGAGACCTCACACTGGGTTCTGACATTAGTCCATTCAATTAGTCCTGTCCTCAAAGAGACATGACCTCCCTCTGGCAGAAGTTTCCATCTTCAATTTTACTGTTTTTACACCTGATTGGAGGCATTGACAAATGTGGATGTGAACTTTTTGGTTGGAGTTTAATTAGTTCCATTTATATATACAATATAGTGCAATTTTTAATTATATTATTTATATAATATATTGAGTAAAAAGATGAATTTTCAAAAATATTAATTTAAATTACTGGTCATTCCTTTTGTACAAAGGAGTTCAAATTTTGAAAACAATGTATGACTTGAATAATAAAACATAAATAGACTCTTTCTGTCTAGGAACAGTGGGAACATTAAGTTTTAAGGCTATGACTGGCTGAGCATGACCTGAAAAGATTAGAAAAAAATCAGTCACATTGGCCCTCAGGTGGTGCACTTGTTGACGGGACTGTATTCGGCTGCTTTGGATATGTACTCATTCTGGACCACCGTAGGGAATTTGCAGTAAAGAGTGAATGAGTAATCACCAGTTGTAGCGTAAAAGAAAAAAAAGGGCTGAAATAATGAATACAAATCTCAGTATTAATATGCATCTCTTATGACCAGTTGTCATTCAATGAGAAAGGCAGGTTCTTTAAATTTTTATGACTGTGCACATCAGTTCTTTCATCATATACCATCAGAATTCAAGTCAGTAAGAAGTCAAGATATTTTTAAAGAAATCAATACTTCTATTTTATGTTTGTTGTTTGTAACAAAATATTGCATTATTTGTACACTTTAAACAAAAATTGTGCTATGTAGATATAAGACCATAAGAGGAACCCCTTTCTCCTCAGATTTTACATATGTGACCCTGGACCACAAAACCAGTCATAAGGGTCAATTTATTGAAATTGAGATTTATACATTATCTGAAAGCTGAATAAATAAGCGTTCCATTGATGTATGGTTTGTTAGGATAGGACAATATTTGCCTGAGATACAACTATTTGTAATCTGGAATCTGAGGGTGCAAAAAATATTGAGAAAATCATCTTTAAAGTTGTCCAAATGAAGTTCTTAGCAATGCATATTGCTAATCAAAAATTAAGTTTTGATATATTTACAGTAGGAAATTTACAAAATATCTTCATGGAACATGATCTATACTTAATGTCCTAATGATTTTTGGCATAAAAGAAAAATCTATAATTTTGACCCATACAATGTATTTTTGGCTATTGCTACAAATATACCCCAGCGACTTAAGACTGCTTTTGTGCTCCAGTGTCACATATGTTACTCCACTCTCATATGTTTGCTTTGAATGGGAATTTACTACAATGGCAAAAGCTGCTTTGAATCACTTTTATGCTTTTCTGAGGTCAGGAAGTCTCGTGTGAGACAAGAATCTTGAAAAAATAAATATGGTTTCCACAAAATATTACGCAGCACATCTGTTTTTAACACTGATAATAGTAGGAACTGTTTCTTAGATTGATTTAATAGAAATGATTTCTGAAGGATCATGTGACACTGAAGACTGGAGTAATGGCTGATGAAAATTCAGCTTTGCCATCACAGGAATAAATGACATTTTAATATATATTATAATACAAAACAGTTATTTTATTTAAATAATATTTCACAATATTACTGTTTTTGTTGTATTTTTGATTAAATAAAATACCTTTAGAAGAAGCATAAGAAGCTTCTTTCAAAAACATGAAAAAAAAAATAAGCGTTTGAAAAAAAAAATAGATAAATAAATGAATATAAATAAATAAACAAACCACAAACATAACATTTTGAGTGGAAAGTTCATAGTTATTTAAGAACTGAAGACATTCAATTAAGCCAGTGTTGTTGTTTTTCAGATGATCATTTTATTTTTTTACAGCGCATAATGTAAAGAGCAATGTTTAAAATCCTCTTTTTAGCATAATGATTGGTTGATAGGTGAGTAATTTGCTGTTGTCCAAGATGTACTAGCATGGATTAGCATTTACAAAATGTGATGTGGGAACAAGTTTTTGACTACCTTCAAGATATGACCATACAACATTTTGCTCCTCTTTTTTTCTATTTAGCACTGTACACTTCATCACCCAAGGCCAGATAACCCCAAACCCATGTTCATACCAGATGTAAACGGTGTCAGTGACAAAGTGCTGTGTAAGGTCCTTGTAAACTGCACTATGCTAAGCCCAAATGCCACCTTCATAACTGATTCCATTTTTTTCTCTCTCTTATAATAGTGTTATATTCCATCCCTACTGTGTTATTCCTATGTATGTCTGCACTATGTCTGTACTTTCTTCTGCACTGGAAGCTCCTGTATTACCCATACTTGGTAATAAAGCTCTTCTGATTCTGATTCTGAACAGCCCTCAAGATGGCCATGAACACTGTCTCTAAAAGGATGTAAGAAAATGATTGAAACTCCTTATTGTGCATAAAACAAGATCTCAGGCCATGAACCTGCAAGTTTCACACTCCCTATTTTTTTAACCTCTTAAAGACTACAGAGGGAAACAATCTGTTGGGTCTTGTTCTACCCAGCATGCTCTGCAGGATGATCCGTACGGCCTTTAGCAGGGCTCTTTTGGCTGTATGGTTCTGAGTACTAACAGAACGGTTAATGGAGAGTGTGAGGCACCGACCGATCAGAATTGGGATTCTGGGACCAGGAAGTGATTAATGTGGTTTGAGGAATGTTTTATCAGAGGCACAGGACAAATTTAGCAAGCTGTGGATTGTGTTAAGGGCACTCTCACTTTGTAATGGCTGGAAAATAAGAAACTTATTTAAGTGCATTAGGTGCTGAGTGCTTTTCTATGTGCTTGTTAGTGTGTTCCGGATGGTTACTAGGTGACTTTTTACAGGCCAGAGTCATAAAGCTTACCAGAATGCTTCCCATGGCTTGGATCTCTTCCTTCAAAGTTTTAGTATTGTTATTGCTAAAACTGAAATAAAATTACAATTGAATTAAAGCTAAATTCAAACAAAATAAAATAAATGCATGACTGCAATAAAATGCATTACCTAACATTAACACATTTGTTACAGTATTTATTATGTATTAAACATTTTAAATATAATAAATAACAAAATTTCTCAAATGAAAACTAAAAAATATATTTGAAAAAAAAAAAAAAACGTCAAAATTATAATAAACTTTATAAATCATCCTCCAAGTGAATATTATGTGTCTAATCGCTTAGAAATTTAATAGTACAATTTGACATATCAAGTTAAACAACAAATTATGCAGCAAGTTTTAATATTCAGGGTTAGGGATTTGTTCAAATCACTATTGCCACAATAATAATTATTGCCTTAGCAAACTCCATTAATGATTCAAAAGTAACATTAATTTCTCTTTTTATAATGGACAAATAATAAATGATTCTTTAAATAGTTGAGCTAATCAAGCACTGAATTTTAACACAGGCGTCTGAATAAATAATTAGGAATAAATTGCTATTGCATGAAAAATATTATCAGGCAAACCCATTCAAAAGGCTGTAACATAAGGGCAAATAACAACAAACATCCTGCATATGAATACAAACACAACAACGGGTCTATTGTACATTTCTCTATTTATAGCAACCCGTGCAGCTGTTCTGCAAATGTGACATACAGTAAATTGCAAATGAAGCACGAGCAATATGCTTAATTCAAAGATGAGCTTTGGATTAAAGCCTGAGTAGGTATATTACATGGTTTCACTCCCCCTCCTGCCCCGACTCACATCTGCCCTCTGTGTCAGACTCAAAATTACTCTCAAGTCAGCTGATTAACCAGATGACGCGTAAATGACGACTCTACCACAAACCCAAATCGTGACTGTAAATCATTTTAATTCCCAAGCAATCTATGCAACTGTTTCAGCAGCTGTTTGAATGTTTTTTTGGTTGGAGTTCTGCAATAATCACTGATAATCTAAGCAATAATTCACTGTTTAACTATACCAAAGCAGAGACTGTGAAAAATCATAACCAGAGCATATTTATAAAAGCCAAAGTCATATAATAGGCATTTTACAAGAAAATACTATTTCATACAATTTTTATATATATACTATATATATACATGCACACACTATCTTTCTTTTAAATTTAATGTTTAATTCAATGTGTTAGTTGCCATTTCTTTGTAACTGTTTGTGAAATTTACAGTTTCTGAGTAAAAATTGTTTCTACAACAAATGTTTTTCAGTGTGATATGTTTTTTAGATTTCAAAGCACGAATAATATATAATTCAATATAACCAAACACAAAATTATTTATAGTTGTTGGACTCATAAGCATATGTAATGCACATGCAATTTTAAACTTTAGAACGTTAAATCTATAATTAGTAAGAAAAAAAATCTATCTTTATACTTCAAAATTCCATGTTTAATTCAACATGAGACTTGCGGTTTCTTTGTGATTAGTTGTGAAGTTTACTAGCAATTTCTGGGTGAAAATTGTTTCTACACCAATTTCTATAATGGGCATCAAAATAAAGCACAATCCTATTGTAATAAATGATTAAATAAATATGTTAAATTCACAGGAACACTCTGGACTCCTCAAAATGTCAACAGAGAAGGTCAATATCCTACTGTTTTGCTCCAAGATGATTTCAAAACTGAAATTATGACATATACCAAGAGTTGCCTTGCCATTTTGTGGAAATTCGCTGCCATCTAGTGAAATAACTTTGTATTTTCCTGTCACCAAAATACAAAAAGATATAGCATAATAGTGATGACCAACTACAGTACATGCTGCATGTTCAATAATTAGCCATTAGCACTCATTAACATAAAATTACTCATAAAATTATTCTGCCTGCCTAATGAAATCACTCCATCTTGACTATCTAACATTGCAATGCCTGTAGTTTCTAAAGAGCTTAAGAATTCAAAGTCTGCATGAAAATAGCCCACTTTTGCTCAAATAAGCAGATGAATGTGAGCAATAAGCAAGATACTGTAATGCTGTTCCTCACATATTAATGTGGCGCTTGACTTGCCCAAGGGCCTCAACAATGATCTAACTTTGCAAAAAAGTATTTCTAAGTAATCAACAAAGCTTGTAAAGTGCAATGCGCCCACATGATTTGTGAGAAGAATGCCTGGGGCTAGCTTTAGTGACGTTCTGCTTTTTATTTGCAAATGTGAATTTTGTAATGCAAATATGGTTGTACATTTGCTAATGTGCAGTTTTGTTTTGCTACATCATTTGAAACAGTACAACTATATTGCCTGTGAAATTATAACATAAGATATACTGAGAAAGCAACAATGATAACCAAAACAGTTTCTCATTCTCATTATTCTCATTATTTGAAACATATGGTATGCCTATGCATAATTTAACCTGTTAGTGTTCCACTCTGCCGCCAGCGGTACACTGCGTGTTTTTGAGGGTTAACTTCATTACTTATAACTTAAAAAAAAAAAAAAGCTAAACGTCACATATCTTTGGAAAGCTGAGATTCTTGTGATTCGAATGATGCAAATTTAAAATGTCCATTTTAAGATATTATCAACACAGCAAGTACAACCAGTCTCTTTGTCAGACTGCCAACAAGGCTTCATGCTGTGATCCCATTGTGTTTTCCAGCTAATAGCTCCCAGCTCTAGTCATCTTCAGGCATCTGTTTACCAAAAAAAAAAAAAAAATGTAGGGAGAACGTTTAGAAAGTTATATTACTTAATACCAGTAAGACTTACAGTGCTTTTGAGGTTTGTTCTGTTTAGGATACAGTTAATGGAGAATGGTTGGTTCGATATCACCTCAGGGCCGATCGAGTCAAAGGTCAGTGGATAGGGTCAAAAATGTGTCATAGCTCCAATACTGTTTAAAAAGTAGTACGAAATATAGTGCATCAGCTGCACACAATATTATATTATTGATCATTAAAATTAGTTTTTTGGAGACATTTTGAAAAGCGAAAAGCTGCATGTTTGTAACAAACATTCACTTGCTTTGGACTAAAATACGAGTTCTCAATCCATAATATTGCTTTCTCCAGTGAAAAAGTTGTCTTCAAGCACTTCAAGCAAAAACAGTCCAAAACAGTTCTGTACAAATATGTCAGTTAAATTTGATATGAGACGACAGAAGGGATGGACATTTTCACTGGAGGAAACATTATAATGAATTATGGACTTTGTTGAAGGGCCTTAATGAAGGATTTGTTTGGACTCTCATTCTGACAGCACCCATTCACTGCAGAGCACTGTAAGTGATGTAATGGCAATTTTCTCTGAATCTGTTTCAATGAAGTAACAAACTCATCTACAGCTTTGATGGCCTGAGGGTGAGTACATTTTCAGCAAATATATATTTTGAACTATTCCTTTAAGTGAACCCTACAGAATGTGCAGTTCTGGCTGTGACCATCAGGGGACACACAATCCCCACAATCTAACTGCTTCTGTGGAAAAGCTGTCTATGAAGTTTGGGTAGCTAATTTTCTCCAGTCTTTGATGCAAAGTGACACTTACACAACAGGCCGTCCTAAATGTTTGTCATGTCAGTCTCACTCTCTGCTCTGTCAGTAAATGCAAAGGAAGAGCACAAAAAAAAAAAAGTGACAGAGGCTTCTTTCAGAGGCTTACCATCTGATTAGCCTTTTGCTCCATTTATTCGCTGCTTTACCAATCAATGGAAGATTGATTGAGATTTTTGTGCTTTTCGTGTTACAATTATCTGGAATTTGAGACAGTGCCTCAAATTTGCCAATTTTTGCCAATTGCCAATTTGACAATTGCCAGACAGCTTAATACCAGGATATAAAAGACTTCAGACAGTCCAGGGATTGCTTTTTTACCCTAATCTCAACATTGTTAAGAACTTTTTATTTACTTTGCGTACATTATCTACTGCTGATGGAGGACAAAGACTCCATACACCACTATACTTTGTATTGGTAACACTTTACAATAAGGTCTCATTTGTTAACATTAGTTAATGCATTAACTAACTATTGTAGTTAAAGGAATAGTTCTCCAAAAAATGAAAATGTATTCACACTCGGGCCATCAAACAGTTGTTTAAACTTAGTTTAAACAGATATGCGAACGAATGGATCCTCTGCAGTGAATGGGTGCCGTTTTTTTATACCATCACTTCAGACCAAATAATCCACTTTTCATGCTTCTTCACATCAAAATCCACTGACATATGTATTTGTTTAGAACTGTTTTGGACTGTTTTCACTTGAAAATGATATATATTTCTCTCCGGATTCAAACGAAATTACTTTTTCTCTGGAGAAAGCAATATTATGGATAGAGGACTGTTTGCAGTTAAAAACGTCTTACTAATAGATTTGTTTATTACAAACATGCAGCTTTTCACTTCACAAGATGTTAATTGATGGACTGGATTATTGTGATGGCTTTATCAGCTGTTTGAACTCTCATTCTGACGGCACCCATTCACCACAGAGGATCCATTGGTGAGCAAGTGATGTAATGCTAAATTTCTACAAATCTGATTCTATGAATAAACAAACTCATCTACACCTTTGATGGCCTGAGGTGTGTACATTATCATTAAATTTTCATTTTTGGGTGAACTATTCCTTTAAAATAGTGAAATTAAACCTTATAAAGTGTTACCTTTATGTATAGAGATTAACTATATTAATAGAACTTAATATTTATACACCATGACCCAATCTACATATTGTGGAGGACTGCTATATCTAAGTTTACTTTAAAAATCACACAACGTCAAGAATGCTGCTTGTGCTCAGTCTCCTAACCATTTCCTTTCATGTTTCGGTTCAGTTCTAACCACAGGCCCTCAGTAGCAGTAAATCTCGGATGCAGGACGCTGGTTCTGCCTCACAGGGAATCTGATGGATCACTCTTACCCTGCATATAAGCCATGATCGAGAACGCTAGCCCACCCAGCTCCCTGGAATACCGATAGGATTACATTCATAGAGACTTCAAAACTTGAGCTTCTGCAAAACTTCTTCTTACACAAAAAGCACCAAGGGTCCTATTTTAACGATCTAAGCGCATGGTCTAAAGAGCACTGCGCAATTTCGTTTAGGGCGTGTCCGAATCCACTTTTGCTAGTTTAAGGACGGGAAAAATGGTTGGCGCGCCAGGCGCATTGTCTAAAAGGGTTGTCCCTATTCTTTTAATGAGCAATGGGTGTATTTTGGGCGTAATGTGCCATAAACCAATCAGAGTCTCATCTCCCATTCCCTTTAAAAGCCAGTTGCGCTCACGCCATGGCGGATTCGCTATTTACATGGCGGAATTTGCAAGCGCAAAACGGAACGCTTCTCTAGCGAGGGAACGGATCTGCTCGTGCACGTAATTGAAACATGCAAAGACTATTAATTATGACATGTAGGCATTTTTATATTTATGTACACAATAATAATCTTTTACATTTTAATCCTTTAATTTTTCATTTAAAACAATGTTTGTGTGCGTCCCTGTGTGTGTAATAAGCAAAGTGTACGCACATTGTGCACCTGCCTATAGGCTCATATTACTGACGCGCTCTTTAAATAACAAAAAAAAAACAAAATAAAAAAAATATTGCGCCAGACTTTAGACCAGGTTTTAATTGGTCAATGGCGCAATCTATTTCAGTTCCTCAAAATAGCAACAAGCCAACAATGCGCCTGAACACACCTCATTTTCAGACCAGCACGCCCATGTGCGCACAAATGGGAGCAAATGCATTTGCTATTTAAACAACGTGGCGTAGGAGGTGAAAATGACAACTGCGTCAGGTTGAAACTAGCAAAGAACACTTGCGTCGCCCTGGCGCCACATTGCGCCAGGTGTATGATAGGGCACCAAAACTTTTTGGGGACATGGTATGGTAATGCCATATATTTCTGTGCCATGGTATTCTCTGAAATACCCTGTAAATACTATGGTACATGAATATGGTAATCACTCAGTGCCTATTAGTATGGTACATGGACTATTTTCTATCAAAGATTTTAACTTACAATAAAAAAATGATTTCATCAAAAATTTTCACTACTTTTACCAACTTTTTGCCTGCACTAGTTCATTTTAAGTGAAGTGAGTGTGAAGTTACGTGTGGCCAAGTATGGTGACCCATACTCGGAATTTGTGCTCTGCATTTAACCTATCCAAGTGCACACACACAGAAGTGAACACACACGGAGCAGTGGGCAGCCATATTGCCACGGCGCCCGGGGAGCAGTTGGGGGTTCGGTGCCTTGCTCAATGGTCTCACCTCAGTCGTGGTATTGAAGGTGGAAGAGAGTGTTGGTTATTCACTCCCCTACCGACAATTCCTGCCAGACCTGAGACTCAAATCCACAACCTTCAGGTTACAAGTCGAAGTGTGGCCAAGTATGGTGACCCATACTTGGAATTTGTGCTCTGCATTTCACCCATCCAAGTGCACACACACACACACACACACACTGTGAACACACACCCGGAGCAGTTGGTAGCCATATTGCTGCGGCACCTGGGGAGCAGTTGGGGGTTCGGTGCCTTGCTCAATGGTCTCACCTCAGTCGTGGTATTGAAGGTGGAAGAGAGTGTTGGTTATTCACTCCCCTACCGACAATTCCTGCCAGACCTGAGACTCAAATCCACAACCCAGATTTTCCCTGCCTTCTCTGAGCTGACCTTGTCAGCGAGACCCATCTCTTGAAGGACTCTGAAACATAGCTCTGAAACACTGAAAAAGTTCACAAATTCAGCCCTTTAACCAATCCAAGTGCACACACACAGCAGTGAGTAGTGAACACACACACACACACCCAGAGCAACCATATTGCTGTGCACATCTGTGCCTTGCTCAAGGGTCTCACCTCAGTCGTGGTATTGAGGGTAGAAGAGAGTGCTGTACATGCACTCCCCCCACCAACAATTCCTGCCGGACCTGAGACTCAAACCCACAACCTTCAGGTTACAAGTCTGACTCTCTAACCATTAGGCCACGACTGCTTCAAATGGTACGGTGTAATTTTTAGTACAAATATTCCATGCTGCTTCTTCATTAGTATGGGGTCATAAAACCAACATGCATAATAATTATTAAAAAACTAAATATTACATTATACATGTAACAAAATATTGCATTATTTGTACACACAATTATAAATATTTCTGTATAAGATTTGTATCTAAGATTTTATAAGATTTTTAAAAAGAAATTGATACTTTTATTCAACAAGGATGCATTAAACTGATCAAAAGTGACAGTAAATACATATATATTACAAAAGATTTCCATTTCAGATTAATGCTATTCTTTTAAACCTTCTTTCATCACAGTATGTATCATGGTTTCCCAAAAAAAAAAAAAAAAAATTAAACAA
>NW_015544213.1:509146-517751 GCF_001515605.1 Sinocyclocheilus anshuiensis | reverse complement strand
CAGTAGCTGATTCAGAAGCGCCAGATTGCCTGATAGCAAAGTCAGAATTACCTCCTCTCCTAGATTCGTGAAACGGTCGTCCATAAAATGCATTGCTGTTCTGTTGTAAGTGATCTTAAAGATTCCTAAATGCATCTACTTTCGGAAGGCCAAATAAAGTGCTTTTGCTTTCGCCTAGAAACACACAGCGTCTCCCTGACATGGCTGCTTCAACACTAACTGCGGTTACTGAAACCACGCCTTCTTTCTTTGCGTGAACATGTGGGCCGCATTATGCAAATATTCCCACATAGTGACCTAGATATGTGGGGGCGTGTTAGAACGAGCCGTTTTAGGGGGGTGTGGCAGAGTCTTAACTTTGATAAAGAATATCTCTTTGGTTTTGAGACTTTAGTCTTTGCAACTTCAGGGATCTTATCTATTCACGAACAGCTTGTAACACTCCAAAGAGAAAGGAAAACTTGAAATCGCATCATATGACCCCTTTAATATAAGTTCCCTATCTGACTGGCTGTATACTGTATCCCACAGCTCAATATTACAGACATATACAAATCCTGCCCAAATAATTACACTTATTTGCACACACATTTATTTTCTGATTATACTTCTAGATAAGCTCAAATCTCATAACTGGCAATAAAATTGAGAATTTTTGCTTAGAAGGAAACACTATATTCAATCACTCAAAAACAACTCCTCATTATTTAGAGAGAGTCATGGCAGATTAAAGCCTTGGAAAATAATTTTGGAAGTGCCTATAATGTTGGAAGTGTAAAATGAAATGTGTAAGAGCTGTAGTCTTTTATGACGCTTTTTTAAAATAGATGAAAACGCTTCAGGCCTCCTTTTTAAGAGACTTCTGTGCTGTATATAAAATTATATTATAGTCTTGTCGTCCTAGAATATGTTCAGCTCTGGAAGATAAAGTTGAATATTTTTGAATTAGTTAGAAGCATTTTATCATCTTTAGATATGTATTATAGTAGATTAAAGTGACTTATTTGACATATGCACATACACATATACTCTGGTTTTAATTACATAGATTAAAATGGCAGCATAAAAGGGATACTTTACTTTAAAAAAATTGGCTGACAATTTACTCACCCTCAGGCCATCCAAGATGTAGAGTTTGATTTTGTTATTAGAACAAATTTAGCATTATATCACTTGCTCAACAGTGGATCCTCTGCAGTGAATGGGTGCCGTGAGAATGAGTGTCCAAACAGCTGATAAAAACATTACAATAATCCACAAGCAATGTAAGTAAAACACAAGCTGCTTATTTGTGAGAAACAAATATATAATTAAGCCATTTTTAACTTCAAAACAATACTTCCAGCTAAAATATTGCTTTCTCCAGTAAAATGTAGCATTATATCACTTGCTCACCAGTGGATCCACTGCAGCGAATGGGTGCCGTCAGAATGAGTGTCCAAACAGCTGGTAAAAACATCACAATAATTGACAAGTAATCCACACCACTCCAGTCCATCAATTAACGTATTGTGAAGCAAATAGCTCTGTGTTTGTAAGAAACAAATTCATCATTAAGGCTTTATATTCATCATTTGAACTTTAAACTGTCTCTTCTGGCCAAAATATGAGTCCATCCATGCTTTCTCCAGTGAAAAGTCAATCCCCTAAAAAAAAAAAAAAAAAAATGAAGCAGCCCAACGGTTTTCACCACTGAGCTACAAATCAGCATGAATGATTTCTGAAGGATGATGAGACACTGAAGACTGGAGTAATGATGCTAAATATTCAGCTTTGCTTTCACAGGAATAAATTACATTTTTAGAAACCAATATATTTAACTAGAAAAAAAACTGAAAAAATATTTAAATAATTTTAAATTGTAATAATATTTCACAATATTGCTGCCAAATCTTTGAACAGCAGTGTACATTTGTATATATGTCTATAAATTAATAAACAAATATATATGAGTGAGTCAAAGAGTGAAAAAGATCAAAATAGAGCAAGCACAGCTTGAGTATCGTGTGTGTGTGTTGGCATGGTTAGTGGGAGGATGTGAATCCAAGGCTATTTTGCCAGTGGATAGATGGATAGATTCTGTATTAATAATGCAATAATGTGATTGGATGCACTCAAGCTACATTACTCATCACTGAGCTGAAATAGTTCACCAGTAATGTGAAGGTCACTTCACATAATGTGCTGGCTGCTTTTGCCGATGAAATGTGCTGTTTTGTCACCTACAGCCAAACTGCATTTTGGTGCAGGGTACGATTTAATGCCTTAAAGGGGTCATATGATGCTTTTTTAAAGATCATTACTGTTTTAGCTTGTATACGGTGCTTGATCTGTGCATATTTCTCTCCTGATTCAGACAAGATGAGTTTTTCACTGGAAAAAGCAATATTATGGATAGTGGAATCTTATTTTAGCTGTAAGCAATGGTTTGAAGTAAAAAATGGCTTAATGGTGGATTTGTTTCTCACAAACAAGTAGCTTGTGTTTTACTTACATTGCTAGTGGATTATTGTGATGTTTTTATCAGCTGTTTGGACTCTCATTCTGACGGCACCCATTCACTGCAGAGGATCCATTGGTGAGCAAATAATGTAATGCTAAATTTCTCCAAATCTGTTCCGGTGAAGAAATAAACTTATCTACTTTTGGATGGCCTGAGGGTGCATACATTTTCAGCAAACTTTAATTTTTGGATGAACTATTGCTTTAAAATGTCTCTACTCCTGTGTCCAAGTATGCATACTTCTCTGCAACACAATCAGCTATAGATGTCTGGTAATGTATTTATAATCCACACCTTCACACCTAAAGAACCTCACTGAATATATCACATACTCTAAAAGTACAAGGATATCTTATGAGCACTGTTTAGACATAGTCACTTTTGAGATTACAGCTGTGCAGTGGAGTGTCTCTCTCCCCTCCACTCCACTCAGCTGCTTTGAATCACATCATTAGAAACCATTAGAGAGGAAAATCTGTGTCACCTCACCATTCTAGCGATCCAGTCCCTCTAGCTTCTCCAGAACTGATATATGTCACTTTACTGTTCTCCACTCTTACAGAATATCCTCATCTCATCAGTCCACTGCAGGATTTTATGATTTATTACTCTCACAGCTTCCATGCTAATTTCCCTGGTGCTTGGCCACTGCAGCTCTTCATTTTCTTGTTCCATACACATCCCAGCTCTGGTCCTCTGAGTTTTGTGACGATAAGTCAGACTTTGACTGCAAGGATAAAAGAGAAATTTTGAATGAATCTTTTGAATGAAATACTTGATTTCTGACTGATGAAATTCTACAGGGTCCAAAGTCTGAGACCGAACTGAAAAATCCGGAATAAAAAATCTAACTTAAAACTTGATATGAACAAAGTTTTAGGATTTTGACACATTTTAAGTGAAAAACATGATATTTAAGATTCTGCTCTATTTCTCTGTCACCAGTCAAATAAGTAAATGTCTGATGTTATTGCTTCCATTGAAGCAAAAGCTTTCAAATTTTCACATTTTCACTCAAATTGTCATGGAGTTTTGAATCTTTTGAAGAGTAGTATGTCGTCTTTTAATTTTTCTTTTAGGTAAATAAAATCAATCACATTTGATGCAGTAGCAATGCATAATGCCTATCAAAACTGTAACAATGCAGCCTTTACACAAATAATCTGACATTTCCCTCAATAGTTGCTCATGGGAAGAGTGTAAAGTTGAATGGACCTCATTCAGAAAACAGAAGCCGAAGCAGATTTTTTTTTGTACATCACATTAATTTCAATGCTGCAATTTGTGTAAAAATGGCTCAGTGAACGATTTACACTGAAAGCCATTCTGCTCGTGCTTCATGAATGAGGCCAAATTAGCATAAAACGTCCCATAAAACATAATGGCCCACATCCAGGGTTTTCAACCAGGGTTCTGTGAAGATGCATACTACTGTATATAAAACAAAATTATCTTAAACTTTAATGAAATTTGTATCTATTTGAATGAACAATATCTAATGAACTGATAAGCATTGCTGTTTTAACATTATAAAGTGTTACAGTGACAATCTAGATTTTTTAAATATTTTTTTCAACATATTAGAAAGGCTGAAAACCACTGTTCTACATAAACATCATTGCATCTATATGAGAATAGAAGTCAGCACCATACATCAGAAATCATCATCATCATCATCCCCACACTGATTTTCTATCATCTTTGCTCATTTTATACTGCCATGCAGATGAGAGAGAGAGAGAGAGAGAGAGAGAGAGAGAGAGAGAGATGTGCAGGTGTTAAAACAGCAGTGAGCCTGGACTATAAACATTGAGTATGTGACTGTGTTCCTTTGCAATATTATAATGAAAACAATTATTCCATTAAAATACTAACATACTTTAAAACTGAAAACTGAGAAAGTGAGATCTCAGAGGAGGTTTGTGGATATCTGAGCAACAGAAAAAGAGCAAATGAGAACTGATTCTCTGTCTCATTCTGTTTTGAAGTCGTGTTCCTTCACTAATTGTTCATTCCTCCTCCTCATCCACATTTGACATTGCTTTTAACTCGTCTCTTGTGTAGTTAATTCCTTCTCTGTGTCGTTTTTTTATTTCTCCACTGAACAAACTCATCTCTCTTCCAGCCATTACATATCTTATGAAATAAATCAGCACTTTTAATTTATACAGTACCATCACCTCTGAAGTCAAATTATCTAGTTTCAAATGAGTTTGGACAAGGACAGTTTTAGCTGTGGGAAAGTTTAGAAGGCATGTAAAAAGGCTTTTGACATTGGATAGGTTTTAGTGAGGGGAAAGATAGCAATTAGTTTCTTAAATACACTTGATTGAATCTTAAAAATTGATTAAAAGTGAACGAAATGGAATTTCCCTTCACTCTAATGAAACTAAAACCCTTCCTGTGAAGTAAAAGTCTTTTTAATGGACCAAAGGTGGAAATAATACCTGCATATTGATAAACTTGGAAGGTGGTACAATCTCCAGCCTAGGTGACTTTTTATTTTTGTTTTATGGGATGTTGTGGAGTGATGTCAAGATGTCATTCCCCTGTACAGTGATGAATTAAATAGTGCACCTGCGCACCTGTTACTGTTGCCATGAGCAACGGCATTTAACCAATCATAAATGCAAGTGTCAAAGAAGCAAAAACACCTGCAAGTGATTAAAAATAATCAGAGTGAATACAAAAGGGTGACAACACTTTAGAACGAAGAACTTGTTTAGAAAAATGATGTGTCATTCGGCAAAGTCGTGACATCGTTTTATAGTAATCTTGGCATTTACAGCCATGCCAAGAACATGAACAAAGATGAATATATATGCTAACAGCTTTCCCCAGGTACTATAGATCCCCTAAGTCCCTCTTTTGCATTAATTACAAGCAAGCAAGCTGCACTTCCAGCTTAGCATAAGCGGGAACAGCAGCACACTTTTACTTTTATACAACAGTTCAATAAAGTTAATACTGAGTAACTTATACTTTAAATTCAATATTGCTTGCTCAACATGTAGGCTTAAATATAAAATGTGTCTAAACAACAAATGGTAGTGGTTGTATTCCTGAATGAAGCAGTGTTTTGAACGATTCGGTTGACTGAATGACTCACACACTGAATGACTCACAATGAATCGTATAAATTAATAATTCAGTGTCTCAAAAAGACAGCTGCTTGTCGCCACCTACTGGCATAACGATGTAACCTCGTTATGCCGCTTGATATTGCAAACTGGTATTTCTCATCATATTATTTTAATCTATTGTGGTAATCATAAACAAACTGGTTTGTAGCAAAACACTTATACCATTTACGCACTTAGTTATTCTTCTAGTTACCTACAGCGGCTAACGAATAAGAAGACTCGCACATTCACAGGAAAAAAAGGTTACTTCTGCATTGCAAAATAAGTTGTATAAAGTCATTAGCAGCACATTCTTTCCAACAATACATCTATAAGTCTGTTCTTCATATAGAGAGAAGGCTTTTGTCAGTCTCCGGTGAAGATAAGAGTTAATTTTCAGAGAGCGTGGCTGTAATCAGCTGACTTTCTTTGGCACTTGATGAGAATGAATGAACTTATGTTGAACCCAGTTATCTGCTTTCTCCTGCCTATAAGAGTTTAATCAGGAGATGCACTCAAGTGCGCTTGTGGTCGTCTGTAACAGTAGCCTGCTATTTCTAGTGCTCGTCTTTAAGATTGCGAGAATATCACTAATAATTGTCAATGGACTACAGGATTTCCTTGCATTATCCTTAAATAGCCTCAAAAAGTTTCTCTCTATATGACTGTGTTTGAAATCAAAAATAGTTGACAATAACGCCTGGTGTCAGCTTTAAATTCACAAAAGCCGAGTAGAATTTTCTATAAAGTTCTTAAATACACAAAAAAAGTGAACATGTTTTTGCTCTTTTCTTGGTGCATGTCGATGCAACTCGATGAGTTACCAGCCTTTTGAAACTGTATGATTTTGCGAGCCAACTGATTCAATTACTTTGAAGTTTCGATAGAAAATTAAAAGAATAGCATTTATTTGAAATAGATTTTTTTTTGTAACATTAACCTATAAATGTCTGCTGTAATTTTATAAATTTAATGAATTATTGCTAAATAAAACTATTAATTCCTTTTCTTCCCCTATCCCAAATGTACCCCTACGTTTTACAAAAATAACGCAGCAAAAAATTTTTTTCCATTGCTAATAATAATTAATGTTTTTTAAGCATCAAATCAGCATATTAGAATGATTTCTGAAGGATCATTTGACACTGAAGACTAGAGTAATGGATGCTGAAAATTCAGCTTTGCTATCACAAGAATACATTGCATTTTAAAATGTATTAAACTAGAATACACTTATTTTAAATTGAAGTAATATTTCACACTGTTACTGTATTTTGAATGATTGTTGCTTTCAGAAAAAGTTGCCATGCTTTAATGCTGTCTTACCTATACTGCCTTGGTATTTTCAGCGTTCAGACAAAGCCAGTTTAACCTCTAGAATAAAATAAAACACAATAGTTTAAAACACAAAGGAAGGTTGGCGCGCAGTTTCTTCACTTAAAAACCTGCCAGTCATGTAAACAGAGCAATCTACAGAGAATCAGAGGCAGCTCAGAGGTCAGTCTGACCTTTAGTTATGTGTCTCTGGCCTCTTCTCTTATGCATGGTTCAGCACACACTGAAACTATACAACTTGTCTTCATACTAACAAATCTGAAGCTCAGATCTTCGTCTTCATCCCTCTCTCTCTGACCTTCCTCACCCCTGCCATTCACACGCAGCCTGATGACTAATCAGGGAGAGGAAAGTATACACATTTTTATGAGATATTTGCCAATCAGGTGTCTTTTCTTCTGTTGTGTTAAAATACTCGTAGAGCGGCAATATATTTAATCTTTGCATTCATAGTCATAGATATCTCTGATGCGCTTCATATACATATTTCAACTAAGTAATCAATGTCATTGTGTAGAGAGTCTTAATCTGATTGATTGTCACAGTGAAAATGAAATGGGGAAATAGTTTTTTGCCACTTTCTTATTTGCACTGAGAAAATGGTAAACACCGCTCATTTAACAGAACTCCATTAGGAGTATGTGAGGGAAATGCTAATGCTTCTCAAGCCTGTGTCTAAAAGATTTTGTGTTATCTAGCCAGGCTTATATGCACATTCAAATAACAATGAGTTGAAATGAACAGAAAGCATGCAGAAAAAAAATCGCATTCTGTAGACTTAAGTGGGTGGAGGGTAGAGTCCAAAATGGGTTCTTACGACTAATAAGCAGCCAAAAAAAAATATTCTCAAAAAGATACAGAAATGTAGTTGTAAAATTGATGCATAATTGGTAAAAAAAAGCATCTGAAGATGAATATAAAAGCAATATGAATTTGCAGCAGTGAAATGAAGCCTTGAAATACAAAATAGTTTTCATAACATTTTTATTCAACCTGATTCTAGCAGGATTACATTTAAATGTGAAATTACTTTTATGCACAGACATTGGATGGGTTTGTGCTTTCATTGATGTTCTGTGATGATGTAATGGCTCTTTCAGAGCTTTATTTATATTATTTTATGTACAGTTTTGAATGGCTCTTTCAAGGTTTTATGTTGCTTTATGTGGAGTTTTAGATGGATCTTTAAAGTCCTCCTGAAGGTGTTTGTACAGTATCATTTCCAATCTTTAATACAACATTTTTAAACTAGTGTTTTAGATTACCTAGAGCCAGGGTTCGCAAGGGGGTACTAGGAGGTACAATATAAAAAATATTCGCAATATAGAAAATATTCACAAAATTTTATTAGTGTTCAAATCTTCTTTTTCTGATTAAATGAGATTAACCTATTACTCTTTTTTTTTTAAATAGGTAGTTTTAATTTATTTTGGTTTTAATACAATGATATATATAAAAGCGCTTGTTGTTTTCATTAAGAAAAAAAACTACTTATTTTATTTGCACAGTATATATGTGAATTTTACATGAAAATGCAATACCATTAAAAAGTTTGTTTATATATATATATATATATATATATAATATAGTTGACAATTATTTCAAGTAAAAAAACAATGTTTTTAAGTTTTTTTTTAATTTAGTT